>NC_142584.1:36368946-36669628 GCF_965207765.1 Zootoca vivipara
GTGCAGGTGCATTCTGCAATATGTAATTGACACAAGAACAGTGTGTTAGTGCTGGATTTACACTGGACTGCCTACACGTATTCCTGCTTTATTCGTTATTCTGTCAATGTTGCTGCATTAATGCCACCTGGAGTTCTTTTTGTTGTTGTTGAAGATCTTCTTTGTATTTTTATACCTTGTATGATGACAGCTGGCCCTGAACTTTGTCAAAATTTTATTTTAGAAGACCCCAGTTGCGTTTCTTTCCCTCTGTTGCCAGCGAGTGACAATTGTGTGGATTACAAAAGGGTTCCAGCTCTCCAAAGAGGCTCTTTTACCATGTGATAAGGCTAGTACTACTGTTGTTCAGACAGGAATTACATCCCAGTGCCATGGGATTTCTGGTTATGTCAGGGTTTCGGGTCAAGCCAAGAGAGGCTGTTCTGGAACATCCAGCCTATTCGGAAACATCATTGGGAAGTGAAGGTGAATGCATGAAAGAGCATTGTCACATAGAGTTAGTTTCCAGGCACATGATGCCACACGCATGTATCAGGGGCATACCCAGGATCAAAACTGGGGGCGGGGCAAGAGAGGGGAAGAGAGAGGGAAGGGAGAGGGAAGGAAGGAAGGAAGAACGGGGTGGGTGAGAGAGAGAGAGAGAGAGAGAGAGAGAGAGAGAGAGAGAGAGAGAGAGAGAAGGAAGGAAGGAAGGAAGGAAGGAAGGAAGGAAGGAAGGGGAGAGAGAGAGAAGGGAGGGAGGGAGAGAGAGAGAAAAAGGAAGAAAGAAAGAGGGGGGGGGAGAAAAGATGAAAGGATGGAGCTCCCGTCCGCCGCCCCCAGCTCAGGCTGCTCCTCCCCCCTCCCACGTTCCTGTCGCTGGCTGCAGCCGTGGAGTGGACGAAAACAGCCCGATTTCAGGCTGCTTCTTGCCCTCCCCACGTTCCTGTCGCTGGCTGCAGCCGCGGAGGGGGCAGAAACAGCCCGATTTCCGTAACCCGCAGCGACTTTTCCCCTTCAGTTTTTGGAGGGGAAAAGTGTGTGTTATGGTCCGGGTTTTTGCTTCTGGGGGAGGCAGTTGCCCCCCCTGCCCCTCGCTGGGTACGCCCATGGCATGTATCACACACATGCAACAAGCCCTGGGCATGTGACATCACATGCGATGGGCTCCCTCAATATTGGATGCAACTTGGCACTTCTGCAGTGAAGCCAATCTGGCAGTCCTGCTGGTGCAGCTGCACTGCACAGACCTCCCTACTGCCTTGGCATCTCCCTACTGTTAAGATACAGCAACGCTAGTGCCAAGAGATCAGGAAAGCGCTGCAACCCCTCTTTGCTGACCACTCCTGCCGGAAGCTCATGCTTCCCCTGTTCTTTCTCTGAGCAGATCTCAGGTTCCACATCTGGGCTAAATGATGACAATGGATTGTAGGGAAATTTCAATACAAGTGCTTTCTATGTTGGAATTTTGCAACTTTTGTAGCAGCCATAACTAATCCATTTTATCACACAGTGGTTTAATAGCTTTGATTTGTATGTGCCCAAAACGATCGTTTCAAGCTGAAGTGTGAACAGCAGAAGACTAGGGGGTTCCACACTTTTCAGAGTGAGCTTCAAATGCTCAGCTTTTTTTATTTTGAGTGGGATCCCACGCCCACACCGGATATAATAAGGGAAGTGGGGTTTAGATAGCAGGAACAAATAATTTTTCCCAGATGAGTTGGGCCTCTTTGAGATTATATTGTAATCTGCCCATTATTAGCCAAATGAGAGTTACCTCCTAGAGCCTGATAGTACTGTGAAATGTTTGAAGCATGAGCTGTCCATGTAAAATAGAGATTTTCCAATATGCTGTTTACCTCAAAGGCATTGCACAACTACTAGTCTTATTCAAATCTTGGCAGGGATCAGGAGAAGGTGCATTAGATACACTTATCGGTACACGCTGAGCAGGCTCCTTTGAAAAATGCAAAATTGAAGAAGATTTCAGCTCAAATCAAATCTTTTTTTCCGGCCTCTCTTCCTCCCTTCTGTATTTATCATACAGGTACCTTGTTCAAGCCAAATTTTCCATGGATTTAAACACTCCCACAAGATGTCTTTTTCTTGGAAAGGCAGCTGTGGCTAAAATGAAAGAAAACAAACCAAGCAAAAGCAGTATCTGAAATTATTTGAGGTCCCCTCGAACCTTTATGGTAATTTTTTTGAATTACGCTAATAGCTCCCAGCTGAAAGGATGTTGTAACTTGTGGTTTAGCAAATGTGGCCACCGAGACACAAGTTTTCCTATGTTGATTTGTCTAGCTTGTTTTGAGGCCACACCAGCGACCTTTACCTACCCCACCTCCCTTGAACATTACTTTTTTTAACTACCAAAGAACAATTACCAGACTGAAGACCCCATCTAAAGTTGGGGGGGGAACTGCACGAAACTGGCTGGAACTCTAGTTTCCCCCTTTCCATCACATAACAACAGCTGAACTAAATACTTTGGGCTTTGGTTGTCTGTACAGTAGAGATCAGGCCAAAAGTGTCTCCAGCAAAGGATAATGCACCTGAAGACACAGTAGGGAGGCCAGACACCTTGCAAATTGCACAATTGACTCCAGCAACTGAGTTGCTGCTGAACATGCTCATGGTGGTGTTCCATGCACAACGTGTGACTCTGCAGTGGCTCTGCAAACTAGGAATTCCTTGCTTCTAGTGGGAACCTTAGAAAAGGTTTAGCCAGTAGCAATCAGTGGGGCAAGGTAGCCACCTTTAATTGACCAGCAGGGAGGGAGAGGTGGAGAAGCATGTGCAAATGTACATGAGAACTAATCTGACTGCCAACCTTGCTGCTTCTTCCTGCCCAGTGAGCCATAGTGACATGGATGATACGTTTGGTGAATGCTGCTGCTTTTGGTCCCCTCCAGATGTTGTGGACTACAATTCCGATCATCCCCAACTATTGACGATTCTGGCTGGGACTGTAGCCCACAACATCTGGAAGGAACCTCATTAGCTACCCCTGCCTTAGAAGCTCAACTTCTGTTCCAAGCTGGTTGAACATCTTGCAGAAGTGGCATTTGTTTTCTAATGCAGCCAAGCCTTAGGAGCTGGAGAAGCTTGCATTCCAAGTCAGAGAAATATAAACATCACTTGTTTTAAGCAGAAAGGAGGTACAGCTCGTTATGCTCCGGGCAACTAGCCCACAATGCAATAACTCCGAATAGAGGGATCACCGGGGAATAACTTTGACAATGAAGCAGCTCAAGCACATTAACATCCCAACTAAAAAAAGAGAAAGAACAGGGGGGGGGGGAAGCAAGAGCCTAAAAGGAAGGCTTGCTAATCTTATGAAGAACTGTTGCAAATTTTATTTTATGGTCAGGCAACTGGAATCTAGTTTTGCCAATCCACTATTTATCTGGTTCCAGGGCTTTATTTGAAGTGCATAACACAAAGAGGAGGGAAGCAGAAAGCTTACAGAAAAAAATGCCTTCCAACCCCAAAAGCTTTGCTGTGTTCGTACATTTTGAGCTTTTGATTTAGGATAAGGTGTTTTCTCTTTTTCTTCTTCTTCTTCAAAAAAATCCCTCTAAAGTGGGACCAGCTGCACAAATCCCATAAGCTACACTGCGCTTCCAATTGTTATCAGCAAATGAACCACTCTAGGGTGGGTTCCAGTCATCCCAGATCCCTCACCTCTAGTGCAGAGTACAGCTGAATCAACAAAGCAGAGGGTAGGGTGGGCTAAGGATTGGCTTCCATGCCAGAATGATGCAGTCGGCAAGCGGGAGATTCTGTCTGGTGTTTGTGTGTTATTTTCCTCCACTCCCAAGCTTCTGAACCAAAGCAAGTCTAATTAGAACAAAGGGAGAGATGATGAAGAGCAGGCGGTTATTATTACAAACCACTGCCTCACCTCATCAAGGAATGATCAGTTTTAATATGCTGGCATCATGTTTAAAGGGATCGGATGGCAGAATGGTGCATCTTGTTACACTGAGAGATCAGTGGGCCCAAGATACTCAGAGTACATTCCAGACCACTCACCTCACTGCAATGCTGCTGCCCCATTAACCATGCTATGACTCACTCCCCTGTTGACCCCCATGGCTCTCAGTCTTAACATCAACTAAATGGCTCACATAGAAACAAATGGAATGAATTAAGACCAAGAGGCAGATGAACAGGCGAGCTGCAACACCTCACAAAGGATGCAAGCAAAGCTTTTGCTGCCTTTTGTTAACCTAGTCCGAGTCAATGCCAATTGCGTGTGAGAGTTAAAATCAAAGGATCCTGGGTCACCCCGTTCCACATCCGTTTGCTGTATCGGCTGCACTTATGGCACCATAATGTGTGCAGCTGTGTATGAAGATTTTCTTCCATCAGATATTTTTGCTGCATATGCAGACACTGGAGTCAGGGCAAAATGGTGTGCATTATGTCAGGGGTGGGACTAATAATTCGTGTGGGCCCACTTCCCAGTGCGAACTCTTCTCCGACTCAGATTTTCATAGGAGCCAGAGAAGTATTCCTCTCCCAGTCCCTTTGCACCCCCCAAAAAACCCAATTTCTCTCTGCCCATACCCAACAACAATCAATTCTCTAATCCCTTTTTACTTTCCCAGCCCACTGCTGCTAGCTACCTTTTGCCTAGCAAGCAAAAGGTGGTCTCTCTCCCTTCACACCTATGGTGCACTGCTTTGCTGTACACCAGTCACATGGGACTCCTGGGAAATGTAGTTATCTCATTTCCCAGGGACTACCTGTGCTTAGTGAGCTGCATAGCATGCATGCCCAAGAACTTGATACAGGCGGGAGGGGAGACAGATCACCATTTCTGTTATTTTATGCTCCTAGAATACAGCCAGATGAGCTGGGTAAGGAGGCCTGTAGCAGAGGAAAGTCACTTGGAGCATCAAGAGTGTGGGGAACAGTCTGTTTATGATTACTCAGAAATATGCCATGCTCCCATTTTTCTGGGTGTTTTTTTTTGGGGGGGGGGGGGTCTTCACTTATTCCTAACCCAGGTTTGCCCCTAAAACAAGAGTAACAAAATGTAATTGCTATTGGAGTATGAAGTTACTGTATCTTGCTCAGATACAGCCAAATCATGCTTCTTTACTTAGATGTCCTTTGTGCTTTCATAATCCCTTCTGTTTCCCAGAATAAACCTCTTCCCTTCCTTTAAGATTACCAACTTGATGTTAAGTCCCACTGATTTTGCTAGAAGCTACTTTTTAAGTGTACTGTAGCCAAAGCTATTCCACAGAGCTAATGGGAAACACATCTGTTCACATGAACATTTTGGTGCACCATATTTTCTTCCCCACTCTGCCCATTCACATATAAATTTTCTAGCTCCAACTCTCCTGATGGAGAAGATTTTTGGTTGACCTTTCCATTTCCATAGGACCAGGTTTTTTTGTGTTTCTTTTGACTATCTTCCATTCACTAGAACAATGCCCACGCACAGTGATTTGCATTAGATGATTTCCAGGAGAGAGACATATTTTTACTCCTCCACTCCTCATATCCCAAAAGCAGAGTCAGAACCACCAGACGTGTGGCCAAGGTTTTTTACTCTTATGCTGCATGAGTGACAATGTGCTTGCAATTCCATCTGGGTAGGCACTAAAACTGTTCCTAGTGCATAGCTGCCAAGTCTCCTGTTTTTCGCGGGAAACCCCCGGATTTTAATCCGTTTCCCGCTGTTATCCCGAATAGAAAAAAATCCCGGAAATCCCCCGGATTCCCTACCTGCCAGGGAGGCTCCATTTTGGGTGCCGCTTTGCCCATGTCTGGGCACCGGAAATCGGGCAGCGCCGGCACCAGAAAATGCTTCTACGCATGTCCAGACATGCGTAGAAGCGACGTCCGGTGCCGCGCCGCTGCTGATCCCGCATTTTTCAGCGGGAGACTTGGCAGCTATGTCCTAGCGGCTTCAATGTCAGATTTTTGCTCTTTCTCAACTGACTTCCAGAGCGCTGCTTACATGGTCTGTGTTACTCCATCAACTGAGAAGTTCTGAGCAATTGACAGGAGTATCTCACCTGAAACTGACCTGGCTGAGACCAACATAGCTTTTGGATTGTAAGGTCATCATCACATGCTCTCAGGCTATTCTCTGGGGCAGTAGTGATGTGTGTGGTGGGGGTAGAGCTCACCTGGATGTGACTGGGGGTGCATTTGGGGCTTGCACTAACAGGATGGCCAGATTAGTGGCAGCAAAATCTAAAGTTAGGGTTAGAGTGCCTAGCTCTATTTGCTGCCTCGAAAGCCTTATTTTCAGGGTATGTAACCTTTCATTTTTAGAGGGCTTTTGCTTTCCTGAAGTTCCTGGTTTAAAGAAAACCAATAATGGTCTTCTTGACCAACCAAAGCATTATTATTTTTTTATGCAGTTAAATTTTGGGAGATGCAAACCGTTTGCCAAGTTGGAAAAACTACATTCAGAAATGCATTCTTCTTTCTTGTGGATGGACTTTAGAACATTTGATTTGTCTCTAAAAAAAGCTTTCCAGAGACACTTTCCATAGGCAAGCAAAGGACTATGTGCGAAAAAATTTTTTGGAAGGAAGGAAACTTTTATTGCCATTAGAAAACTCTTAAAAATACGCAGTCTATTATGCAAGTGGCGACGCGACCTTAAATTCAGCCTCCTGAGCATGAGGCTATAGTAATGATCCTACCTGTTTTCAAATGCACATCTAAATGAGAATCTCCCAAACGAGGAAAAGAAAAACAACAGAAAATTTACAGTGTCAAGTAGCTTGGTAATTGTATTAACAGCCCTTTATAAACAAAATCAGGCTCCCAGCTGGTGCTGAATCCCATAAAAAGCACACCATTAATTTTATGAGGAGAAGTAACCATTTTAGTATTCCAGAAGCTTTAGAGTCTGTAAAGATAAGGTGATGGGCCTTTTCTTGCAGCTGTGATGGCCACATCTGGAAAACAGGTCTATGATTCATGCATTGAACCATCGACACCTCCGGGCACCTAAAAAAAGGGAAAAGAAATCCTCCTATGTTCCAGCTTATGTTAATGCAACTGTGGCTTAATTGGCTTAATCCAAATTTTCTAGCAGAACCAGCATGTGGACTAACCTCTAAACAGCTATTAACCCTGCATTCCTTCCACATGTGCTTACCTCTATTAAGTGGCCCACTTGCCAAACAAAATAAAATGCAATATATATTTCTTTGCTGGTTGGCACTACTTACCATGTCTGTGCACAATCTCATTGTATTGCTTTGATCGATGAAGGCAAATCCCTCTGTTTTCCTTTGCAAAGAACTCTTAAAACCACTTTCCACCAATGGAATGTCATCATTATCCAGGGCTGGCCTTTGGCATTCTGAGCTGGGTAAGTGGTCTTCTGTTCCATAAGCACTGCTAATATACTGTTAAATTTGCTGTTTATATGATCCCAGATGATTTGTTAGGTTTTACTGAACAGAAGAGAGCTGAGGGTTTTCTTTTTCTTTTTCTTTTTAATTTAACTAGAAGCAAATTCTTTAGAAGCTATGCTTTTTCACACCATCAGGGCTTATTGACAGCTTTATGAGTGCCGCTGGAGAGGGACCTGGCCTGCTCAATGCTACACCACCCAACCCTGCGTGGAGCAAATGAGCAGGGTCTTAATTAGAGCTTTCGTTTTTTCTCCAGCATTCCCCAGGTACAAAGAAGTATATTGGCCTTCCTAGAGTTAATCCCTTTCCCAGACTCCAACCCTACTAAAACGAGGTGGTCTTTTAGAGAGCACACTTATGTGGTGCAGCAGGGTCTAAGGTGCTGAAAGACCTACATTGGCTCCCAGTATGTTTCCGAGCACAATTCAAACTGGCGGTGATGACCTTTAAAGTCCTAAATGGCCTCGGCCCAGTATACCTAAAGGAGCATCTCCACTCATCGTTCAGCCTGGACACTGAGGTCCAGCTCTGAGGGCCTTCTGGCAGTTCCCTCACTGCGAGAAGTGAGGTTACAGGGAACCAGGTGGAGGGCCTTCTCAGTAGTGGCACCCGCCCTGTGGAACGCCCTCCCACCAGATGTCAAAGAGAAAAACAACTACCAGACTTTTAGAAGGCAGCCCTCTTTAGGGAAGTTTTTTTAATGTTTGATGTTTTATCGTGTTTTTAATATTCTGCTGGGAGCCGCCCAGAGTGGCTAGGGAAACCCAGCCAGATGGGCAGGGTATAAATTTATTATTATTATTACTATTATTATTATTATTATTCTATATTTATGTCTACATGACATGCTTTTATAATGAAATGTAGTTTGACTTTTATCTCCACTGTTAGAGATGGCGTTCCTCTGAATGTCAGTTGCTGTGAATCACAAGTGGGGAGAGTGTTTTGAGCTCGGGTCCTGCCTTCAGGTTTTCCATAAGCCTCTGGTTGGCCACTGCGAGAACAGGATGCTGGAATAGATGGGTCTTTGGCATGCCCCAGCAGGACTTTTCTTATTCCCTTGCTGAATGCCCGAGGGCCCCATTCCTGCCTCTCTCTACCTGGCCTAGGGTGGGGCCTGAAAAGGCCTCATAAGGATTGCTACCGCTCCTGCCCAGGAGGACTAGGGTATTTGGGGGGAAGTTTTTTTGGTTTTTTGCTGCTGTTACTGATATTAATTTTTTTTCTTTTTGTGGAAATTGTTCAGTTTGGTTATGTAGTTTTTGATGTGTTTTATTTATTTTTATGACTACTATATTTGAAATTATGTAAATCTTTTCATATTGTAAGCCACTTTGAGCATTGTTTTAACAGGTGGCATACAAATAAAATGATGGTGATGATGATGATGATGATCTTATAGCCAAACTTCCATATTCTTCTGAAATGTCAAAGATTCTGGACTAAACAATTCTCTCCCCTTCCCCTTTCTTATAGATACACTTCTGCAATGTATTCTCATACTGAAATAGTTTGTGTACTCCAAGCTACCAAACCCTCTACAGTACCTTTGGCTGACTTTCAGATCTGTTTATGGGAGTTTTAAAGTTTTACATTAACAGTTACTTTTAAACTTATCATCATCATTATGGTCAGGGGCAGCCAATTCCTTCCTATTTAAAAAAGAGCAGCTTCAGTTTTATTTCTTTACAATAAATATTAAAAATCCCAGGAATGCCCTCAAATTGGCACTTATTTTGCTTGCTGGATTTGCTTTGTATTATTCTTGTGGGTTTTTAAACTGGCCTTAATCGGTAAGGGAAGGCATGGGATTTCCCCCCAAGATGGTCTGTTGGATTTGGGCAAGAAACAGCAGGAGATGCAAAGATGGATGCGGCCCTTTAGAAAGGAACCTGTGTGTTTGTTTTGAGTAGGAATGGGGCTCGCCGCTGTGTCTCTGCTTGTGCAGTGTTCATGGGTCTTGTCACACCGGCTTGGTTCATGCTGATGCTTAGCAGTATGGGCTCTGCCTGTGACAGGAATACTGACCGTGAACTCACCTCTGTTGTTGAGTTTTAGCCTTTCACGGCAGAAATGTTGAGCCCTAGCTCAAAAATGTCATGACAGATTTTGACTCTAATGCAAATCATCTCCCTGTTGAGATTCATTCCCTGTCCTGCAGTCATAGAATTATTGTTTATCATATGACTGTACATATGTGTTTTGTTCCCACTGAGTGGATGTGACGTAGACAGGATGTTCGTCTGTTGTTTTGTTCCAGAAGTGGAACTGTTTCCTTTGTTCTCTCTTCACCGCCTGCTATGCCAGAGAGAGGCAGCCATGCTAAACAGCTCTGAATGTCTGAGCTGGGCAAACAGAGACAGACTCTGCATTTGGCCACAATAAAATAGTTTAGCCTTATCCAATGGCTTTCCTGCGTGTGTTGTTTTTCAAGCTGAGAGCAACCACAGATATTTGCACCCCCGGACTCAACAGTAGCCAGGCATGCATGCACTGGCTGTATCCCTGAGGCAGTCTCACAACTGGCCCCGGGCAGCAAATGCTAACACTCCCTACGGGGCACACAAGAATGATATAGAGAAGGACATATTCTTTCAAATTTATTTCTATACTGTTTTATTCTATAATATGATCGGTTGGTTTAAGACTGTTGGTGTCTCCTCCACAAAATAAACAATATTGCTTTGCTGTTTCCTGCATTTGGCATTCTACTTTATTTTCCCCACCGTCACCTACAGTCCCCTTTGCCTCAACCTGCCACCTCAGCATTGGACCCTTTCTTTGCATAGACATCTAAACAAAGAGCATCCATTGTTCTTCAACTTAGGTTCTTTTCCTTTGCCAGGATTACCTAAAGCAGCAACCCTACTCATTGCCCCTACCACATCCTCCCACTGCTCAGAGGAAAAAAACCAAACCAATTTCTTATTTTTCCTGCTCTTGGAGAAAGTAGCTGTTGAGAGGAGGGGCCTAAGCCCCCAAAAAGGGTGCAGGTGTGCAAAAGGAAAGAGGAGATGCCAGAAGCTTCCCGTTTGTGGAATGCTCTCCCTAGGGAGGTTCATCGGGCGCCTTCATTACACATCTTTATTAATATTAATAAAGATGAATATTCTACGGCACAAGGAGAAGGGCACAAGGAGAAGGGGACGACAGAGGATGAGATGGTTGGACAGTGTTCTCGAAGCTACCAGCATGAGTCTGACCAAACTGCGGGAGGCAGTGGAAGACAGGAGTGCCTGGCGTGCTCTGGTCCATGGGGTCACGAAGAGTCGGACACAACTAAACAGCTACAACAAGGAGTTTTCTTTAGCCAGTGTTTAGCATTTCCATCTGCTGTTTGATTTGTGCATGCACAGCAGTAAGCAAAATTGATTAGATATGTCTGTACTTCTGAATTTTCTTTGACCATGGCCTTCATTAAAAAGCCAGCAAGAATGCGGGTTGTACCTCAACATGTGCCATGTTGTTCATTTTTGGCTGTACTACCTTTACGTGTTCAGCACTTTTTGACCAATCGTGTTTGTGTATTATATATTTTGGCATGGACCTCAGAAATGGCTTCATCAGGTTGACTGAAAGCCAGTCATAACACACTCTTCCTAGCTAGCCCTGAATCTTTTTCCCATGCTCATCCACCTAAGCTATGGAAAAAGCTGTTGGCCTACTTCTCTTGCAAAGCCACTTGAAGAGGAGGATTTCTTACATTTCCCATCT
This sequence comes from Zootoca vivipara, assembly GCF_965207765.1. Classification (NCBI taxonomy): domain Eukaryota; kingdom Metazoa; phylum Chordata; class Lepidosauria; order Squamata; family Lacertidae; genus Zootoca; species Zootoca vivipara. The sequence continues at coordinate 36,380,043 of NC_142584.1, forward strand.
ACTTAAAGGCACATTATGGTATAAGCCTGCTTCTTAGCTATATTGATAGAATAGCAAGAGCAGACAAATCTTAGGGTTATAAAACTGCCTTAGTGGCACTTCGTCTTGTTCAGTAAACAACGTGTTATTATGGAAGCGAGAATCGAATTCTGAGCTTTGTTGTTGAGAAGAAGAAGAAGAAGAAGAAGAAGAAGAAGAAGAAGAAGAAGAAGAAGAAGAAGACTAGCGTAAATAAAAAGCCCTATCTTGCTTACAGATAAGATCCTCTGTCAGGATGTTTTGGACAGGAGCCGGGACAGGAGTTCAGAGTAGCATACAAGGATTTTACTCTCCCTTTTATCCTCATAGCAATCCTCTGAGGTAGCTTAGGCTGAGAGAGAGAGAGTGATTGGCCCATGTTCCCCCCAGGAGCTTTGTGGTTATGTGGGGATTTGAACCTGGGTCCTCTTAATCTGATATTTTAACCATTACACCACACTGGCCCTTGGTTACATGGGCTCCATTTCCTAATACATTACTAGAGACACATGTTATGTCTTTCTCTTTCAAAGGCTCACTCTCCTGGGCTCTTTAATGGCCTCCCTGGCACATGAAGAATATGCTCAGCTTTCCGAGAAAGCTTTTGTGGGAAATAGCACTATTTAGGGTAGGGTTTTTCTTTTGCAGAAAAGTAATTCCTCGGCAGAGATTCCATTGAATAAAATAGCCAACAGAGCCCTAGGCAAGAAGCATGTGAGGAGGTAAAGAAAGCCAAGTTTCTTATTTCCTAGGAGCCCTAAACCACTGTGCCTCGAGTGTCCTTGAATTGAAGAAGCCCACATTGAATAATTTCAGATTTGCTACTAGATTAGATCTAAAGGCAGATCTAATTTTGCCGGTTGAGTTTGAGCCACATTGGCTGGGCATACTCAGCCCAACAACTCCCACTGATGCCAAACTAATTATTTAACTAAGGGCTCATTAGTCACTTTCTTTAGCAACACCCAGTAGACTTCAGGCACAACCACAGAACTGGCAGCTTCTTCAAGCCGGGGAGGACTTAACAATGTGGGATAGCAGAAAGCAGTTAAGATGCCACGCGTAAGCCGGGAGGCAGTTCCTTATGCATTGATGCTGCAGTGGGGAGGGTAAATAAAGCCTCCCACTGAAACATTTTATATTGTGTGCCCTTAGCAGCAGGGAGGAAAGTGGGGGCCAGGATAGTCAGGAAACCAGAGCTTGGCCTCGTGGATTTTCAGGGGTCCAGAGAAGCCCAGGCAACCTGCATCTCTTGAACCCCTTCACCATGATAATCACCACCACCACCACCACCATAAACATAACAACACACGAAAGCAAACCAAGGCACCCCGAAAAGAGTGAGTGACTTGTTCATATAACCACCTGATCTGAGAGGACATATTCATCACAGTCTAACCTTGTGCTGTCACAGCAAATATGTTTTTGTTAATATGTATGAACATTTTAAATGCTTTAACTTGACAAAAACTCTTTCGGTTAACAATATTTTTTTTAAAAAAACAAATTGTCAAGCCACATCTCTTCCCCCCCCCCTTAAATTTGCAGCACTGAGCTGAGAGAGTGTGTCACATTTTTGGTCCAATGCATGCAAAAAACAAGTTGTTAAATTTCTCAAATGCTCAAAAAGAGTAATGTGTCTAAATTTGAGGCCCCCTTTGAACTTGAGGCCCAGGCCAAATGCCCCATTCTTCCCCACCCCCACCCTCCTTGGCCCAACTTGCTTTGTACTTAGCAGTATAGCTAAAGCATTTCTTTTACTGACAGTCATGAAAACAGGCCCTCACTTTTCCTCAGGTGGCTTGTGACTCAGGACACAGCTTACATGAATATTATTTTTCCTCCCTTTTGGCCTGCAATGCCATTTTAGCCAAGCCACACTTAGCCTTCCCTACCCCTAATATCAAACAACACTTTGCAAATGCTAGCAATCAGGTAATTGTCAGGGCTTGCCAAAAAACACCATTTCAAACCTGGGGTGGATGGATCTACACACCGGGGGGGGGGGGGGACACTATAAATAAGTCAGAAATTAAATAGTTATAACAAAGGAAAAAAGTGCTATGGAAAATTTCAGACAATTTATTTATTTTTTGCTCTCCGGCACCATGTTTATAACACATTCAAAACACTGTTTTTGTTTGTAGCTGAGACCTTGGGCTCTGTTTGCTGTTAGACACATGGATATTCTAGCCAGGACAGCACTTTGTGCCTTAAATCACAATGTGGGAAGATACCCTCAGAATATATGCAAGACGTTCATCCATATCCCATGCAGACCAATTTCTCTTTGACTGAGAAAGCTCACAAGCCATGCCAAATCGGCAACAACTGAATACAATCTGTCACGCGTGGGGATTTCATTGTCACAAAGTCTCAAAACCTCTGCAAGCCAATGGCAAGAAATGACTGGTGGAGCAGCTCATACTCCTAAATGATCCTACTGCTCATAATTTCCTCTGCAGCATATGGTGCTTTTCCAGAGCACTGGCCTAAATGGATTGTTGGGTTGCCCATATAAAGACGTTATGATGTCCCATGGAGGAGATAAAAATGTAATGCAAGATACAATCTTAATTATCCTCTCTAAGCCAAATAATAGGCCCAAATAAACTTGGGGCCAATGCACTTTTAGATCTAAAACGTGAAATTTCAAGATTTCTTTCCTCCTGGCCCGCCCACATTAAATAATAGCGCTTTGCTTTTTTAAAATAGAAAGAAGAAGAAAACATTTGTCTCAGTCATAAATAGCAGAGAGAGCCTGCAATAACACCCCACTCCAAACGGGAGCTAATTGGTGCAGTTTCCAAACACTGGTCCTAATTCTGTAGTTATGATGCAGCCTCCTCAATAATTGCTGCGTGTGAAATCAGAGGGTCTTCTCATTTCACACACAGAATAATATTAGCAGAAAGAGGGATTTTCTGTTCTATTTTTGTTTAGCCAACACAGCTGATGATTGTGTAAGCACTTCCTGGCATAGATTTCCCAGTTTACTAGGGTCAGAGTTTGTTGCGGTAAAAACCTCCCCACATGAAGCGCTGGGCTACTTTGGTTAACCCCAGGCATCTACTAATTGGCGGGTCACTTGCTGGTCAGAGGTGTGCTTATGCTGTGCTTCCTGGTGCTCTGTTGTGTTATTACGGCAACTGTAAATGCCACATGTAGCAGCCTTTGAGAATGTGTTTGGAAGGCTAGTGATATAATTAGGCTACATTATCCTCCAATGGAGTATGCCAGCTGACATTCAAAAGACGATAATAAGGCAATTTCACCCCCTTACGCTGCAACAAATTGGACGTCAAGTACAAAATTTAGAATTCTCTTTCATTTGGCAAGTTTGGGTTGTCCTTGAAGAGAACTAAATGAAGACATTGTGCACCCAGTCTAGCTGTGATAGAGGAGCACCCTATGGGGGTGCCAAATGAAGTGGTGCGGAGAGTGGCAGTGGTCGCGTGGAACAATCTAAGAGGTCCCCCTATGGTTGTTGCATTTGCACCTGGTCCTTAATCTCTCTTCTGAAAGTGCAAAGGTGGTCATTAGCAGAAGACCGAATAGTGTGCAATGCCACATCTTAACATTAGGAGTTTAAGTGAGGTGCATCAGCAATGGATAAGGCCATAGAATACCAATGCCGTCTAATCTGTAATACGTCCATGGCATTTAGGGAGCACATGGGATTTCCCACATTATTGGGTTTTCTGTTTTTCTGGAGAGCCGGGTTCGCAAATGTTGTATTTATAGTTGTGGTTGTATATGTGTAGCTTTGTTTGGTTCAGCTTCGAAGGAGGAAAGAAAGAAAGAAAGAAAGAAAGAAAGAAAGAAAGAAAGAAAGAAAGAAAGAAAGAAAGAAAGAAAGAAAGTGAGCTTTCATAAATGCCCCTGTGCTGCAGAGCAGGGGAGAAAATAACTGTAACTCTTTGCTCCCACCATGGACCTGCTCAGGATTGCTACAATTTTCACCGAAGGAGAAGCTCTCTCGTTGTCACTAATGGAAGTTTCCATCCTGATGCAAATAACAGATTCTCCAAAGGACTGGGAAGGCCCTGCAGCTGCTATTGTCTTTTTTTTAATGCACTTTCTAATTGGGTGAATAAGCATCACATTTGCTTTGGCTCTTTGCATTTAGATCTCTGGAATTGGCTGTATTTTATATATATAAAATATATATATATTTACATCACAGGAAATACTTGCTTGGGATCTGCTTTGTATTATATTAGCGAGTCTTAATCTTTGTGGTATTGCAGCTCACAAAGATTGTTTTTCTTTGCAGACTCCTACATATCTGTGGAAAGCACTTTGAAAAGCTTCTGAATTAAAACTCCTATTCTTTCTTTATCCCACTGCAACTATACTGAATGCAGAAGCAGGAGGGAGGGTTGCTAAGCCTACATTTGCACTTGCTGCACAGTCACAGAGACATTTGTCAGAGAAGACACCTGCTTTCAGGGCTGATACAACACAGAGCATGCATAAACATTTCCCACTTCCTTTTGTCCTGTATTTTTAGTGCAGTGTCACTGAAATAAAGAAAGAACTGAATTTTAATTTGGAAACTTGGCATTTGTGTTTGTTGTAACCTACCTTTACCTTTTATAAAGCTCTAAATGGCTTGAGACCAGGTTACCTGAATGATGCCAGGGAGTGCCAGGGAAGCAGGGGAGGAATATTTTTTGGGGGACTGGCTGGTCTGGCTTCCTCCTTCATGGATCACTGCCTTGTCGTGGCGAAGGGGCTTGAATAACTCAGAGAAGCTATGAGCTATGCCATGCAGGGCCACCCAAGATGGACAGGTCATAGATGAGAGTTTAGACTAGCTTCAAATAAGAGGGGAAGGTTTTGCCAGGGCTCTCCAATCACAGCACTTTGAGGGATGTTGATGTTATCACACCATTCTTGTCTGCCCTGTGCTCTTTGCTATTTCTGCTCCTGGTGGTTGCTTGGGAAATGCTGGCCATTCAAGTCCTTTTGCTTCTGTGTCACAGACCCACCCACCTTGTGGAATTAGCATTGTGCTTGGCTTCTGTGACTTTTTCTGCCAATTGAGAGGGACAGAAGCCTGAAGCTGGTATTCCCCATTCATTATAACTACCTCACCCATGTTCCCATCCTTCTGAATGCTTGCAGGTAACTTTTCAAGGGGCACCACTATGATCTATGCCATTTTCATAATAAAGTCAGTGCCAACACAGTGGCCAACCAGATGCCTGTGGGAAGCCTGCAAGCTGGACATAAGCTCAACAGCACTCTCCTCACCTGTGCTTCCTGGCAACTGGTATTCAGAGGTATAATGCTTCTGACAATGGAAGCCATCATGGTTAGAAGCCATTGATAGCTGCTACAAATTTGTTCAATCCCCATATTAAGCTATCCAAGTTCCTGTGGGACTGAATTCCGTAGTTTAACTATGCGCTGCACAAAAAGTACTTCCTTTTATCTGTCCTGAATCTTCCAACATTCAGCTTCACAATTTCCTCCTAAGAGTGAATGGGAAGACTTCAAATTTTGCTCTTCAAATCAGAATTTGAGTTTGGACCCTGAGCTGAATCGGACATCTGAATGATGCCCTTTTCAGAAGACCTCTAATAAGTGTCACAAATACATACATACATACTTGTTTAACTCCATTCTCTTACCTTTAATATTTCCTGTTATTTTTATTGCAGTCTCAAACACCACCTGAAAGTGTGCTATAGACTCCTGCTTGATAACTGTATTAAACAAACCAAAGAATTCACTGCAGAAACAATCCTTTGGTGTCTGTTCTCCTTTTGTTTGGTCTGTTAAAAAAATATGAGAGAAGGTTAAGTGAGAACCTGTGCCTTCTGAAGGAAGAATGCATAAAATGCAGATGGGAAGAAGCTGAAATGTAAATACTTGACTAATTTCAAGAACACCCCTTAGGTAATAAATTCAGGCCATGAATCCTGTTCAGTTTGTAAACCAAATTGCAAAAGGAAACACATTTTCATCCTGATCTCTCCCCCGCCCCAATATCCTGCTATTAACGAAATCCATTCCAAAGCAAAACAAAACAAAAAGCGAAAACCACTCAACCCTGCTTAAATAAACCTGCAGCCCAGAGCTTTCCAATCCGCAATGGGCCTGTCAGTCTGCATGCATGTCCCATGCAGAAGGTAAAGAAGAGGTTAGTCGTGTGAGAGAGAATGTCCTGGGCACCTCAGACACTGGGCTGATTTGAGACACTGGTTTGAATTCAGAGGAGCACAAGCTCAAGGGTTTCTCCATTCACTGAAAGTCTGGCATCTGAGTGGAAGCTCCCAGGTCACAGAATGGAGTGGGGAGTCTGGAATTTTGTTGTTGTTTCCATTTTCCACTTCTCCCTGTAGCTTCCTGTGCCACCTCCCATGTTCTGGGTAGTCTTCCAACCACCTGGAGCAGATTTTCAGGGGGACAGTGGGACCTGCAGAGGGAAAGGAGAATACAAACATTCATTTTTATGCAAGAAAAATGTGATGGGTTGGATCCAGAGATTTTGTGTGTGGAACCTGCCCTCCCATGAGTGGAAGGTTCTGTGTATGGAATTTCAGTCACAGGGTCTCTGGATCCAACCACTGTGTTTTTTTTTTTTTGTCCACAAAATAATACCTGCAGTGTAGGAATACATTTCCTCCTGTCAGCGAACATAGGAAGCAGCCTTATACCGAGCCAGGCTATTGGGCTCTCTACAGTATCATCTACATGGGCTGGCAGTGGTTATCCTGGGTTTCAGGTAGAGGACTCTCCCAGCCCTACCTTGAGATGCTGTTGGCCTTCTGCATGAAAGGCTAATGCTCTGCCACTGAGCTCTGGTCCTTGCCCAAGCTTACATCACCAGTAGAGTGCTGCTTCTCTACCACTTTCCTGTCCCATCCTTGGTAGACCAAATAAAGTGAGTGATGCAGCATAGAGACCAGAGAGGAGACACAGCTCTTGGCTAATGTCAAATTTTCCTTTGGGGATGAAGAATTGGGCCTTTGAAAGCATTCTAACAACAACACTTAAATTCTTGTGTTATGTTTAGTATATGATGACAGTGGGCAAACTTACACATTCAGAATGTATGGGAAACTTACAGAATTAATAGCATTAGAAAAATGATCAATGCAAGCTAAGGACATCTCAGAGTAGAATTTTGGGCAATGCCCCATCCACCCATAGAAATAAATAGAGATATTTCTGTTGGGTATGATAAAATAATAATTTTTTTAAAATGGGTTGATTTTGTTCCAAGATTTTTGTTCCAAGAGATCCTGCTCTCACATATAATTAAGGATGGCTGGATCTGTCCATTTCAGTTTCTCTGCATTTCTCATTATACAAATCTAAGTTCAGGTCGCAGTATTTCTGCAAGAGTTTATATTTGTAAAAAGGTCCTCATGGAAACTTTAGTGCACTTTTCTGCTAATACCAACATTTTTGCAAGTGATTTTCCTTAATACAGTATAGTGCATTTCCCCATGTTATCTTAACTAACACATGCATTTCCATGCACACTTTCTACTAATATAAGCTTTATTCCTCATACTTTTTAGTTGGAAAGTTGCCTTTCAAAATATGGAGAAGCGCAAATTTTGAAGGATGCCTGTGTTTTATTCTGGGAACTGCGAACGGTGTAGGTTCACATTACAATGCAAACTGAATCAAATTTCTCTCTTATCCCTCAATACGATGGAGAAGCGAAACTAGTTATTTGAGGCTAGTGGGCACCTGGCCTGTATTACAAAACTTTCCACCCTTTCTTCCTTCAGCTCAGTTCTTTGGCTTGTTTTAACCAAATACGGCAGTGATGTTTTTGTGTTCCACCTGTTGCCTTCACTTCTGTCCCTTGCGACGGTACAAAGCCAGCAAGAGTGTTTTACTGTGAAACAAAGAGACTCTCATCCTTCACTTTAATTACAGTCAAAACAACCCTTTCCCGCATCAACCAGGTGGAAAACGAGCTCTTCGTTTGAGGGGAAAATAGGGCAATTTGTTTGTTTAGCACACACAATGGTTAAAAACTATCTAAAAAGCATGCCTTAAAAATACAGCAGCCACTGCAGTTTATATACACCCAGCTGCAAAAGGCTTAGTACATATCACAAAAATCTAAAACGTGTCAATTATCTCCCCAACAGTTACATGTGAATTTCATTAGCTGGTTAAATGGTACCTATTACTGCATCTAGCCAGCTGGAGGGATTTCCAGTAGGAAATGTGATACAAGAAAAGCTTACAAATCTCAAATTCCTAAAGGCCATGCAGAATTCATGCTGATTAAATGCGATAAGGGTAGCCCTGAACTCATCTCCTGGGCTCCAGATGATCCTATCTTCCACAAATAAAGGGAAAGGCACCTGTGTTAATGTGCTGATATGGCACTGGGATTGGCGTGTGTTACCCCCGATATCTTCCCACTGGCTTTATTCAGAGAGGAAAGGAAAAAGAAAACACTGTGGAGACGTGCAAAGGACTTGCCTTGCTTTGAGGACTTTGATCCTCTCTGCATGATTCTGCTTAAATGCTCTGAAGTGTGGTTTGGTCCTGAAGGTGATGAAATTATGGTAAGAAAAGAAAGCCGCGCACTAGAAATTGGGCATAACGTTGACAGAGTGCATGAATGATGCAACAAAATGCACCTTCACCCTCTTGTTTCTGCTGTATTTATTTAATCCAAAACCTACTTCATAAGAAGATGCCCTTTGTTAGACTTTCTTATACATCCTTATCAAGATACACAATATGTTTTTATGCCAATGAGCTTGCTTCTCAAGAGGAAGCGAAAGTGCTCAGTACATGATTACTGATTCACAGGATGGGATGCAAAATTTGTTACAATGGCATTTTCCCTTCCCAGATAAAAAGCAAGGGAGATTTTTCACTGGGATAACTTCATAGGGAAAAGGGTTAAATCTTTCTTCACTATAATTCAAATCCTGGTTGCTTCTTCCTTGTGCTGTTATTTTGAAAACTGGTGGGGGGCGGAGGACACAGAGACACAAATCCACACTTTTGAATATCACATAGAGCCTAGTGCTAATTGTCACCCTGTGAACACACCCAGAAGTGGATTTGTTTGTTTATTTGTTTGCCACCTTCTCCATAAAAGTGTCAGGTGAATGCAGCAACAGTGATTTCAATTACGTTTAGTGTACCTAACAATGTGCTGGATTTGTGTTGTAGACTTTGGTTGTGGGCTACATATAAAGGTGTCCTTCTATGCCTGATCATCAAGCAGGGGTGGGTAACCTGTGGTGGTCCAGATACTGTTGGACCGCAACTCCCATAATCACTGACTATAGTCCATGCTGGCTGGGGCTGATGGGAGATGCAGTAAAACAACACCTGAAGGGCTTCAAGTACCCCAGCCCTGCATTAGATGTTGTCGTGAAGGGGGCGGGTCAACAACCTTGCTGTTGTCATCTCAGTAACATTCTCTTATATCTGTGGAAAACTAGGTCAGATCTAGTTATATTCCTTCTTTAAAATGCCCTGAAAAAGGCAAGTACTAAACCTTCCCGGTGGGATGGCACTGCATCCACCCCATGGACCATAGCACGCCAGGCACTCCTGTCTTCCACTGCCTCCCGCAGTTTGGTCAAACTCATTTTTGTAGCTTCGAGAACACTGTCCAACCATCTCGTCCTCTGTCGTCCCCTTCTCCTAGTGCCCTCCATCTTTCCCAACATCAAGGTCTTTTCCAGGGAGTCTTCTCTTCTCATGAGGTGGCCAAAGTATTGGAGCCTCAGCTTCACAATCTGTCCTTCCAGTGAGCACTCAGGGCATCTAGCCCCGTGGATATGCCCTGCAACGCTCTCTAGCTGAGAACTTCCTTGCCGAGAACAGCAGCAGCAGCAAAAAGAGAAAGCCAATGAGCAATGGTGAAATTCAAGGCAGTGGAGCTTTATTCAAACTGAACCCCTTGACTCTGCACCAAAGGTGACCTCAGTCTTATCTTATCTGGCAACAAATGGAAGGAAGGAAGATCATAACTTCCCCCTCGACCCACTTTGTTCCTTTGCCTCTTATTGTACCTCTCCCCTCCCCTGCCTATATAACCAACTTGCTGTTGCTGAAAAGCAGGCCGTAATGTGTAGTTTGCAACTCATGAAAACGTAAAACATTTTAAAACAAAGCAAAATGCCAGAACATGATTGAAATAGTGACTGGGCATGATGGAAATGGTAGTTTTGTTGCAGGAACTGAGCAAGGTCACTTGTTGGCCTCCCCGCCTTTCCATTCCCCCCTTCACAACTGCTATCATAATCTGCTTACAAGGCTTGGTCTCGTATTCCCTTCCTGGTAAAATTAAGAGTCAGAAATATCTTCAACTTCTCTTCTATCGTCAGTGTCCCTCCTCTGAGGCCATAATATTAAGAGTTTGCTATGGAACAGTTTAACTCTGTTTTTTTTTTAAAGTTTCCATGTGCTCCTTATTCTCCCGCCCCCACTTTTCCTCTTGTTAAAAAGTAACCCAAACTCTTAGTCCTGCCTACCTGCTCACTTCCTGCTCTACATAATGTTTTCTCAGCTTCCCACCATGTGAGTTATTTGCCCGTTTAAGAGCAGTTTAACTCATCCGTTTAGCAAATCTTTCTGGGCTCCATTTCAGTGCCTACAAATTCCAAGAGGGAGTAATATCAACCCTAACAGAATTGGCTTTGTCTACCTCCCCCTCTTTTTAAATGGTGGCATCTTTAACAGAACCATTCCAAAACGCCTCCTAGGACCCCAAAGGAAGCTCATCTAGGATGCAGCATCTGTTACTGTTTTCATTATGGTCCCAAACAGCCAATCTTACTGAGACTAAAGGAAATCCCATTACATCCACAGTCTACCCAGCGGTGATTTCAGTAAATGGCGAGATACAATTCCATGCTGAAAATATGCCACACGAATACAGCAGTTCAATGCAGATGCTTGTCATGTGGCTTTGCTGCTAGCCATGGCGGAAGGAGTGATATCATGCTGTTGCCAACAATTTCCTTCTGTAGTTTGTCTCCAGAAGTTACTGCAGTTGTCTTTCTTCCCCTCTTTCCAGTTGGGGTTTTTGAGTATCAAGACAGGGAATCTTGCTTGCTTGCTTTGCCCCAGGAATTCAAAACAGCCCGTTTCACTGGGCAAATGGGCTCCCCTCACTGCTTATATCATTATTGTTATATAAGTTTTCCTTGTGTCATATGTTAGACTGCAGTCTCAGTGGGGCAGAGACCTGGCCTTTGTAAAGTGCACCATAACACAACTATTTAGCAATGTTGGGCTTTTTGTCAGTGCTTACAAATTCAAAATTCAAGCCTAAAAGGATTGGCTTTGTCTACCTCCCCACTCTTTTAAAAGGTAGCATATTTAACAGAACCATTCCAAAATGCCTTCTAGGACCCCAAAATGAAGATATTGGGGCAGGACATTGGTTGATAGAAGGGAAATGGAAGATATTTCTATTCTTAATTTTACCAGGAAGGAAAGATGAGGCTGAGCCCCTTAAGTAGATTATAGTAGCTATTGCAAAGGAGGGAATGAAGACGGTAATCTTGGGCAGTTATTGCAATGAAACTTTGCATAGTAGAAGAGGGTAGCTCCCTGCCCCAATTAGATGGCAATCTAAAAGTTCATGCAGCAGAAACAACAAGGGGAAGGGATGCAATGGGAGGGCTAAACAGGGAAAGATTGTGTGATTGGTTCATTTACACACGCTTAGGCAACTACAGGGTTACATAGATACACATAGTTACACATGTAACCATAGCTGCCAAGTTTTCCCTTTTCTCGCGAGGAAGCCTATTCAGCATAAGGGAAAATCCCTTAAAAAAGGGATAACTTGGCAGCTATGCATGTAACTACAGGGTTAGTTGCAGTGGGGCATGGGGACAAGGAGGTTGAACCAAGGGTTTGCAGGACAGCAGACTCTCTGCAATATCGTTTCCTCACTTTAAAGAATCTTGGAGTTGGGAGCTCAGTTGGGTAGAGCATGGTGCTGATAACAACAAAGTCACAGGTTTGATCCCAGTACGGGACAGCTGCATATTCTTCCTGCATTGCGGGAAGTTGGACTAGAGCAGGCATCCCCAAACTTCGGCCCTCCAGATGTTTTGGACTACAATTCCCATCTGCCCCGACCACTGGTCCTGTTAGCTAGGGATCATGGGAGTTGTAGGCCGAAACATCTGGAGGGCCACAGTTTGGGGATGCCTGGACTATCCTCAGGGTCCCTTCCAACTCCCCCCCTTCTTGGTGTAGTTCTTTATTCCCCATTTGTTTCTAGTGTAGATCTTCACTCACCCCTTCTTCCCAGCACAGGGCTTCGACTCACCAGGTGGCAGAGCCAGTTCTCTCTGTTTGCTATTGCTGGAAGAGAGCCAAAGCATACTGAGCTTCCATAGCACTCACCAGAGATTCAGGGCTCCCCCCTATGTTACTTTAAAGTGCCTGGGATTAACTCTTAATCTGTGCTGTAGAACCAGGTTTCAAAAAGGCACAATAATACCGTAGTTTAAGGGACAAAGTACCTGTGGTTGTTCTCTCCAGCTCTACCAGGTGGAACAAAATGCAGCAACAAGAGGAAAGAATTAAGAGCTATTTTTCTTTTAACGAATGGCGCGCGTGTGTGCACACACACACACCATTTTGCTTTGGCAAATTTAAACCAGCCAGACGTGGTGGTCCTTAGTTCCTCTCTGTAATGATGAATCCACATGTCTCCAGGTGGTCGAGCGATCTCATCAGCATCTCAGCAGGAGGACTTTGGAAGAGGGGAAGCGGGTGGGTGGGTCAGAGGCCCAAATTCTAATTGACTGTAAAATGAAAATGAAAATTGCCGTTGACACTGGGGAAGGCACACAAATCTGAATGACCCTGCCTTGATATAGAGGGTGGCTTCCTCCCCTCCCCTATAAGCACATTCATTTCACGTGCACACAATGAAGAAATCAAACAAATCCAAGCAATTGTTAGAAGGTTTAATGCTGTTGTGGTTTATATATTTCAAGCTCTTTCAACATTGTGAAATGCCTCGGTGGCTTCTTCATAGTTACAGTTCATTTTCAAGCATTTCCAGACTGGTTTTGATGGTGATTTCCTTCACTGTTCACAACCTCTGCTGCTTAAAAACTTATGATGTAACAAGTGTCTATGTCTGAAGCTAGAAGCTGATGGTAGGGATGTGGAGAATTCATTTGGAATTGTATTTATTTGCTACATTTTAGGGTTCAGTAACAAATCTGGGCAATGAAAGAAAGTACTCATTCCTATTATATGGGGGTGGTTGGAAGCTCTACCCTGGTAGTTGCATTGACCTTAAAGCAGGGAAGATGGGCCTGTGGCCCTACAGTTGTTGCACTCCAATTCTCATTCACCCCATCCAGCATGGCCAGTGGTCAGGAATGATGGGAACTTCTGAAGAGCCACAGGTTCACCAGCCCTGATACAGTGCAAATTTGACGTATGAAATTGTGCAGGGCCGTCTTAAGTATATTTGGCGCCCTGGTGCCGTGGTGCGACGTATCCCTCCGCCGCCCCCGCCCTGTTTCCCAGCGCGACGGGCAGCTGGGCCAGCGGGCGGGCGCAGCACACAGCATGGCTTCTGGGGGCGCAGCTCCGTGGTGGGTTGGCGGGCGCAGCTCCGCAGCGGGAGGGTGGGCGCAGCTGCGCAGTGGCGCCCTGCGCCACCCAGCCTGGCCATAGGGCCGGCCCTGAAATTGTGCTAGGCGTGATTGGTACTAAGCTGCTTTTGAAAGGAACTGGACAAAGGCAGAGAGGAGAAGGAGGAGGAGAAGAAGAGGAGGAAGAGGAGGAAGAGGAGGAGGAGTTTGGATTTGATATCCCGCTTTATCACTACCCGAAGGAGTCTCAAAGTGGCTAACATTCTCCTTTCCCTTCCTCCCCCACAACAGACACTCTGTGAGGTGAGTGGGGCTGAGAGACTTCAGAGAAGTGTGACTAGCCCAAGGTCACCCAGCAGCTGCATGTGGAGGAGCAGGGGTGCGAACCCAGTTCCCCAGATTATGAGTATCGCTCTTAACCACTACACAACACTGGCTCTCTTAGCAGCTGATAGCTAAATGGAGCTCCCATTAACAGATGGCAAATATATAACTCAGGATAACACTTCATGCCTCTTAATGCATACATAAACAGAGCATCAAAAAGCCTTCAGGACTGTCTCCTTACCATAGCTGTCAAGTTCTCCCTTTTTTAAAGGGAAATTCCCTTATGCTGAATAGGCTTCCTTGCGAGAAAAGGGAAAACTTGACAGCTATGCTCCTTACACCAGAAGGTGCGAATCTATGGTCCTCCAGATGCAGTTGGACTGCAACTCTCAACATCCCTGATCATTGGCCATGCTAGCTGGGGCTGATAGGAGTGATAGTCCCAACTAGGGAGCCCAACTTTTAAAAGGATCTGGGAACAGCTGGGGGGCACCACGTTGGCTTCCCCTACTTTGGAATAAAATAAGCGAGGGACAAAAGGGGGCTGGGAGGGAAGTTGCCTTGCCCAACTTGGGAGTTTTCCAGAAGTATCTAGTTGAGCATTGCTGACAAGAGAATGCTGGTCTGGATATACCTTTGCTCTGATCCAGCATACAGTATCCTTATGTCACTGTTACATTTCTTTTCAGAGCAACTTTGATTCATCCCAGTCCAAATGTGAGTTCTTGCCCTGCAACCTTCTTAGACAACAAACAAAAGCCTTGAAAATATGAAAGTGCATGCTGTCAGATGGAAGTGGGGAAACCTTAGATTTGGACCTATCACAAAGAATTTCAACTTTTAAATCAAATAGTAGCACTCTTGGCAATCCTGCACTAGCAGCAGAGTCTTTCTCCCCAGTGCCTGTGGAAACATATGCCTAAAAGAAACCTTAAAGAAAATGCATGGCGGGTTTTTATGCTGTAGACAATTAAATGGCAAAGCCCACAGGATCCCATTGCCCCCAAAAGCTGAAATCTTGATGCCTCAAGTCTGACAGAAGTAATTTGCAACATAAATGGAAGCTGCCTGAAGAGTCAATATGAAATGTGTTTAATGTCCCTTTGCCAGATGATTACTGGATCCAGGATAACTAACCACACTGCAGTGATTCCAGATTGCAAGCATAATTGTGCAAGAGCACCTCTTGAAACGCTCTTGTTTGCAGCTTTCCCGGCCTCATTTACAAGAGTCAGGACATTAAAACTGCAGTTTGCAGAGCCGCCGCAGCTTCTCTAGGTACAAGCTGCTATTTCTGTTTCCTTAACTGTGACAGGAGCACCTGGCTGACCTTGGGCTGTGCCCAATCTGACCCTGCCACTGCTGGTCAAACTGAGATGAGAGGGCAACCTGCCTGATGATATCTAGCATAGGTCCATCATATATATATATATATTGCCTTAGGAATGGTGTGGGGCAGGGGTCTGCAACCTTTAAGACAAAAAGAGCCACTTGGACCAGTTTCCGAAGAAAAAAAATAAACTGGGAGCCGCAAAACAGGGACGTAATTAGAAATCAGAGGGCCCCATAGCAAAATTTGCTATGCCCAATAATAAATGCCCCAAAATGCCATAGAAAATGAATCAGGGCCCCAGTGTACCATAAATCATAATCAGTGCCTGATGTAAATAATAATTATATGAGGGCCCAATGTCATCCTCGTCATTATAAAAATAACTTTGAGTTTGGGCTGCCTTGATTACTGGGAATGGGCAAAACTCTGACTCCCTTATTAGGACACCTGTATGGTTTCATGTGTGTTGCTCCCATCAAGTGAACTTATAAAATTTTCTCATATTGAATCAACCCATTGATTAATACATCTACCTCAATCTCCTGACCAGGCCGGCAGGAGGCCACAGGCAGGCTGCAGGCAAGAGCAGCAGCAGCAAACACGCGCTCCGAGCCCGCAAGCCTTTTCTGCTGCTGGGCGAGAAGAAGCGCACCCATTTAAAAAAATTAATAACTCCGCCCCCGCCCCCCGTGAGCCTATTGGCTGCAGAAATGCGGCGGGGAGGGGCTGATGCAGGGAGGGGGCCGACCACGCTCCCCGGGCTGCTAACGTCACCTTGCGTCCTTTTTGCACAGCGCACGCGCACAGCGGAGTTGTGGACTCCGGTGGGCGCCGTGCGGGGCGCAGGCGCATAGCGCGCCCCCGCCGCTGTGTGCTCCAGCGGCGGTGGGCACCGCGCGAGTGTCTGGCAGGCATGGCGGGCGCCGCCGCATGGCTCAGGCGGCGCATGGCTCGGACGCCTCCTCCCCTCGTATCCGCTCCGGAGCCACAGCAAAGGTGTAAAAGAGCCACATGCGGCTCCGGAGCCGCAGGTTGCAGACCCCTGGTGTGGGGTCTGATACAACCTTGCACTGCCAGCGCCTGAACCTGAATTTGGATGACAAGTTTAGCACACAATTGTCCCTCACAGGCTTTTTTCTAAAAGCAAATAAAAAAATGCATTTTTTATTTTTATTTTTGCTCCTGGATCTGTTCAGGAGCAAATAGGCAAATAGGCATCCTTGCACTGGCTTCCACTAGTGCACTGGATTAGTTGAATCTGGCCCCTAGTGTGGCCTCCCCCAAAGTGGGAGGCAGGTTTCTAAAGAACACAAGCAAATAAAAGAGAACCTGCACAAGCAACACTGACACCAAACCCTACATATATTAAGTAAAATAGAAACATCGCCACCCAATCCCACCCCACCCCTATCCACCTCGTTCCCCCTCTTTCTTCCCAGTGTCTCAACAAAGGTAACTGATTTGCAAAAACGATACATGTAAAAATATGAGAGAGAGAGACACTGCACACACACTTGTAAATCAAGAAATCTTTAATAAAAATACTTCCAAAAAGAAAAGAAAAAAGAGATGCAGGAAACAGTAAAGTAATCCTTAGATGGATCTTCAGAAAGAATTAACGAATGGGTCATAAATTTACAAATGCCATATAGCAAATGTTGGGGACCAATCTCAGAAATCTCTACTACCAGAAGCAGCTGGCAATATGGGACAAAGTCTCTATACATACTAGCTTCTTGGCAGATAGGTTACTTTTGCTTACTTAGAGGGAGAGGGGAAAGGGTTAGGTGGCAAGGAGGTTGGTGTGGTGCAAATAGAGCCAATCTATTACTCCTGCTAGTGCATTTGCACCACACCAACCTTCCTGCCACCACACCCCTTTCCCTTCCCCCTCCTAATAAGCAACAGCAACCCATGCACTGGCAAGTTAGCATAGCAGCTCCACACAACGTAACAAGCTGCCTCTGACTACCATATTGTAGGAGGTGAGTGAAGGCAGAAAAAATGAAACCCAATTCACAGCTCATTTGCTGAACCACTTGAGGGAAGGGTCACAACTCAGGAACAGAGCATGTGGCTTGTAAGAAAACATCCCAGTTAAAAGTTTTCCAGGTAGCGGGGTTAGAAAAGAGGAGTGCCTTCATATATTCTCATTCCAGTACACTAACCTCTTTATTATATGGTTTGCCAAGCCATGGTGTCGGGCAGGGGTGGAGAACCTGTGGCCCTCCAGATGTTTTTGGATGCCAGCCAGCATGGCCAATGGTCAGAGATGAGGGGAGTTGTAGCTCAAGAACATCTGGAGGGCCTCTGAATTTAGGGGATGATCCTGAAGGCTTTTTGTTGCTTTGTTTATGTGACGTGCCACACTACTTTAAAACCCTTCAAAACACACACAAAACCCGAGTGCCAGTCTTAAAAGGAAGCATCAAAATATGAATTCTGTTTTTCATTGTTGTTGTTATTTAATTTATTGCCCACCCTTAACCCTAAGGTCCGAGGGTAGGTTACAACATTAAAACACAATGTTACAACACAACACTAAATGGGTAGGATACTTCCTTACCACTATTCCAAAACTGGGATGACATGACAGTGCACATATCAG
The DNA here is from genome assembly GCF_965207765.1 of Zootoca vivipara. Taxonomy (NCBI): domain Eukaryota; kingdom Metazoa; phylum Chordata; class Lepidosauria; order Squamata; family Lacertidae; genus Zootoca; species Zootoca vivipara. The sequence continues at coordinate 36,397,912 of NC_142584.1, forward strand.
TTTTAAATACAAGTCTGCACTTTCCCCTCACAGTAAATGCTAAAAACAAACAAACAAAACACCCCACCACTAAGCGAACTGATGCTCAGCTGTGGAGCAGGAACCAATGCCTCAGGGAAGCATGCATGATTCTTCTTAAGTCACCCCAAACAGACAACCTTGATTTTTATTTACTGTTGTTTTGATCTACATTGAGCCACTCCCCTGGAAACAGCCCTAGATTCCACAAAGAAACAATCCATTTCTTCTTACTCACAATTGCAGACTCACTATAAATAGCATGTTTTCCTACTATAACACAGTTGCTTTGTTTGGTTTTGGGTTCTTTTTTTTGGGGGGGGGTACAATCCGACCTGTATTGCTGGAATCAATAAACAGTTGATGAAAACCCCCTGTTATTTAATGCATTCAGTAACTCTAATCGGTTCATTAGAAATTTAATCACTTTCATGTCACCAGCTGTTGTGATGGAGAAAAGAGCTGCGGCTAATTATTAGCTATTTTAGAAAAGCTAATATTGGATTCCTAATATGCCCCTTGTGGCCTTGACTCCATGCAGTTTGTTCAGCCCACAGACATGTGTTCTGGCTCCAGGAAAGGCCAGAAATTCCAAGTGCGGAGGGCTTGAGGATAAATTGGGAGATTGGAGCCAAAGCTCTACTTGTATTTTGCAAGGGATACACATGTACACATTGATGGGATCTGGCCACTAGCTTTACCAGCAAACCTCCAGATACTTAACATAACAAAATCTCTTTCCACCAATGATGACCTCTCATTGCATCTGGCGTGCATCATTGATATATCCCTGTTGTTCCTGCCAATCAATTTTTGGTCTGGCAAGGCAAGATGGATGCCATTTGCACAGAGGATGCCTGTGGAAAAACATTAGGAAATATTTGCTACCCTAATGGATGAGATCCTTCTGTCTGAGAGTCATCTGTCTGACTACATGCTTCACAGATGAGCAAATTCAGTGATGGCCCAATATGTTATGCTACCTGGAGCAGAGTCCAAATGATACTTCCTCTAGGGTTTACACTTCAAAGAGACTTGCTGCTTTTGTCTATTCCCCACCTGTCTGGTGCCACCAGAAGCAGGTTACTTCAACCTGTTGCATGCTTTGGCTAGCCTTGCAAGCGATGGAGGGATGCTTCCCAGTTAGTGACTGCAATGCTTTTAGAGTGAGCAGCTCAGGGTTGATGTCCAGAGCTGAGCATCAGATTGTAGCCAAGGCAAGGTGATCTGCAATCCACAGATATTCTAGGAGCTGTTGAGTCGCCTCATGGTACCAGCAAACACCACCAAGCAGGCCCGTGCAGAGTTTGTCCAAGGCCTGGAGGGTGAGTCTTGTTCTTGGCCTGATAGCATAAGTCTGGCAGGCCCCTGACAGCCCCCTCCCCATTAGCTTAGCCCTCCAACACATGGGGCGATTGTACCCAGCTGCCTTGCCCCCTCTGCATGAGCCTGCCAGCAAGTCCCAGCTTGAAAGTTGAAGACAGGTTCTGCAAAACTCCAAACTTGCAGGGAATGCTTTCTTAAGGAGACAGAACACATGCATTTTGGGGGGGGGACGGGGACAGGGACGATGACTATTTTTTAACTTTTTGTGGTTTTATGTTTTTATTGCTGTAAATGGCTTTCATATTTTTAATGGTATAGCAGTATACAAACATTATATATACAAATAATCAGGCACTGCCTAAATAATCCCAAACTGCTAAATTTGGTACTGTTAAATTTGATACCATTCCTCCAGCATTAGCATCACTATAGAAATAGGTTGTACTATAGATTTCCAAGGTATTATGTTATTGATTAAAGGTAAAGGAATGCCTGACAATTAAGTCCAGACGCGAACAAATCTGGGGTTGCGGTGCTCATCTCACTTTAAAGGCTGAGGGAGCGGCGTTTGTCCGCTTCTGCAGACTGTTTTTTCCAGGTCATGTGGCCAGCATGACTAAGTCGCTCCTGGCGAAACCAGAGCAGTGCACGGAAACGCCGTTTACCTTCCCGACGGAGCAGTACCTATTTATCTACTTACACTGTGTGCTTTCGAACTGCTAGGTTAGCAGAAGCTGGGACTGAACAACAGGAGCTCACCCCGTCACGGGGATTCAAACCGCCGACCTTTCGATCAGAAAGCCCAAGCAGCACAGTGGTTTAACCCACAGCGCCACCTGCGTCCCACATGTTAATGGTTACAATGGCTTAAATACTACACAGAGCTCAGCATGCTTAAATCTACCGGTTTCTAAATCCAAGGATTTAGGTCACTCTTTGCCTTGCTGCAGATGTCAGCATGGTTTTCGTGCCGTCCAACCAAAACTGCCTTAAAGATGAAGTGTATCAGTCCGGAGCAACAACGTACACTGCCACATGACAATGCTAGAAGATGCCTGTGTCATTATTGATGTCTTAACCTTCTCTTGGAACTGCTTTGTTTGAAAACAGAAATGAAGAGAATCAAAGCTCTAAGGCCATCTTTCTGGCCTTAGGATCATTAATTTTATCAGCATAGATGGGAAGAGGGTGACCTATTAGTTCAAGTAAATTAAACATCAACAGTTATGCTCTGATGGGAAAATTTCACTACAGCTGTGCATTATAATATAGGTGGTGTTGCTGGAGGCGGTGGCGGCTGCGATGTGTCTCCTTTGCATTCACCTTTGCATTCTTGGAACTGGCAGATTGCTGGCTGGTTGGAAAAAGAGAGAGAGAGAGAGAGAGAGGTGCTCATTCAGGGTGCACTTAGCAGCATGGGGTCTGTTCATTTGACAAGATGAGCCATTTTCTTTCAGGGACCCACAATTAACATGACAATCCCAACACACCCACTTGGAAGCAAATCAATAGGCCATGGCTTTTGGAAAACAATTCCGCTCGGCCTCCCAAGGTCACGGATAGCAAGGTCAAGCATCAAAGATCAAAGGCCCCGCTGAATGTAGCATCAGCCCTTTGCCCTGGGTACATGAGTGACAGGTTCTGCTTGCTTACCTTGAATTATTTGTTTTTGGGTTTTTTTTAATTCAAGAGCCTGGCATTGTTTCTACATTCTTTAGATACGGATAAATCAAGGTTAAGCCCAATTCAAGATCAGTTGTCATGGACTACTGCTGTTCTATTCTTCAAATGTTTTCTTTCTCCATAGAAGAATTTGAGAGGTTCATGGGGCTATTACGGTAGTAAAGGGATGGAGTTGATGTTGCCTATAGAGAACAGAAACAGGATCAAATCTGGAGCCTGCTTGGGGTCCATCAGTACTAAGTGGACATGAACCAGGTAAAATGAAGCAATGCAATGCTCCATTGTTTCCATGGGAGAGGCAGTTAAGCACATGTTGTGGGATCATTGGGTCTTAAACCTATTGGCCTGGATAGCAAGCACTGCTTTTTCTTTAAGCTGCATATGGATGCAAGGAATGCAGTGACATGGAAGTAACAATAGATGCATTGGTGTGTTCCTATTGACAGGCACCAGGCCATGACAGTGATCCATGTAGTTTAAAATGTGAAGAGAAATTTAGGGAAGTCTTTTAATATGTAACTTTTGATTACCGGTATGTTTATATATATATTGGAAGCCACAGTGGCTAGGGCAACCCAGTCAGATGAGTGTAGTACAGATAATAAAATTATTATTCTTATTATTAGCAAAAGAATATTTCCACCTGTTTCATTTTTGCCCATGTGAGACCTTGTGAAGTATTGTCCGCTTAAGAGCCAAGGCCAGCACGAGTCCATCATTTGTCCATCATTCCTCCTTTAAATACCATAAAACAGAGGTGCCTTGCAAGCAAACAGAAATGCAAAAAAAGGTATAAAGTTGCTAACAGTAAAAAGTAAAATGCCAAGCAATAAAAATAATAATATTCATTCATTCATTGCTGCCCATCTGACTGGGTTGCCCCAGCCCCTCTGGGTGGCTTCTAGCATATAGAAAAACACATCTATGCAATGAAACAATCATAGTGACACATTGCTGAATTGTCAAAAGTGGCCCTCAATGGGCTCTCTGAAGGCCTTGGCACATGTTCAGACTGACTAGAAGTACACATGGCCCCCTGTGCTAGCTCCTGGCAACCTAGTCATGTGGGGGGGGCACCCAATGGGAGTAGAGTGATAATATTCCTTGGGAAATGCCTACCATACAAGATGCCAGGAGAAATGCTAACAGCAGGGGCCAGAGAAGAACCCCCACTTGTAATGGTGTTCCAGCTAGGGTTGCCAGACTCAATAGAGGACAGGACTTCTGTGCCTTTAATTGTCCTGCTCTCTTTTGAGTCTGGAAACCTTAAAGAGAAACCAGCAGACCCTTTGTTTAATTTCCAAGCAAATTAAAGGCACAGAAATCCTTTCCACTATTGAGTCTGGCAACCCTAGTTCCAGCCTTGGGTAGGCCTACCTAGGGGCTATGCAACATACAGCCAGCCCTAATGAGCAGGGTAAATCACAGCTGAGCTGATGTCTCTCCCCTTGATGCAGTGGGGAGGAGTCTCTGGGCACGTAGGGGCTCCTGCCAGACTAAAGTAATTAAAAGAAGATCAAACACTAATAAAACACTCAAATCAAGTGTAAGCAATAAATCACAGGCAATGAAACACAAATGCTGAAGCTACAACAAGCAGCAGAAATCGATCGGAAGCCTCCGACAGCGTGATCAGTTAGCTGGAAGGCTCTCCGAAACAATATCACCATCTCCTCACTTCCCAAAGCCTTATAATGAGGAAGCCAAAAGAACATCTCTAGATTTTAACCGATTGCACATTTCTAAAAGCAGACCTAAAAGGCTTTTGGAACTATGCTGGTAGGGTATCCATCATAACAGAACCAAAGCAAATAGGTAGCATTGGGAACCAAGCAAATAGGGGAACATGTTCCCATGGGCTCCTATAGCTCTGCTAGTAAATTAGTGGTCCTGGAGCAGGGGTCAGCAAGGTTTACCTTGCCTGGGCTGGTTCACTCCAGTGGAGATCCCTCCATGGGCCAGATCACACCCGCTACTGCGATTTTTGGCGTCTGAGCAGATGCGATTTCCAGTGCTGCGAAAGCGAGCCCCTGTGCTGTGCAGCACGCAGGGACTTGCTTAGGGGACAGTTCAGTTCGGGGGCGGCTTGTGGGCCATGGGTCTTAGGTTGCCAACCCCTTTCCTGGAGCTTAGTGGCAAAAGCAATGGCATCATATGTATGTAGAAGATCTTAGGTTAAACTCCTGGCATCTCCCTATGATATCAGAGGCCTGTGGCCCTGTAGATGTTGCTGGACTACAATCCCCATTGGGAGTTGCAGTCTAACATCATTGAGAGGACACTAGGTTTCCCATCCCTGGTATATGGAGTATTTGTTGGCTGTTCTAGCTTGGAACAAGCCAGCTCCTAACATTCTTAATACCACTATATGCTGCTTGATCTTCATATTACTCTAGATATATCATTCTAACTAAAATAGTTTCTGTAACTTTATCATGATAGTCCATTGGATTGATCTTTGAGGGTTGGTACCAAAAGGTGATACCTCCATCCTTTATGAGGCATGTGCAGTACACCTGGCACTTACTCCTCTGCCAGTGTCTAACAGTGTTCCCGTACAGATTCACCTGCTGTCATGACTCCAATCTTAAGCGGCAGTAAGGACTCAGGGGAGGAGGGACCAGTTGGATCAGAAAGACCAGGGCTCCAAGCTACAGAGGTGCTAGACATTGAGCTTGAACCAGATCCTTTTTTTTTTAATTTTAAAAATAGACTTTATTTCTTTTCTTAAAAACATAACAAATTCATAAACAATAAACAATTATAAACAATTATAAACAAACAAATACAAACCTATAAACACGAAAACAGACTAACTAACAAACAAAATTATACAAATCAACAATACTCCACATCAGTACATTTACATTAAAAAAAACCATTCTTCCCAACCAGTTATACATCGCTTTTCTTGTAAATTTTCTCTTACTTGCAATATCTTTCCTTATTCTTCTTTTCTACTAAATCTATTTTACCCATTTTTATAAATCCCTTACAAAATTTAAGTATAAATTTCCCCCCATGTGAATCTAATCCCAACAGATCGCTAACTCAGTCTTAATGTTATTTTTCCTAAAATAAAATTCCACACACTCCCATTCTAGTAGTAATTTCTGTTTAGATATATTCCTAATCGCTGCCGTCATTCTTGCCAAATTAACAAACTCAATTAATTTCACCTGCCAATCCCGGACCGTGGGCACCTCCTCCTTTTTCCATCTTTGGCCAATTAATAGTCTAGCCGCTGCGCAGGAGTAGAGGAAAATATTTTTCTTCCTTTCTGGTATATTCTCCGGTAAAATGCTTAACAGAAAATATTCTGGTTTTTTCCTGAAGGTGATCCTTAACATTTTTTTCATCTCTTCGTATATTTCATTCCAAAACTTATTGATCTTTTTACATCCCCACCAGCAATGAAAATAATCTCCCACCTCATTTTTGCATTTCCAACAATTCTTTGATTCATTTTTATAAAATTTCGCTAATTTATTTGGCGTTAAATGCCATCTATACATTAATTTCAGCATATTCTCTTTAATGCCCACACTGGCTGTAAATTTCATTGTTTTTCCCCATAATATATCCCATTGCACTTTAAAAATCGGTCTACCCAAATCCTGGGCCCATCTAATCATTACACATTTTGTCTCTTCATCCTTTAATTCTCATTCCAATAAATATTTATACATTTTAGATAGAGATTTTGTATTATCATCAATTATAATTTCCTGTAATTTCGATTTCTCTTTCCCGAATCCTATCTCTTTATGTTTCCTAAATAGACTTTTAAGTTGGCAATATTGAAGCCAGCTGGTGCAGGATGTTTTAATTTCTTCATAAGATTTTAATACTAAATCATCACCTTCTTTAACTATTAATTCTTTATACGTCAACCAACTCTCCTCCTTACCTTTTCCTCCCATCGCAGTCATCTCTAGTGGGGAGGCCCACCAAGGTGTCCTAGGTTCAATTAAGTTTTTAAATTCATTCCAAATACCAAAAATCAATTTTTTTATTACGTGATCCGAGAAGTGTTTAAATTTCCCTTCATTTTCTGCTAAGAGGTAGGCATGCCACCCCGAGCTTGAACCAGATCCTAACACCCAGGAACACCAGGAGCCAGAGCCTCCCCTGAGACAGCATCCTGTGAGTCAGATTCCCTTGAGGAACCAGCTCCCTTTATACAAGGAGCCTTCTTCTCCCCACTACCTGCTCACCAACACAGGTAACGTCCAAGGTGAAAGCTCCCTGAGAGGTGATGGGTCACTAGGCCAGGGGGTTACACCTCACACTCTCCACTATTCAGGAAGAGGGTGGGAGAGGGAGTTTAGCTCAAACAACCAAGTTGCTAAATGCAAAGCCATCTGTTACAACGAGGACAAACTTTCCAATAAGGCAGCCCTGTTTAGGGAAGTTTTTAATGTTTGATGTTTTATTGTATTTTTAATATTTTGTTGGAAGCTGCTCAGAGTGGCTGGCGAAGCCCAGCCAGATGGGTGGGGTATAAATAATAAATTATTTGTTACAGGTAGGTAGCTGTGTTGGTCTGACATAGTCGAAACAAACAAAAACAAACAAACAAACAAAAATTCCTTCCAGTAGCACCTTAGAGACCAACTAAGTTTGTCATAGGCATGAGCTTTTGTGCGCATGCACACTTCTTCAGATACACTGAAACAGAAGTCACCAGACCCTTATGTATAGTCAGAGGGTGGGGAGGGTTATTACTCAGAAGGGTAATGGGAATGGGTGATTGGCTGATAGGAGTGGTAAACCTGTTTGATCTGATTAAATAATAAATTGACCTGATTTAATATATTATTATTATTATTATTATTATTATTATTATTATTATTATTACTGTTTATGTCAATAATATTAACATTATGGCATTTCTAATTCGTTACACAAGCTGCACAATATCAATCACAAAAACCAACACAATGTCAATTGATATTGATAGCAAGGTGGAGTCAGATCTCCTGATATCTGCTCAGAGTCAGACTGACTGCTGATACCATTCACAACAATGTTGAAGGCATACAGTACTTACCGGTATTTCAAACCCCATTTATAATGTGCCTTCTGCACAGAAACTTTATAATTGGGATATATATGTTGTTAAATTCAGGGAAAGGTTTTTTTTTGGTAAGGAATATAGTATGATGAGTGGTATTTGCTGGCATCAAAATGCTAGGTTTTTATGAATTTTTATACATAAATGCTTTTAGCACACACATCATTTTCCATTTCTTTGTTGTTTATAAAAGAGAATTCAATGATTTAAAACTGAAAATAAGGCATGTATATGAGCTGACATATTGTTCATCTTCTTTTAAACGGAATCCTTTTTTAAAATATAGACTAAGAATGCCATTGTTCAGGAATAACAATATTGGTCCAATAAGCTATGGTTTATCAGACTTGACTTGTTATGTCTGAATCAGGCCTATGTGTAGCAGCATTTGCTGATGTTCATCCTCTGCTTTCCCCACACGCCTCTTTATTTCCTGTTTGTGTGTGTGTGTGTGTGTGTGTGTGTGTGTGTGTGTGTGTGTTACCCTTGCCACTACCTCTCCGTTCCTCTCTTTCACCCCCTGCCCCCCCTCCACTCCTCACTATTGAAATGTAAATGATAAGCTGGTTGGGGGACAATGCAGATAAATTAACTGTCCCATTTGCGGAGCCCCAAAACATTTTTAAAGTCAGGTTTAAAAGCATCTGATTTTTGAGAGATCGAATGCTTGGCGGTGCCCAGCCATTTTGGAAACCTTTGTTCAAAGACGGCAAGTACTGCTGTATATTTTCCAAGTTCACTTTAACCCTGAGCTCTGTCTAGTGGCAGTTTGTTCGGATGAATTACTCTCTAATTTCTGCCTTTCCTGCTTTTTGGACATGCCTTTAAATTACTGTTTAAGAGCCTATGCTGGAGGTGCCATCTTGAGTAATTTATGAAGACCCACTGCATTTTCTGAAGGCAAGACTTAACGGTCAAGCCAGAGTTCAGGATACATGACCTCTAGCTAAATCCTTTGGGCACAGATAGAGTTTGCTCATCTTCCCAGAACGACAGACAATGGGGTGAAGAAAAGCAATTCAAAGAGCTGGAAAAGTAAAATATGGAAGGTTTCAACCACAGCTCAGCAATATAGCATCCCAGTGGGAGGAACGAAAAACATGGCAGATTTCTGATCAGTTGCTATGCCTACATTTAATGTTCAGAATCACTGGCTGCCAGGTTTTTGCAGGTTTGACAGAAGTCTAGGTTTTGTTTTACCGGTAATTGTCAGAACCTTGAGGGCTACAGTCTCTGGCATTCAAACAGATCTTATTTACATTTTCCTAGTCCTTTATACAGTGGGCTGGCATGTGTTACCAGTCTCTGAGCCCTTTAGACACTGCCCATATATTACTATGACACTGGAAATATACATCCAAAACTAGTCCCTTTGATAAATCAATGGTAAAATATGAATGAAAATTATTGCAGCCCTGAACTTCAGCTTTTCTTAGGGCTTTCCGTGTTTTCCAAACCTTTCTACGGGGCCTTAAGGCATTTGTCCCCGACACTAATTATATTTATTTTTTCTTTTAAAAATTGAGGACAAAAGGATGTATATCTGTCATCCTGCTATCTGCACACTTAGCCGGAAGAAGTCCTGCTGAACACTATAGGAGTTACTTCTAAGTAAATATTTATAACATTTTATTGCACTCAATTTGTGTCAAAACCTTATGTAATTAACTGAGCTTCCCCTTGGGACTATTAATGTAATATGTCCAGTAGCAGAGAGCAGATACATAAATGTTTGCAACAATGCTGTGCTTGTTCATCATGTCATTTGGAGAAACCGTTATAGGTAAAACCTTAGCTTTGATTTATTGGGGTCTGGGGGCCTAACCAGTGCTTGGAATGAACTAGTTTGGTTTAATGAACTCCACTGAATTACTTCAAAAACTACACCTGAAAGTAGTTCTCAATAATAATATTAATAATAATAATAATAATAATAATAATAATAATAATAATAATATATTATTTATACCCCGCCCATCTGGTCGGGTTCCCCCAGCCACTCTGGGCGGCTTCCAACAAAACATTAAAATACAGAAATCCATCAAACATTAAAAGCTTCCCTAAACAGGGCTGCCTTAAAATGCCTTCTAAAGGCATAGCTGCCAAGTTTTACCTTTTCTCGCGAGGAAGCCTATTCAGCATAAGGGAAAATCCCTTAAAAAAAGGGATAACTTGGCAGCTATGTCTAAAGGTCTGGTAGCTGTTGTTCTCTTTGACCTCTGGTGGGAGGGCATTCCACAGTTCTCATAATTGCTGGGTGAACCAAACATGAATTAGGTTCTTTTGGGGGCAGAACTTTCTAGTTCATCTTCAGGTTCATTCTTTTAGATTTCTCTCTCTCTCTCTCTCCTTTAAGTGTGAAGTTCATGATTGTTGGGGAAAATGAACAACTGACACCCCACTGGTCTTTTTTTTTTTTTTTTTAAAAAAAAGATGTTTTCTTAGTCTTCTTAAGTATATTTTATACTTCGGCACAGCAGCTTGTAACATTCTGAATAGTGGGGGTGTGGAAGCTAAGGATCATTTGGATGAACTTAAATTGAACCATAAACAGTATGTGAAATGAACTAGTTCGTTTTGTGAATGAACAAACATTAACCAGGATTATTTCCTTTTTGGATATGTTGAACTAGGACTAGTTCCATTTTGAAATGAATTTTCCGGGCCCAGCTACACCTTACATTAGTGCAATGACTGATGAGCAATCATACTGTGGGTTTTTTAAAATACTAGGTGCACAGAGAGGGTCACTGGTACCACCATGGAGGTGGGGAAACAATAATAAAGCCCTCTTTCCCCCTTCCCCCTTGAGATCTTGATGAAATTTATTCCAGCAATCATGGTAACAATTAGCATTATGAAAAATTTTTTGATTGGCACCAGTGGGAGGGTTCCCGCCATGCTAATTGCTGTTGAGGGGTGTGTGTGTGTGTGAGTGTGTGTGTGTGTGTGTGTGTGTGTGTGACTTGACCATAATCATGGCTGGGGAGAGGAAGGCTTAAAGCCCCTTGTCCCTGCATGGCACACTTCTGATAACAATCGCTGTACCCCTCCCCAACATAATGCCTGGCATTTAATTTTTTTTCAAACCCACAATGTTGTTGCTAATCACACCATTAACAAAATGTGTAGTTAAGCCCTGAGATAAATAAGCAATTAAAAGGCTCTTACATTCACAGTATTAAAAGTAAATGCAAGATGTTCTAACTGTCTTCTAAATGCAGCCTTTCATTTTATATTTTGATTCAAGGGCTGGGCTGGGGAAGGGGCAAGCACTTTCAACAAAGGAAATGAAGTTTTATGTCAATTAAATCCATAAATCACACCAGGCAGAAGGATAACACTAATTAGATCATTACAGGGGTATGCAATGGGCATGCTATGCTTCCCCCCCCTTGTTGTTTTGGATTGCAGGCTCATTAAAAACTCCATACCTCTTGAAATACCTTGACATGAAAGGTGATGATGAATATGGCTATAAAGACCAGGAATAATTCAAAGCCTGCTGTCAGAAGAATTGGACAGTGACACATTATCAACTTGTTGGAATGCACTTATCTCTATTTATTGTATTCAATTAGCACATAATGGACATAAATTGGAAACAAAAGCATTCAGCTGAGTAGGCGTTCATTTGGCAGTATATTTTAATTAGGATGAGGGGTTGGGTTTTTTTTTTTAAAAAAATCTGCACCTAGATAGGTGAAAATTGTTTAGGTGTCACATTATGTTAGACTCTTGCATTGGGCAAAATCCCAAGCCTATATTTTGAAAACTTCAGGTTGTTCAGTTGCTTCAGAATGTGTTATTTCCAACACCATAGGACATTCTTTTTTTTCTGTCCAGGTGCTCTCTAAGTCCAAAATCCAATCAATGGTTTAAAGCTATAAAAAGATCCCATCTGTATTTCAATGTGGCGCAATTTCAGGCTTCTGTAGAGGGAGAGAGACATTGTTTTCAGAGGTGAAGGGTAAGATTTACAGCAATATTCATCAAAGCTACTATTTCACATAAAGGCAAAGGGTAAAGGGACCCCTGAAAGTGAAGTCCAGTCATGAACAACTCTGAGGTTGCGGCACTCATCTTACTTTAAAGGCCAATGGAGCTGGCGTTTGTCTGCTTCCACAGACAGTTTTTCCGGGTCATGTGGCCAGCATGACTAAGCCACTTCTGGCGGAACCAGAGCAGCGCACAGAAACGCCATTTACCTTCCCGCCAGAGCGGTACCTATTTATCTACTTGCACTTTGACATGCTTTCAAACTGCTAGGTTGGCAGGAGCTGGGCCTGAACAACAGGAGCTCACCCCGTTGTGTGGATTCGAACCGCCAATCTTTTGATCAGCAACCCCAAGCAGCACAGTGGTTTAACCCACAGCGCCACCCTTCAATGTTAAACTGCAAAACATTTGTGTATTTGAAGTGAATTGCTCATTGTTGCAGTTTACACCCCAGAGTAATTAGAGATATCGTATATGTAAGTCCTCCAGGGGAATAATCACAAGTGGTCCATGACAAATGGAATATAGGTCTGTGCCTGCCCACACAGCCCTTCCGAAATAGGCTCAGGTGTTTTCCTGCCCCACTTCTGGCCCATGTTATCTGCAAAGGAGACATGAGGCAGCTTACAAGAAAAGAAAAAAAACAGGGTAAAAATTAAAAATGTGCCCCTTCAGAAAGTAGTTAAAAATACAGTAGAAGAAAAGATAATCGAAGCAACATAGAACAAATACAATAAAAATAAATCCCAAAAGGCCTTAAGTATGAAATGTCCAGTGAAGCAACATCACCTTGCTTAAAATCAGTAAATGAAGGGGTCACACACACTTCTCTGGGGAGGTTGTTTCCAGGGTGGCCCAAGACCTTTTGCCACATATGGCAGAGCAACAAATGGTGTATGCAAGTCAAGAGGTAGGGTAGCAAAGGTCAGCCAAGTTATTCTGTCACCTGAGGCACCAAATCCCCTAAGTGATTCTTCTCCCTTCTGAGCAGCTATTTTGTTGTGGTGTTGTTGCTTTGCTGCCATTTCATGACAACCAAGATCATCTGCCTGAGCTGGCTGCCTCACTCATCCTAAAGATATCACTAGCCTTGGTTATTCCACAATCGAGGCCCACGCTCAAAAAGACTCTTTCCTCCTTCGGTCGGGAAAAAATAGGATAAGGAGAGGCTACTCCCTTGACCTTTCATGCTAACAGTGTGTGTCTCTGAAATTCAGTGTTATTCTTTCTTTTAGGTGTGCATACCTTGGGAAGCAGAGTATTGCAGCTTCCTGAAATACATATCTCATGCCTTGTGAGAATTTCCCTTTCTCCCTTGCACTGCCAGCTCTCAGATTGTAAATCATATTTTAAAACACATTAGTGTAATGTTTCTGGAGCTGATGTTAAGTGAGCTTTTGAGATCGTATCTGCTGCTAAATCTTGCCTGAATTTCCTTGCTTCAGAAGAATTCACAGCATATTTCACCATTACAGACAGGTATTTCCATATCTGAGACTTGCTTCTCTCTCTCTCTCTCTCTCTCTCTCTCTCTCTCTCTCTCTCTCTCTCTCTCTCTCTTGAAAAGCAAAACAAAACCACCCTTCTATAATCTTGATGTCTGATGGGTGGCTTCAGGAAAGGGAGCTATTGATATTTGTTACAGTTTGTTCTCTTCGACTCCCATCGAAGAAAGAAGAATGGAAAGAAATGACATTTCATAAAGAAGCAGGAGGTAATAGGTATTATAGCAGACTAAGCGACTCCTCTGTTGTTTGATTCCGAAAATGTTTTACTGCAAGACAGAGACAATGATAAAGTTATCTGAGACAGAACATTGTTTGGGAAATATTTGAATATTTGCTGACATTATGCAAAGGTGTGTGTGTGTGTCTGCATATATATATACATATATAAATATAATAGGTACATATATAAATATAATATGTTATATTATGGCGCTGTGGGCTAAACCACTGAGCCTAGGGCTTGCTGATCAGAAGGTCGGCGGTTCGAATCTCTGTGATAGGGTGAGCTCCTGTTGCTTGGTCCTGCCAACCTAGCAGTTCGAAAGCACGTCAAAATGCAAGTAGATAAATAGGAACCGCTACAGCGGGAAGGTAAACGGTGTTTCCATGTGCTGCTGTGGTTTGCCAGAAGCGGCTTTGTCATGCTGGCCACATGACCTGGAAGCTATACGCCGGCTCCCTCGGCCAATAATGCGAGATGAGCGCGCAACCCCAGAGTCGGTCACGACTGGACCTAATGGTCAGGGGTCCCTTTACCTTTACCTTTAAATATAATATGTAGAGCCTACTTGGTTGATACATCCCCAGTTGCTCAGATGTAACAGAACTGTTGGTAGGTGTGGTAGAGTGGATAGTGTTCTGTGTTCAAATCTTGCAGGAATTCACTGAACAGGAAAGCTGCTGCTTTTCAGATTCAGTTCCCTGTCTGAGAAAATGGGAACCCAGGGGGATCTAATTTAATCAGAGTTGTGACAGAGGCCACTTGTAAGGAGAGTAAAGCAAGACCCAGGTGGCGCTGTGGTTAAACCACTGAGCCTAGAGCTTGCTGATCAGAAGGTCGGCGGTTCGAATCCCTGTGACGGGGTGAGCTCCCGTTGCTTGGTCCCAGCTCCTGCCAACCTAGCAATTCAAAAGCATGTCAAAATGCAAGTAGATATATAGGAACTGCTACAGCGGGAAGGTAAACGGCGTTTCCATGTGCTGCTGTGGTTTGCCAGAAGCGGCTTTGTCATGCTGGCCACATGACCTGGAAGCTATACGCCGGCTCCCTTGGCCAATAATGCGAGATGAGCGCGCAACCCCAGAGTCGGTCACAACTGGACCTAATGGTCAGGGGTCCCTTTACCTTTACCTTTATGAGAAGAAAAGTGCCGACAATTAAACATAATGCAATCGCACATTAACCATACATGTCTGGATAGGCTTGCTGAAAACTTTGGGGTTTCTTTTTAGCAGGTGCTGAAAACAACATAGCTAAGGCACCTGGCTATTATTCATTGGCAGGGAGTTCCAAAGAGCAGGTGGTGCCACTCTAAAGGACCGATTCCTTGCAAGCATGGAATGAGCATCATGTGACACTTGTAAAAGTGGGCACATGCGGGATAACGTGATCCTTCAAGGAAGATGGTCCCAGGTTGTTCATGGCTTTATATACTAACTAGAAGCTGGGAATTCCAAGAAACCAAAACAATCAGTCAGTTTTGAAATCAATACAGTCAAACATCGGTTCCCAAATGCCTCCGTTTTAGAACATTTCGGCTCCCGAACACCAAAAACACAGAAGTAAGTGTCCTGGTTTTCAAATGTTCTTCTGGCACGGTTTCTGCTTGAGTGCAGGAAGCTCATGCAGCCAATCAGAGGCCACACCTCAGTTGTTGAACATTTCAGAAGCCGAAAGTTTGACAACCGAGGTTTGACTGTACAGTGGTACCTCGACATCCGAATGCCTCGACTTCCGAAGGTTTCGACTTACGAAGTCGGCAAACCCGGAAGTATTTTCGCCGCACACGCGTTCTGCGCATGTGCAAAGCGCAAAACCGCACTTCACGCATGCACAAAATGGACGCTTCGACATCCGAAGGTTTCAACTTACGAAGAGCGCCGCGGAACGGATTGCCTTTGTAAGCCGAGGTACCA
The DNA here is from genome assembly GCF_965207765.1 of Zootoca vivipara. Lineage (NCBI taxonomy): Eukaryota > Metazoa > Chordata > Lepidosauria > Squamata > Lacertidae > Zootoca > Zootoca vivipara. Next base: position 36,413,659 of record NC_142584.1, read on the forward strand.
CTGTACTGTAGTTTAAAACGGTTCATTTTTAAAGATTCAGACAGTCATCTTGATTCAAAATAACATCCATTTGTATTGAAACATAGGGGCGGGGAACTGTTGCAAGATCTTGCTACCATCATGCAAAACTTGGCTACAATGTATGTTCAAATGCATAGCAAGCAGACAAGCCACTTTCCAAAATATATGGTAAATGGTAGCATCTTGAATTTGGCCTGGTAACAAGTTGGCAGCCGGGGAAGTTCTCTGAACAGGGGTACAATATACTGACTCTTTTGCAGTAAAGCAAGAAACTCATTCTTCAGGCAGAAAGCACATTTACACAAGGTCCATATCAGGGAATCTGCTGAAGAAGTCTAACAAAGATTCTATAAAAATATTTCCCAAAGTTCTTGGACTTTGAAGTGGTGCACTGTTGGTGGAAATTAGTTGAGTTGTGTTTTTCCACAGGAAGATAGGCAGATTAACATCTGTGCTGTGGTGCCATTTGTAATGCTAAGCCAAACCATGGCTAAGTATGGATAAGCAAGTCTGCTGCTGCACAGTTAGAAAACTGCTGCTTTGATGCTCCCTTGAGCTTGTTCTACTGAGAGTTAAGCCATGGTTTGGCTTCCTCTTACATTAGAACCCTGGTCCATAGTTTATCTCCCTCAACCAAACTATAATAAGCAGTAAGGTAAGAAGGAATGTTGATTACAGCTTGTGGTTTGCTTGGAGAGAGACAAAACCTCATGTCCTGGTTAACCAAGCCATGGCTTAGCTCCTGGCAACATGGCAGCAGTGGGAGTGAAGCAGGAATGAATTGTCCATGATTTTCTGACTTCCAGCACATTTGCTTGTTAATGCTAAGCTTAGTATTGCATGTGAACCCAGGCCATTGAATAAGTCACATTCCTTGGTTTCCTGCCTATAAAGTATGGATATGGGTTGATGAAACAAGGATGCAAAGCATTCCTAATGCTGCTAACATTGTACCTCCACATTTCTGCCATGATATATGGCAGTGATGCTCATTGGAGAAAAAATTCTGCAAGATATGTTTTATGCCCCCTGCCTAAGTTCTTACTATGGGTGCAATAGCTTTTAGAGTGGCAAATCCGGAATTCACAAGCTAGCAAAAATGTTTTGGATTGGTCTTCAGTGGGGGTTAATTTGTTTTAATACAAGGTTAATTGGGTTGCTGAGAAGTCTACTGTACATAGGGACAATCCACAAGTTGTGCTGATCTCTCACAACCCTGCTCATTAAAATAAGATTTTCATTGTGCAGTGCTTAGTGAATTATATCCTAAAAGATCTTTCTAAATTACAAAATGCTGATAATTAGTAATAAGAATTACTAATAATTCCTGGTAATTTAGTAATTGGTAATGACTAACTAGATAATTAGTATTTAGAGTCCGTCTTCACTGATATGCACTCTGACTGCACAACCGCTAGAATTATTGAGGTGGTAATAAAAGAATGGCAATAAATAATAGCATTTTAATGCATGCAGCAGTTTCTACACAAAGCACTTTGCAAAATCCAATGAAGCAAGCATACTATTTTTTTTTAACCTGGAGATAAGGGCTGCTTCATACTTTAACCAGGATCTGGGTTGCAGTGGCCTGCTTTTGTTCTACCTTGAGTAACTTTTGATTTAGCTGCAGGAGTTTCTAATTTATTTATTTCTTTAAAAAAGATTATGATGATTTTACAAATATTACCTATATAGAACAGCCTGAAAATTGATTTCTAATATTGTGCTGTAGTTCTCAAATTGTTTTCTTCGCTCCTCCTTATAGGTTACTGTGGCGTTCGCACAGAGCCCCTGGTCGTTCCACGGACTATTGACCCTGCACCACCACGGCTTATCTTTTCCACTGCCACCCACCAGGTTTCCCCGGTAATATATTCAGGCTCAGTCAGGTTGTAACGTATTAACAAAGATTCCAGTTTATTGTGAGCACAAACAAGTTTTAAATACTTTGAAACACTGTAACCCGATTCACTCTCTCTGTCTCCCCTCTGTCTCTAACTCACTCTGACTCCTATCCCTCCCATCCACAAGAAACTAACCAAACTAACTGCCAAAACCCCTGTGTTGAGCCTTAAACATAGTTAGGCTCCACCCCTGGGCTTTCTTATTGGTCAGCCTATTATCTCTTTCTCTCCCACTGTGGGTTAAACCACAGAGCCTAGGGCTTGCAGATCAGAAGGTCGGCAGTTCGGATCCCCGCGACGGGGTGAGCTCCCGTTGCTCGGTCCCAGCTCCTGCCAACCTAGCAGTTCAAAAGCACGTCAAAGTGCAAGTAGATAAATAGGTACCACTCCGACGGGAAGGTAAATGGTGTTTCCGTGCGCTGCTCTGGTTCGCCAGAAGCGGCTTCATAATGCTGGCCACATGACCTGGAAGCTGTACACCGGCTCCCTCAGCCAATAATGCGAGATGAGCGCCGCAACCCCAGAGTCGATCACAACTGGACCTAATGCTCAGGGGTCCCTTTACCTTTACCTCTCTCCCCCAGTACGACATCTCCATAATGAGTGGGCAAACACCACAGTTACCAATGTGTACCATCAGCATTGGTCAAGATAAACTGAGCAATCTCCCCCACTGGTGATGGGTACAGATCCAATGCAAAATCAACACCTTCTGGGACAATATGCCCTGAAGCATACACTTTTGATCACTGTACTGTAGTGCTTTATCCTTGCTTCTGTGGGACTTAGCTAGATGGACCAGTTGTTCTTACCAATATGGACATTCCTATAGCCTGGCATGTATCATGCAGTTTGACAGCCCTGTCCTTCCAAATTTGTCCCACAGGATTCATAATAAAAACCAAGTAGGCTCAGGACTGGTAAAGGGCTGGGGTAGCAAGTGAGTTCACATCTGGAAGTGGGGAGAAAAACCCAAGGCTCCTGGTGTTACTTGGCTCCCTGCTGAAAGTGATTGAGCTTGAATGAGCGTTTGCTGCAATCTTTGCAACCTGATCTCTAAGACCGCTTTGGCCCTTCAGATAGAGAATGACCTTGAGATAGGGATAACTCCTAACCTCTCCCTGACCCTGGCAGTGCCTCTTGAGCAAACAGGAGCTCTTTGTTTTAGGCTGGTAGGAGCCTGAGAAGGTTTACGGAGCAACAGGGGGCATATTTAGCTTCCAGAGATGAAATGCCATTACACATATGTGACCAGAAGGATAATGCTTTTATTTCATCTGTGAATAAGTATTGATTAAATGGGAGAAAGGGATCTGAGTAAATATTGACTGATTAATGTGCCACCCAGCCGTCAAGCAGTTATTTGGAATAGGGGGTGGTGATAATAATCTCATTTGATGCAGGGCATGTAAATATTTAACAGAGAAAGCAGAATTTTTTTTCATTTATTGATGGAAGGGTGGGGGAAGCAGCTAGCATTTCATGAAATAACATGTTCCTCTCTAGAGACCAAATTTTGGGAACAGATATCAACTGAGATTCTGGAGAGACTTTTACATTCTATCAAATCCCCTTCTCAAGCCTCCACAAAGGCTTTCGAAGCACTGGTATATAACATACCCTCCAACATTTCTGTGATGAAAATAGGGATGTCCTGTTTAATAATAAAAATAAAAATAAAAATAAAAATAAATACCCCACCCATCTTACTGCATTGCCCCAGACACTAAACATTAATCCTTAAAAAACTTTCCTATACAGGGTTGCCTTCAGATGTCTTCTAAAAGTTGTATTATTTCTTTGGCCTGGGGTGGGGTGGGGTCACATAACCCCATATCCTCCAACATTTCTCCAATGAAAATAGGGGTGTCCTAAGGACAAATAAAGATAGAAAAAGAAACTGGGACAGATTCTTCAAATGTAGCACTATCCCTGGAAAATAGGGACACTTGGAGGGTCTGTGCGAAGACTGTCATCCTAATATGCTGGGTTTAGAGACCTCTGTGAAATCTGGGTAGGTAAGAGCATAGAGTTTCTTTCATCTTAGGAGAATGAATTATCTAGAGAGCTTTCCAAACAAAGGAGAACTGTGTAGCCTCTGAGGCCTGGTGAAATCTCCACACCTCTTCCAGAATCAGGCTTAGAGGGGAATTTCAGAGCTATTGGCACAAGATAAGTGTGAAGTGCCACACCAAATACATCATAAGGTTTCTTCTAATTTTATTTAGAGACCAAAGGATGGGCACTGAAGTCTTCTTAAAGAGGAACACCAAACACTTTAAACAAGCATGCCTATTGTTGTCTCCCAAATATACACATCCAGCTCAAATTCCACACTGTGAATTCACATTCAAATCTCCCAGTCTTCAAGGGAAAGGAAACTGCCCCTTGAAGATACAAGACTATTGCCTAACACTGTCTTTTGTTCAGTAAGCCTATATGTACACATAATTCAGTCATGTATAGTTGTTTTTAATTGTGCTGATTTTAACTGTATTTTATTGATAACTAGTTGTATCCGGCCACGCGTTGCTGTGGCTCAGTCAGGGCCCCCATTTCCCAGGACAGGTGCATGATGTAATGACACCCCTCTCGCTGTCACCCTAGCACGTGACATCATCTTCCCCCCACGTGACGTCACCCTCCATCCCAATCCCCCTTTCTCCCCCTCGCATACCATATGCACATTTTGGCCACTTCCCTCGGTGGATCTCGGTGGGCGAGGGGGCAGGCGGCCCAGCTGCAGTTCCTTATTGAAGGTGGACATGCTGAGGGCGGGGGGAAGGAGGCAAGGCGGCAGCAAAGGGTCAGGATCTGGCCCCCGCTCTCCCAGAAGGACCCGCCGGCCACCCACTCCCAGTACCCTCTGTGTGCTTGCACTGGAAGAACGCCACCGCGTACCCCAAGGCATCCTGGGAGTAAAAAATTTACTATAGCGTGTGTTGCTTTGACATCCAACAGATGGCGCTGTTTTTCCAAAAAAGCATGTTTTTACCTGTCACAGGTGTGACATCTATATAATCTAATTATATGCAAACACTCCCGTATTCGAATGCAACGTGTCAAAATTTCAAAGCAATCAGTCAAGAACTTTCAGAGATTTTTGATTTTGTACAAACGGACATTTACATTTTTATTTATATAGATAACTTTACTGTTTAATATACAGATTTGTTAAAATTTAATAAATGGCTTATAAAATTTCTTAAATAAATAAAGACAAACTGCTCCACACTCTACAGGAAACTGTGATGTTTCTGGGCTCTGACTAGTCAGCCTCAGTCCGATGGTCTGAGAGCTGAGCTCCTTCTTTTATAAACCATACACATAAACCTACTCCAAGTCATGTAACTGGAGGCAAGCAATCGGGGCTTCTAACATACACACAAGGAGGCTAGCTCAGGTCCCAGTCAACATGATTCATATTCCCCTCTCCCATTTCCACCCCCTGCATTTTGTATTGGCTTTAAAGCAAAACATAAAGCCAAAACTATATTAAAAAGAAACAAGTTCCTCTTCTGCTTATTATATAACAAGGATTGCTAAACATACCTACAACATATCATTATAATAGAGGAAAAGAAGTCTGCCAAGAATTATACTATGTTGGCTGTTGCAATGTGCTTTGAAATATTTCCAATTGCTCTCAAAATTACTGACATTTTGCACATCCGGTCTTACCCATATTGATCCTTAAAGTGCAGATCAACCCCACATATTAATCCTGGCAACCTATTAATCCTGGTAGGGTTCCTTTTTTTTTCTTTTTAAACATGATTCTACTTTTTAAAACAAAAAAGTTAATAAACCTTTTGTGTCTTGGGGCCCCCAGCCAGCCCGCCATGAAATAACTACACACGGACACAGAATTAAGGTTGATGGGTAACGTTAAGGCCACAACTTTATTGATTGAAAATTAAATGTGAGTGGTATTGGCATAGGCATTGGCTGAAGACTATAACTGACTACTGCCCCAGTGGACAGAGTCTATGTAGGTAAACCCATCAAGGCAGCAACATCAGGGTTTTGCCCGACAGAAGCTTACCACGAGGTTCTTGTGATCCCGGCATGGCCCTAGCCCATCAAGCGGACTTCGGACGAGATCCGGGACCCCCAGATTCCTTTAATGGAATACCTTTTGATCATTGAGGGGCAGGTGATGGCCACACCTCCCCTTCCACACATAAAATTAAGCCAATGCCTAACCACCAAACCTGGAAAGTTGTGACGATTGCTAAGGGGGTAGGCAAAAAAAAACAAAAACAAAAAAACAACAACAAGTGGCCTGTGCCAATTTGCCAAATGGGTGAAAATTCCTACTTGTCCCCTGTACCAAGACAGGCAACTCACACGAAGTCCAAAGCAAGACCGAGAACCAACAGTAAGGGCAGGAGGGCGAGTGTTCAGCAATGCCAATCAAGTGCCTGGGGCACTCGTGCGCTGATGCTTATATAATTCCTTAACCACTCCACCCCCATCCTGATTGGCTATGACCTGTGATCCCTATTTAGAGAAATGAAACTTAGACCAAGAAACAGAACCTACTTAGTGCAGGAGCCCAGTCGCAAGAAGGACCGCTTCCTGAGGATGATCCTATTTCTCTAAATTATTTTTATTAATAGCTTTTCGTATCCATTTCCCATATCCTCTTGCCTTCACACAAGGCCCCTAGTAGTGCTTGATTCCTGTTTTACACAGGAAATTGTAGCACAGAGTTTTGCCCAACATTATCCAAAGGTTCCATTGCAGAATATGCTAGACTCGGTTCTTCTAAATGATTCTGTAGGTCTAATAATTATCATGGAGTCCATTTTATTTAAAATGAAAATTCTGCTTGGGTAAAATATCCAAGGACAAATAGCCTGAGGGGGATTCTGACAGTATTTAGGGGGGATAGCAAAATGGAATGTGAAATATTTGTGAAAACAGCAATGTAATGAATTGGGAATGTTGTTCTGAAATATGAATGTAAGGTGGTATTCAATTACATTTCTATGAAAAAGGATTTCCTCATCTCCCTCTGCAAACACCCTGCACTATCCCCACATCTGCTCTGGAAGGTGACAAGAATTTTTATGTTTATGTATGTGAACTGCCTTGAGAGCTATGGATCAAGGGTGGTATACAAATTTAATAAATAATAGTGAAAAACAACAGATTTAGGGGGTGCACACACGGCGGATGAAGAGGAGTGCGGGGGGAGCGCACTGCCCCTGGCAGTGTGATGCCAGTAGGGTGCTATCGCGGCTGCCCCCCCTCCTGAGCTGGGCGCCATGCCCCTGCAGGTGGCGTGCCATGCCCCCAGGATGCACACCACACCCCCTGTGGGTGGCACACCCTGCCCCTGGGACACCCGCCAACCCCGCCCCGCCTGCTCTCCACCCCTCCCCCGGTACTGGAGCATGAAGCTCCGTCACTGAGTGCTCAGGGGGTGGAGAGGGGAAGATTGTTCTGTCAACACAAGGATTTCCCTTTGTGCAAGTGGGACAATCTGCTTAGCAATATTTGAACAATAACCTGCAGTATCTAATTTTTAGCAACCCATAGCACCATAATTTTATGATGAGTATCCTACGAACTAGCATATTATCATCATTCAATTTTAACCAAACTTTTGATGCTAGCATCGGAAGCTGCAAACAAAATATTCATTTCATTTGACAGCTGGAAAAGTTGAAAGCAAAGCATAAACTATTTATCTTGGTTTCACTTTCTGAATGCTTAGGATCTTTATCTGGCTCTGGTGGACCTCAAAGGTCCAACACAATATTTTTCAAAGGCTAAGCATCTGCTGGCTCCAAAACACGGAGAACAATCTTACCTGTGTGAGTCGGCATCCTGTATTTCCGATTTCAACTTTATGGCTCATGAGAAAGGCAATGGGGGAAGTAATAGTTTAAGTAGGAGCTACAGGAACCCAAAGTGACCCCTTGATGATAAGCTCACAACAAAATATTTGCCTAAGAGATAAACTGTGATTAAGCTGGTTCTTTTTTGCATTCCCAGTCACAATAGAGGCTGGTTGTTCAAAGCAAATGTCCCTTATATATACAGTATATATATAAAGGTGGAGAGTAGAATTGAAGCCACTCAGGTAATTAAGTACTCAAAGATTTAGGAGTAGTTTTTCTGCCTGTCACATGGCAAATTACTTCAATGGTCAAATATAGAACTATTATATAAAGCAGGTTACCAGCATGTGTCAGGAAGCATATTTCATTCTAATAGCTCACTAGTGATTAGCAAATCCTGCCGGCCATAAATTAACACTGTCCTTTATTCTGGAAAGCTTGCAGTCAGGTTGGAGGTAAGACTGACATTCTAAATCCTAGAGTCCCATCTCTAGGCATTTGCGTCCCCAAAACCACTTGCCAAGGACCCCTTTTATTCCAAGTGCACTTTTCCTATACAGTATAATGGTTAGAAAAGTGTTGTCTCTTCACTCCTTGCCCAAGTGAATGTCCCCCCCCCCACACCTCTTAGGTGACCACAGTCATAGCTGTTCTCTTCTACGTGCCTCCATTACTCCACCGACACACACATCCCGGGGAAAGGCCAAAAGTCTGGGTAAAGATAAAAGTATTTGTTTTGCACCCAAAATTAGGGAAAGCCAGACGTGCCTCCCTGGGGAGAGCATTGTACAAGTGCTGGGCTACCACTGAAAAGGCCAGATACTGTGTTGCATGCATGTCCCAGCAGCACATGGTCTCTCACTTTGCCTTGCAGCAGCATGGTTCTCTGCACAACAGCCACCCTTCTTAACATAAACTTATTGCAAGGATGCTTTGCTTTTTCCAAGTTTTCTAGTCATGGAAAGAGTTTGCATGAGACAGGGGTAGGGTTGCCAGACTCAACAGAGGACAGGACTTCTGTGCCTTTAATTGCCCTGCTCTCTTTTGAGTCTGGAAACCTTAAAGAGAAACCAGCAGACCCTTTGTTTAATTTCCAAGCAAAGGGTCTGCTGGTTTCTCTTTAAGGTTTCCAGACTCAAAAGAGAGCAGGGCAATTAAAGGCACAGAAGTCCTGTCCTCTGTTGAGTCTGGCAACCCTAGTCAGGGGGTTAATAAGCAGTCTAGATTTTGCTGGAGGAAAGCTGCCACCTAGTAAGTAAACCTTCCTTTAATGCTAAATGCCACTTTTAAAGATTGTATATTGAATAAAAAACTTGTTAGGTATGACAGTTAAAACTTAATGGCATTTAAAAGGATTTTTTCCTGTATAGACTTATCCTGTTAGCCAAACTATCTGCATCCAATTGCTTTAGATTTTAAATAACACTTAGGAAACAACAGGACTCTACTGTATATCCACTGCCAGAGTAGCAGTTTCACTAGAGAGCCCTCTTCACACATTCAGGACTGTGTGCTGGCATAAAGTCTAAGTATACACACATGGCCACAACCATTCAATCCCCAAGTGTTCCTCTATGCAAGGGGCCTCCCCACATTGAGTGGAAGAGTCTGAAAGGGCTTTCAAACCACATTCAGCCAAAACACTAGAAGCCTCTTTGCAATTGGGGACTCTAACAAAGCAATGTTCCTGATTGTGAAGAAACTTCTAAGCGTGTTCAGCTGAACATGCTTAGAATTCCCCTTCAGACTTTTCTGCTCACTTTGAGAAAGTTGCAGGTTCAGGTAGACTTGAAGAAAGGCCTGATGTGTGGGAGCAGGCAGGCTTCTTTCACAGAAATTGCTTAGATGGGGGTCTTGCACATTTTGTTTCATAGCTTTCTTTTCATGAGGACTTGTATTTATTTATATATTTTTTAAAGAAAGCTCAGAGTCTCAGCAGGAATCTGGAGGCCTGGATTTGAAAGGTGAAAATCACAATCACCTTAAGCCAAAATCTATTGGGGCTCTGAGAGTTGATTATGGTAGCCTTGGGATTTGGTCCTTCCAGAACTTCACAGTGAAGGAACAGATTGTCCCTGAGAAAGTTGCTCAAGAGAAGAAGATATCTCGGAAGAAACTGAATTTGCCTACTTGGTGACAGTGATTAACTGGAGCCCACTTCAGCATGTTTTCTTTCTATAGTTGGTCCACTGCCGGTACACATTTTCTCCTTGCAATTGACCCTCCCTTTCCCTTGCTAATGGAATCTTGGAATCTCTCCACATTTATATTTCCTCAGGAGGGTTCAGCTTTTCAGTTTGAATGTTAAGAGCCTGAAGTAGATACTTTAGATATATATTCCATTTACCGACTGCCCTCAAGTATAGAAACCTTGTGTGTATCCATTGAAAGTATAAATCGACTCTTGGCTCCTATGGCATTCTGCTGACTTTTAGCACCTGAGCTTTAGCCCCGTAGAGCTAAAGGGAGAATGAATTAAACACAATTCAAGAAAGTTTGGGAAAGTCAGCATTAGCTTGGTTGTCTTAGGGGATTTTAACATCCATGCCGACACGACCTTACAAGGAGCCGCTTGGGACTTCGTGGAAAGCATGGCCACCATGGGGCTGTCCCTGAATAAGTCTGGCCCAACTCATAGCCGCGGACATGCCTTGGACTTGGTGTTTACCTCTATGGATGTTGGTGATCTGACATTAAGTAAAAGCGAAACAAAAGAAGTGCCATGGTCAGATCACTTTCTGGTGCAACTGGACTTCTCCGCAACCCTTCCCCTCTGCAGGGAGGTGGGACCGATTCGGATGGTCCGCCCCCGCTACTTAATGGATCCAATTGGCTTCCAAAGAGTGGTAGGGGATGTTTTATCCCATGTCGATGGCCTTTCAGCTGATTCCCTGGTGGCCCGCTGGAATGCGGAGTTAACCAGCGCTATTGACTGTCTGGCTCCGAAGCGCCCTCTCAGATTGCATGGAGCCCGGACAGCCCTGTGGTTTTCCCCGGCGCTGAGGGCAATGAAACAGTCGTTGAGACGGCTAGAGCGCCGGTGGCGGAAAACTCATTTTGAATCAGACCGGACACGGGCTAGAGCTCAACTTCGAGCCTACCAAGTGGCAATGGCGACGGCGAAGAGGACCTTCTTCACCGTCTCCATCGCATCTGCAGAAAACAGCAGCAGGAGACTCTTCCAGGTGGTTCGCAATTTAGCGGAACCACCTGCTCCATCCGGGCCCAGTACGGGCCACATGATCTCCTGCAATGATTTTGCAAAGTTTTTTGCAGATAAAGTCGCTCAGATTCGGGAAGAGGTAGACTCCACCGTGGGAGCAGGGCCGGGGCGGGGGAGTGCTAGAGTCCTGTCTAGTCCAGTTGCGTGGGATCAATTTCAATCTGTTACCTCCGAGGATGTGGACAGGCTGCTTAGACGAATGAAACCAACCACCTGTCTCCTTGATCCTTGCCCATCCTGGCTTATAAAAGCTAGCCAGGAAGGGCTGGGCGATGGGCTTCGCGGGTTGGTAAATGCTTCTCTCCATGAGGGAGCCTTCCCAGACCCGCTGAAAGAGGCGGTTATTAAACCGCTTCTTAAAAAACCATCTTTAGATCCGGCCAATATGGCCAACTATCGCCCAGTCTCAAATCTTCCATTCTTGGGCAAGGTGATTGAGCGAGTGGTTGCGGAACAACTCCAGGCACGCCTGGAAGAAGCGGACCATTTGGATCCCTTCCAGTCAGGATTCAGGCCTCATCATGGGACTGAAACTGCCTTGGTCGCACTGGTCGATGATCTCCGGCGGGCTAGGGACAAAGGTAAGAGCTGTTTCCTTGTTCTGCTGGATCTCTCAGCGGCTTTTGACACCATCGACCATAACATCCTTCTGGACCGTCTAGAGGGCTTGGGAGCTGGGGGCACTGTCATGCAGTGGTTCCGCTCCTTCCTCCTGGGCCGTGTTCAGAAAGTGGTGGTGGGGGATGAGTGTTCAGACCCCTGGGCGCTCACTTGTGGGGTGCCTCAGGGTTCTGTCCTCTCCCCCATGCTTTTTAACATCTATATGCAGCCGCTGGGAGAGATCATCAGGGGGTTTGGGCTGGGTGTCCATCAGTATGCTGATGATACCCAGCTCTACCTCTCTTTTAAATCAGAACCAGTGAAGGCGGTGAAGGTCCTGTGTGAGTGCTTGGAGGCGGTTGGAGGATGGATGGCGGCTAACAGATTGAGATTGAATCCTGACAAGACAGAAGTACTGTTTGTGGGGGACAGGAGGCGGGCGGGTGTGGAGGACTCCCTGGTCCTGAATGGGGTAACTGTGCCCCTGAAAGACCAGGTGCGCAGCCTGGGAGTCATTTTAGACTCACAGCTGTCCATGGAGGCACAGGTCAACTCCGTGTCCAGGGCAGCTGTTTATCAGCTCCATCTGGTACGCAGGCTGAGTCCCTACCTGCCCAGTGACTGTCTCTCCAGAGTGGTGCATGCTCTAGTTATCTCTCGCTTGGACTACTGCAATGCGCTCTACGTGGGGCTACCTTTGAAGGTGACCCGGAAACTACAACTAATCCAGAATGCGGCAGCTAGACTGGTGACTGGGAGCGGCCGCCGAGATCACATAACACCGGTCCTAAAAGACCTACATTGGCTCCCAGTACGTTTCCGAGCACAATTCAAAGTGTTGGTGTTGACCTTTAAAGCCCTAAACGGCCTCGGTCCGGTATACCTGAAGGAGCGTCTCCACCCCCATCGTTCTGCCCGGACACTGAGGTCCAGCTCTGAGGGCCTTCTGGCGGTTCCCTCATTACGAGAAGCCAAGTTACAGGGAACCAGGCAGAGGGCCTTCTCGGTAGTGGCACCCACCCTGTGGAATGCCCTCCCACTAGAGGTCAAAGAGAACAATTACCAGACCTTCAGAAGGCATCTCAAGGCAGCCCTGTTTAGGGAAGCTTTTAATGTTTGATGGATTTCTGTATTTTAGAATTTCTGTTTTTTTGGAAGCCGCCCAGAGTGGCTGGGGGAACCTGGCCAGATGGGCGGGGTATAAATAATAAATTATTATTATTATTATTATTATTATTATTATTATTATTATTATTATTATTCATTGGATACTAGAACCTGGGGTGACGTGTGTGCCACACATTTAAAGCAGATTTAAAACACATGGCTTCTTCCAAAGAACACTGGGGTCTGTAGTTTGCCCCTTGAAGAGCTACAAACCCCATCACCCTTAACAACCTCTAACCACTACACCATACTGGCATGATCTTTGGTCTTAAACACACAGAGAAAATGGCTTGCACAGGATCATACCCTAACTAATACTCTTCCTTTTTGGAAAGTAAGAAGGAAATACGGTAGGGCACATACAAGTCTCATAGAGTCTCAATAACAGAACAAAATACTCATATCCAGAATGGCTATGCTTTGCATATAATATAAAGTGAGTAAGACTAGGCTGAATGCATGGATAAGGATCCCAGGACAGAAAAGCTTTCACACCCAAAAGTCCTCTTAGGTTCCCCCCCCTTTCATTTTTTTTGTATTTCTGCAAATCTTGGGCTTTCCCTAAGCCTGCTAGTCCCTCCCACTCAAGCATTTATGCTGCTGTTTTGACAACATAAAGATTCGCACTTGGGGATCTTATGTGTAATCTTACATAGTTACTGTCCTGATGTCTGGTGCAGAAGCCTGGCAAAGAGATATCAAAATATGTCTGTGTTGTGGTAAACAGGAAGTCTGATATTTGGGGAAAGCTAAGGCAGACTGCAGTACCAAGATCTGGGGCAGTGGCAACATGATGATGAATGGATGCAGTGCGACTCCAGCAGTGAGAACGATAGACTGCTATTCATAGAGAGCTCAGTTGGTGGGCTGGAGAATGAGTTCTTTGGGCCAAATGCAATGTTTATTCACCACTGATATCTGTGTGGGCTGATGGCAGCTTTGCAGCATGACACCAAGAGAGACTTGGACAAAGAAGAGCATTTGGGGATGTGATTGTCCCTCAGTTACTCTGCATAAAATTTCAGCACATGAAGTTCTTGTCAGGCTATGACTCTTAGAAGATGGAGACGTATAGTTGCTAATTTCTCCCTCTCCCTCGCCACCTATTTTGTTTACCAACTAGCCTGATGAAGAGATCTGGAGTATTTAGAAGCTTGCAGACTATTTGGTGATACATTGCTTGATCTAATAAAAGTTTTGCCCTGATATGGATTGTTTTAATGGGTGAAGGTGGCCACTTTTACATTTTGCGAGCCTCTCCTATGTTTGAGCAAGAGGAAACCCAGCACAACATATAAGAGGCAATGCTTAAAATGATCTTGGCATGAATCAAAACCCCTCATCAAGTTTAGAAAGCCTTGCCATGTTGACCACTCCTGCTGGAGGAAGTACAAATCATTTAAGGCTAGTAGCCACTGACAGACCCATCATCCAGCATTGCAGGGGGTGGGACTAGATGACCCTTGTGTTCCCTTCCAGCTCTACAATTCTATGATTCTGTCCTTGGCTGAGTTGAAGAGCAGGCTTCTCCCCCTCTTGAACTGTGGAGTTCTGTTAGCTCCGGATGAGAAGCAATGGGCATAGATTTCATGAAAGTGCATATGCTTACTAAAAAAAATTTTTTAGCAGGAGATACTATGTATTTTTTTGTTGCATTGAATAATATCACCTCACCTTTCTTTTAAAAAGAGCCCCAAGGCAGGTCATTTTTGTGTCCCATTACACACACATAATTCAATACTCATTTTCCCAAGACCTCTTTTCTCTTGCTCTACAGACAGCTTTGTCTACATTTCCGTAGTGTTTTTACAGCTGCTGATTTTTAAAAAAATATAAAAAATCAGATTAAAACATCAATAACAATAACTTGCTTAATTATATTTTCTTGAGTCTCTTAATCCTTTGAAGCAAGGAGGAGCGGAGGTGCAAATGGGAACTTGTGTTTGAGAAATTTGATCATATTACACTTAATCCATACATGAGTCATCCATAATTGATCTTAGTTGAGTTGGGCTTTAGCCAAATTGTCAGTTTTTCAGATTGCATCTGCCCACCATTTGCCTTGCCACAAAAGAGCAGCCTAGTGGTGCCAAGAGCATTGGTTTTGTTGGACTGGAAAGACCCATCTTCAAATCCCTGCTCAGTTATCAAGCTCACTGGATGATTGTGGGCCAGTCACTCTCTTTCAGCCTAACTCATCTCACAGCGTTGCTATGAGGATGAAATGGGTGTACAGAGCTCCAGCCAGAAGAATTAAGATGGAGTTAAGAGTGCTTCACAACCAGGAGGCCCAGTTATTGGTGTTTAGAGCTTCCTTGATTGCATTCTTTTATTGCTCAGCTGTTTTATTTGTTCATTCATTTGTTGGAGGGCATTGTTATAGAATGACTCGTAAACATAATACATAAATAAATAATATCCTTAAGTTCCCTGTTAATATTCCTGTAGTACGCAGCTGCATATTAACATTTTCTCTATATGCACATCTAGTTTGGCTCATTCATATTACAATGCCAAAGCTTGGCATAAACATTTCCCTGCCATACCTTAATCCTAAATGGCATGTAATGTCGTTGATGTAGATTTCTGAATGTGTCTTCTTTCAGATTTGTACCTTGGGAATACCATGCCCCAAGCCTACAGATATAACTCTGCTGCATCTCTTTTCCCAGTTGCTCTGATATTTACGATTATTTGGCTCAATACCTTTCATATTATATAGATTTAGATAGGAACAACTTGATGTTTCCAGTAATTTCTAGATGGTTTCTACAGCATCCCACAGTTTATCAGTATACTTTAAGGACCCATCGTTATGCCTGGACACTGAGATCCAGCGCCGAGGGCCTTCTGGAGGTTCCCTCACTGTGAGAAGCAAAGCTACAGGGAAGGCAGAGGGCCTTCTCGGTAGTGGCACCTGCCCTGTGGAATGCCCTCGCATCAGATGTTAAAGAGATAAACAACTACCTGACATTTAGAAAACATCTGAAGGCAGCAGTTGTTTAGGGAAGTTTTTAATGTGTGACATTTTAATGTATTTTAATCTTTGTTGGAAGCCGCCCAGAGTGGCTGGGGAAGCCCAGCTGGATGGGCGGGGTACAAATAAATCATCATCATCATCATCAAGGTTGTAGCTGAACTAAACATTTCTGTTCCATATCAGGATCCTAGTTTGCAAATATTGACCTTCCCTCCGAAAGGATGAGAGTGATTTTGTATCCTTTGTATTATCTCACTGTATGTATGCAACCAACCAACCAACCCTGTATATAAAAAGATGAATGAGGTTGCAACCCTATAACCATTTACCTGGGAGCATGTCCTATTGAACTCAATGGGATTTACTTTTGAGTAGACATCTCTAAGCATGCACTGTTAATTATAATAGCGTACATCAAAGTATGCCAGATCTCAAAGTTACTTGCCTCAGTCGGTAGCTCTAATTAACACAAGCAGCTATGTGAAAAGCAGCATCAGTTCCATTCTTTACAATCATTTATCAGAGACTTAATAAACAGTGTGTTTTACTCTTGATTTCCATGTGGAATTCAACATGGAATTTGTTACCACGATATATGGTGAAAAAATAATTAGACAATGGAAGATAGATGGATAACAGTGCTCCTTGATTAAAGGCCTGGTATTCTCTCCCACTGGGTATTACTGATTGCTGGATGCTATAGGCACATCAAGAAAACATAATTTTTATATTATGTGTTTCCTGTTCACTTTGCACAACATCTGGCTGACCAATGTTATGAACAAATCCAGCACTACTAGATGAACCCTTGGTCTGAATCAGAAGGGCAAAACTTACACTTAAATCACCCCCATTTTAAACATGGGAACTGAGACTGAGAGATAGCGGCTCTCGAAGATGACAAATAAGCTTAGGTCTCAAAGATTTGGTAATCTGTATTCTGATTTCTCCATGGTATTTTTTTAATCTGAAGTCTTGGTGTTCCTAGAGGCAAAATAAAATAATAAGTTCAAAGAAGTAAAAGCATCTCATTTGGCCATAGTTGTTGACACTGACTTCTGACTGCGGGGTAGCAATTGCAAGCGATTGTACCGAAATGTGGCCACCAACTTAGAAGGAGGTTCATTTTCTAAACTCAACCTCTTCCTGTATTAAATCAATGTTGGCATTTCCTCCCACTGAGTCCCTCTTTGGCTGTACAATATAGGAAGACAGGCGCCACATGCCTGGGTGGCTCTAGTAGTTTGGTTGTTACAGTAGAAGACAAAAAGCAAGAAGGCTGGATGCCTTTAAACATTTGACAAGGGCAATGATTAAGCCAGAGTGCTCAGCATGCAGTGTCTGGCTGCTGTTATAAAACGGAATCGAGACATGAAAATACGGCAAAGAGACATGGGCATCTGCTGGATGCTACAGACATGACATCATTAGATGGGAAGGTCTGGTTACAGCCAAGCATCTAGCACTTTATCAGAAGTAAAGAATAACAGATGCTTCCCCCCTCCCTTGATACTTGCACATGAGGAATGATATGAGGAAGGGATGTGCCAGGGTGTCTGCCACTAAGGTTGAAGAAGGGAAAACTTGGGAACTTTATATTCTGGAGTTCTTGTTCTTGCTTTGTTTTTCAAGATGCACAGCTACAAAACAGCTGCAAGTCAGGGATGGTTTAGGACAGGGATGGGGAACCACTGGTCCATGGGTTGATATGGCCAACAGCACCATTGGATCCAGTCTGTGGCCTTTCCTCCTCAACCTCACTTTAGGTCTTTGCTCAATCAGGAAATATGGTTTAATCATGAGACTGTTAAAATCACTTCCATTTTTTGCAATTCTGGGTTTGGCATCCTGCACTACCTGTTACTCTCGATTTTGAATATGTGCAGCTTTCTTGAGAGCAAAGGCCAGAATCTGAAGGGAGCAACAAACTACGGTTTGGACTTAGAATCATAGAGTTGGAAGAGACCACAAGGGCCATCCAGTCCAACCCCCTGCCAAGCAGGAAACACCATCAACACATTCTTGACAGATGCCTGTCAAGCCTCTGCTTAAAGACCTCCAAAGAAGGAGACTCCACCACACTGGAGCAAATTCCACCACACTGGAGCAAATTCCACTGCCGAACAGCTCTTACTGTCAGGAAGTTCTTCCTAATGTTTAGGTGGAATCTTCTTCCTTGTAGTTTGAATTCATTGCTCCGTGTCCGCTTCTCTGGAGCAGCAGAAAACAACCTTTCTCCCTCCTCTATATGACATCCTTTTATATATTTGAACATGGCTATCATATCACCCCTTAACCTTCTCTTCTCCAGGCTAAACATACCCAGCTCCCTAAGCCATTCCTCATAAGGCATCGTTTCCAGGCCTTTGACCATTTTGGTTGCCCTCCTCTGGACACGTTCCAGCTTGTCAGTATCCTTCTTGAACTGTGGTGCCCAGAAGTGGACACAGTACTCCAGGTGAGGTCTGACCAGAGCAGAATACAGTGGTACTATTACTTCCCTAGATCTAGATGCTATACTCCTATTGATGCAGCCCAGAATTCCATTGGCTTTTTTAGCTGCTGCATCATACTGTTGACTCATGTCAAGTTTGTGGTCTACCAAGACTCCTAGACTTCATCTGTCATGTTGGTGGGCCATAAAATGTTTTGAGATAGAGTAAGTGGGAATGTAACATCAGGCTGGCCATATAGTTTTGGATCTCTTTGGATTCTTTCTCCTTAAGGGTGTGGTATCAGCCATAAAACTAGACATTTAGCATTAGGTGAAAGGCGCAAGTTGCGAACAGAGATCTCATTGCATAAGAAACGACTGTACAGACACTGATATTTGAAATTATTTTTATGGAATGCAGTGAGGCTGAGACTGAGCATGAATGACATGAGCCAATCTATTTTAGGCACCAAGCGGCAATTTAAACATCACAGCCTCCACCACCCCTGTGCAGTGGCTACCAAGAGGAGATTCCATGCTGTGGGTATAATAATGATTGGTTTAAAGACACTTATTGCATACACTGGCCTAGTTGCATGCAGGGTCTCCAGGGCAACACCATGCATCATGGGGTCGTATCCAGTAGAGCACAGGCTGAGGGGCACATGAGGTGAGGTACTTTCAAAAGTTACACCCAAAGCACAGAGGGCCACCAAACAGGAATACTTTTCAGTGGCTTCCACATGGGGATTGTAACATATAAAATGGCTCTGAATTAGTCAACTGTGCTTTATACCTACTTTCAAGATCCTTTAATCATTTTTAATATCGTTATTCCCTGGAAACTTTCTGTTTGGCAAGAGTAAGGAAGGGCTTTTTTTATCCTCTAGCCAAGGCCTTGCCATGGCAGATAAGAAGTATGCTTAAGACAGTAAAATTAATAATAGAACTAACATTTAAAGCCAGAGAACAAATCCAAAATTAATGCTGAGAGCTCACTCACTAATGCACGCTATTAAGGAAGTATAATCACCTGTAAGTCAGGCACCTTTTGCCCCAAAGTACTGTGCATTTTCAGTCACTCCACTTTGTGATGAGGCCTTTTAAGCAATAATGGATTAATTGCCCAAGATTTAGGCTGTGAAGGAAACGGCCAAGTATTTATCATCTGGAAGATGGAAAGATTGTTATCATGCTAGGCCTGCGGCCTTCACCAGAGAGCATGGCCGTTGGTCAGAATGGATGGGAGTGGGAATCCAAAGCATCTGGAGGACATCCGATTGGGGAATGCTAAGCTCAGAGGCAGAGAAAACACAATATTAGTTGCATGATATTCTTTGTACTCAACCACGAGTATATACCTAACTCTCTTGAAAGTTAGTTGTGGCTATTATGCATTGGTTGCAGCTTAAGTAATGGGAAACCATGTTGCTGTTACAATCAATAGGAGACGCTTTTGAGTTGAATTCTTTAAGCCCATGATCATTAAAATCCTAGAAGAGGATCACAGGAGCTTTTACAGAAGGAATGAAAGTTGGGAGATAAAATCCAGGAGGGTCAAGCCAATGCTGTATCCCAGGGGTCACTAACTTTTAAAGGCTTGTGTGCACATCTGAATTTTTGAGCATGTGCCATGGGCGCCACCCCTCAAATCACTTGTGTGCCCTGGAGCTCTGCAGAAAGTGTCCAAATGAATACATTTCACTTTTCAAGGGGTTTGGATAAGAGTTTGCCCCAGAAGAATTAATCTGAGCTTTCGAAAGCACACACAGCTGAATGAAGAGTAATCATTTAAATATAATTATATAATATATAATATGAAAGCAGGGGGCACTGTGAGAGGGAAGACTGGCCAAAAGAGGCCATTTTTAGGCCAGAATGGTGAGAGAACAATGCGCCCATCAGTACACCTTAAAAAAAACTAAGATAGGAACAAATTGGTAGGAAAAGCTCGGAGAAAAGGCAAAGACAGCACACCAGGATATTCTTTGATCCTTCCTCCACACATTCTGAAATAATTCCTGGGAAGAGTCCCATGATGCTCAGGGCAATAGTTTTGTTCTCCTCGGAAAAAACCTTCCTAAGGCCACAAAAGTGATAACAGAAGCTACTCATTGGAGAAGAGCCATAGTTCAGACAAAATGGCCATAGCTCAGTGGCAGAGTAATGCTTTGCATGCAAAAGAGCCCATGTTCAATCTCCAGGTATATCCAGGCAGGGCTGGGAAGGACTTCCATCAGAAACCTTGAAGAGTTGGTGTCAGTCAGGATCAGCAACATTGGGCTAGATGGACCAATGATCTAACTGGGTATGAGACAGTGTCCTGTGTCCCTATGCACCTGCTTCCTAGACAAGTAGCTCTGGGCATTTATGGGCAATAGCCAGACCCACACCAACTTGTGATTTATGTGAACTTTGAACTGAAACTCTAGTAGGCTGTGACAGGAAGGGACAATATGTCATCTATGTGCCTGATTTTAGGGCATGAGGCTTGTGGTAGTGTGTTAGGTGCAAGTCATTTTGAACTGTGCCAGAGCCTAGGCAGGCAACGGTATCTTAATGTGTTGTTGTTGTTGTTGTTTTACAATAATCTATTTAGAGTAGAACTATTGGATAACCAGAATGCTCCATGTTTCAGTACAGCTTAGTTCCGTGGAATGGAGCAAAGCAGCTATTAAGTGCCTCATATTTCTAAAATGTTGGCCTGCACCAATCAACCAAAATGGGAATGTATATAATGTTATTAAAAGGAAGGAAGGAAGGAAGGAAGGAAGGAAGGAAGGAAGGAAGGAAGGAAGGAAGGAAGGATCTACTTCATAAACACTTTACCAAACAGCCTATGAATCGCTTGTCCTTTGTTCTCTGGTTTCTCTGGAGATAATTGACACACCGCTTGGGGCATATTTTAGTTGTAGATAAATCTCTTTTTATCATGTTTTAATTCCTTAAGGCATGACTGTGTTTTTGCTCTATTTTCAGTAGGAGAATTTGCAGTGGCACCTGAGAAAAGAATGTGTTTGTGTATGTGTGACACGCAGTGCAAAATCTCCCAAGTAAAAATAATTAAGTTTAGCTAAATGCATAGCAAGAACAAAACTGATTTCACTCTTGAAGGAGGCAGGGAAATATCTATGTGTGCCCTCTCCCTGCATGAAGATATGTTCCCCTCCTGTGAAATATGCAGCTTTAATGATCAGAACAGAAAAATAGCTTCCTTTAAGCCATAATTTCTGCTCTTTGGTCAAGATTTCAGTCGTGCAGCCATGCTGCTTCTTTCTGAGATGCTTGGCCCAAACCTCCCAATAAATCCATTGGAAATATGAAGAGCCAATTGGAATATATATATATATATTCCTTGTTGTTTCTTTCCCAGTCAAGAACGTGCTGGGCCCAGCGAGGCAACTTTTCACCTGCCGCTTTTAATGATTTGTTCATTTGTGACATATCTGGCTGCTTTCAGTCTGATGTCTGGCAGCAGTTGACTGAACAGCAGAGAAGTTCAGAAGTCTTTGTCTTTGTGTGAGAGCTGACAAATTTCAGCAAGCTGCCACACAAAATGCACACACATCAAAGGGCTGGCGTGCACGTTTCCCTGAGAGAGCTTTCTAGATTTTTACAGAGCTATAAAATCCACCAAGGAGGATATAAAAACAAAGCTGTGATGAACTTAGCAGAAAGCCAAAGCAAGCAAGGAGAAGGACGGTGCAAAAGAGAGAGAGAGAGAGAGAGAGAGAGAGAGAGAGAGAGAGAGAGAGAGAGAGAGAAGGGGGAAATGCGCCAGAAATGATGGATTGGTTCCGTGGCAGGGGAAAAAAATGGTTCCTGAATAACTGTGAAAAGCATAAAACCGGTTTACCCATTGCCAGGGTGGGTGCGTGGGGGGGGGGGAGCAGATAATGCTGAACAAAAGAGAAACTTCAAAGCATAACTATCCCAACTGTGTGACACTGATGTCTTGAACAGTTGTTCTCTGTGAGATAGTGGCTGCGATTTTAATGAACTTTAAAGTGTGGCAACAATAGCAACAAACGAAATGAGAGATAGCATTAAGGTAGGGTTTATGGGGAGATGAAGGCTGATGGCTAAAATGGGATTCTGGTGGCAGGTTTAGCTATTTCTATATAGACAAAATGATTTCCCTATTCAGTCCGCTTCCATTCCCTTTCGCTTTCTTTGTCTCTTTTTCTTTTAAAAATTATAAACATAACAACACTCTGTCTAGGTCTTTTTAGTGAACTGATCTGAGGCTTTATTTATGGGAAGCTGCCTGGTAAGTGGATGGGACCTTGAGCAGGTGGTGAAATGGCAGAGGTAGAAAACTATGAATGTTGTTGTTTAGTTGTTTAGTCATGTCTGACTCTTCGTGACCCCATGGACCATAGCACGCTAGGCACTCCTGTCTTCTACTGCCTCCGGCAGTTTGGTCAAACTCATGTTTGTAGCTTCAAGAACACTGTCTAACCATCTCGTCCACTGTCGTCCCCTTCTCCTAGTGCCCTTAATCTTTCCAAACATCAGGGTCTTTTCCAGGGAGTCTTCTCTTCTCATGAGGTGGCCAAAGTATTGGAGCCTCAGCTTCACGATCTGTCCTTCCAGTGAGCACTCGGGGCTGATTTCCTTCAGAATGGATAGGTTTGATCTTCTTGCAGCCCATGGGACTCTCAAGAGTCTCCCCCAGCACCATAATTCAAAAGCATCAATTCTTCGGCGATCAGCCTTCTTTATGGTCCAGCTCTCACTTCCATACATCACTACTGGGGAAACCATAGCTTTAACTATACGGGCTATGAATATTCTTCAATATATATATTTTTGAAGAGTGTGCTCTGATGTTTACAACACTCCCTGCTGTAGCCAGTGGGCATTGGTGCCAACTCCCTGGGGCCCTGGGTGCCTGAGCACCCACGAAATTCCCCATGAAGGGGCTGGGCACCCACAAATTTGAGTGCCAGGGCCATGCACACCCACGGTCCCAGGCACCCTGTGTCGTGGGGCTAAGTTGGCGCTCCTGCCAGTGGCTTTTACATGGCAGAAGCTTACAGGACTATTAATAAGGAGAAAAGAACTATAGGTGAGGTCTGCAGAAATGTGTAACGTGATCACATTGGACACCCTATCTCTCTGTGCAGCAACAATATTTGCTAAGAGGCCACCTTGAGTGCAGGTGATAGTGGGTGGGCCAGGGGGATGTCAACTATAAAATGGCCCAAAGACAAGTCTTATAGCCACAGACATTGCCACCATTGTACCTTCTTTCATCATTGGCAGTGGGGGGGTGGGGTGGGGTGGGATGTGGCATCAAGGTGCTAGATTTGACTCAGAAAATGTTTTTTTTATGCTGGCCAGCATCTTGGCTGGTAAGCATAGTTCCAACAATGTAAGACAGACAGAAATAAAGAATCGACATTGCATCACTTAAATCTTGCACGTTAGCATACAATTCCAAGTATAGAAGTTGACATCCTCATTCAAAATTCAGTTTTAATGTCAAAATGACGACATTTTAATGTGGATTGAATTTTCGCTTTTTAGAAATTCAAATCTGGAACCTCAAATGTATTTGTATGCAAGTTTCAAACAACAGCACCACAATGAACAGAGTTCAAGCTTATATTAAGAATTCTTTTCCCCCCAGAGAATTAGCCCTATTTATTTTTACAAGGACCTTTTGAACTGCTAGATTCAAGTTTATTTCTGGGCTGCCTAATGATCTTAATTAAGTGCACAAATAAACCCTGCTTTTTTGAGATCAGAAACTTAAAGGAGCAGTGTCTCTGTGAGAGAGCAAGAGATCTAACTACTAGTTAAAGCTCTGAAGCTTATTCTCTACTTCCAAATACTACCCAACTTGTTGGGTTTGTAGTTTAGGGGGTTCCAACTTCCTCCTGCTAGATTCCACTCCCCTAGTCGTGACCTGTAAAACACAAAATACTTCCTTATTTCCTAGGAATATGATAGCCACTAACATAGCTCCAAAAAATGAGGGAATTGCGTCGCCAATAAAAAAGGTCAAAAGAGGCCACAAATTTGTATGCAATTTGCATGTGCAGATTTATAGGCTTTGTTGCAAATTTAGAAATAAGTCTTATCAGCTCCATCAGGTACGCAGGCTGAGGCCCTACTTGCCCGCAGACTGTCTCACCAGTGTGGTGCATGCTCTAGTTATCTCTCGCGTGGACTACTGCAAGGCGCTCTACATGGGGCTACCTTTGAAGGTGACCTGGAAACTACAACTAATCCAGAATGCGGCAGCTAGACTGGTGACTGGGAGCAGCCGCCGAGACCACATAACACCGGTTTTGAAAGATCTACATTGGCTCCCAGTACGTTTCCGAGCACAGTTCAAAGTGTTGGTGGTGACCTTTAAATCCCTAAATGGCCTTGGTCCAGTATACCTGAAGGAGCATCTCCACCCCCATCGTTCTTCCCGGACTCTGAGGTCCAGTACCGAGCGCCTTCTGGCGGTCCCCTTGTTGCGAGAAGCCAAGTTGCAGGGAGCCAGGCAGAGGGCCTTCTTGGTGGTGGCGCCCGCCCTGTGGAACGCCCTCCCATCAGATGTCAAAGAGAAAAACAGCTACCAGATTTTTAGAAGATATCTGAAGGCAGCCCTGTTTAGGAAGGCTTTAATAGGTTTGTTTAATAGGTTATTTTATTTCATTTTTCTGTTGGAAGCCGCCCAGAGTGGCTGGGGAAACCCAGCCAGATGGGCAGGGTATAAATAAATTATTATTATTATTATTATTATTATTATTATTATTATTATTATTATTATTTAAATAGAAATGCAGTGCCCTATGCCCATTTTACAGATGGGGCCCATAGCATCAAAGCTTGAGAGAAGACAACCCAGAGGCAGCCTCTGTCTATCGTTCCCATACATACTGTGAGGGCTCATGCAACTAGCCAGAGCACACTCCCTCCCTCCCTCCCCCTTCTTTTCTGAATACGAAATGGGAAATGCTGCTGTACTATTCCATCCTACATTTAAGCTTACAAAACAGTAGGTTTATGACCACTGCAACAAAGTGGTGGATAAGATTGGGGCAAGCTAAATACAAGGCAGAGACTGTGTCTTTGTACTTTGCTTAACTCAGTTTCCCTCCCTTAAGCTTCTTTAACTTTCCCCACTCTGCCTTTATGTTTCACTTCCCTTACCCTGGTCAAATCCATAAAAAAGAAAGTTTTGTGGCACCATAAAGTCTAACAGATTTATTGTGGCATTATAAATAAAATACGTTCGTGGGTACACTTTATTCATCTGATCAAGTGCGCTGTAGTCAAAACCCTTTTTCTGTTTTTGCTGTAACAGATTAACACAGCAGCCCCTCTGGAATTTGAATACATTATGTAAATTATAGCCATTTTAAGTCAAACATGTCCCCTCTTTGGGGCCAGGAGAAATGGCCACTATCACACCACCCATCAAAGTCAAGGCTTCATATCAGTTTTCCCCCCTCCCCCCCAGCTCTGGGGAAGATGTTTGCCAGCTGTAACTAACTCCAAGTCACGATAGCGTGCTCAGAATGGGTTGCTGTAACCCAGCCAGCCCATGCCCTGGCATTTCCTTTCTCCCTTGGGGTGAGTTTGTTGTATAGCCTGTCTTGGAGTTGTAATCTGATCCCCCCCCCCCGAGTTTTGCAGATTGTATGCACCCTTGCGGAGTAACATGGCAGTGATGCAAAACATCTTCATTGGTGGGGCAGCAGCAGCCAATCACGGGAAGGGATCAGATGCCCAGTGTGTAAATAAAGCTCGCATTTCAGGTCAGAATAGTAGGAGTCTGCCCTGGACAAAATCCAACCCATTTCATTCAGCTATTTTAACTGCCTTCCGTCATCACCATTATTCATTCATTTACAGTGTAGGTTCAACTCCATATCAACATAGGGGAACCAAAAAATAATAACCAGCCTTCATATTCATTTCAGTGGGAAAAGATATTAATCACAAACTTGACACCATGTTTGTTTTAAATTAAAACTGCTGTTTTAAAGCATATGCTTCTCCTCAGTGTGGATTGTATGTTTATTCTTCCTCACCAGGAAAATGGAGCAGGCAAATGATAGAGATCCACTCAGTGATCCACTCAGCTGGCAACTAATTGGCACAATCATCTGCTTTCATTACGATTTTTTTTTTTTTTGCCAAGGAACAAAAGAGCATGGAAGGAACCTGGTGGACATAGGGCAGAAGGACAAAAGACAGCAGGGAATTCCTTATTGCTTCTTTGTTTCCTAATCTAAGAGGTGGTACATTTTGAACTTAAGAAGGCACTGCGAAAAACTGTAGTTTTTTGACTCAGCAAGCAGCAATACAATTAGGGTCGGTGAGCTACAGCAGATGAAAGCTACAGTCCTCTGATGGTGTGCGTTTTCAAAATATGAAATGCAAGTCTTTGTATGCTTTCTGAAGCATTGTGATGAAGTTGAAGCATTGTGATGAAGTTGCAAGCAAGTACACACACACACACACACACACACAGAGAGAGAGAGAGAGAGAGAGAGAGAGAGAGAGAGAGAGAGAGAGAGAGAGAATGTGGGGAAGGGAATGGGAACAGGTGCAGTGCAATAGCAATCACTGTCCGAGATGGGAGAGAAAGGCAGTTCTGTCTGTATTTAAAGGAGAATCTCTCTAATTTGCATTTCCTGAAACAATACGCGGACCAAAACACAGTCACCCTTCGAAATTTGCATTTCCCTGAATTTTGCAATGTAGTTCTCCAGCCAAGTAAGGTGCACAGAAATGCAGGCACCCAGGGTGAAGTGTGCACGAAAAGGCATGCATTAGTGACAATAACATGCATTATATTTTGAAAATTGTTTTGCAACATGTTTCCATTACATCAAATTGCATGCAAAAATGTTAGGACAAATTCTCACAAAAATGCTGAGAAAATTTTATGAGGACTGGAAATATTTTTTTTTTTGCAAACTTAGGTGGAAAAGTGGAGAACTGAACCAAAAATTGGGGGAAAAAAGGAGAAGATGAGAGAAACTGAAACTGACAGATTTCCCCTTTGTGCCTATGTGAGGTCAATACCTGCGGTTGCCACTCAGAACTAATCAGACAATATTGTTCCATCATGACAATCAATCAATCAAAGCTTTATTACGGTCATATACCAGCTATTTAAACTAAAAATGCTTTACAAAGCTATGGGAGTTGTCGCTTGGGGTGGATATAAGAATCTATGAATTTGAATCTATGAATTTCCAGAGGGAGGGTCCAGCTGGCCTTTCCCCAGGTGCTGCTCTAAGTCATCAGTTACGTACCCGAACGGAGGAACTACTTCCCACAGTCCAATACCGAGTTTGCTATTCCATTGGCTGACAGTGCTTAGAACATAGTAGGGTTTGGAACAGGGGTGAGAACCTGTGGCCCTCCAGATGTTGTTGAACTCCAGGGCACATCTGTCTTAGAAAGCATAGCCAATGGTCAGGGATGATGGAAGCTGGAGTCCAGCAACTTCAGAGGACCACATTCCCCAACTCTGGCTCAGGAAGGTCCTTTCTTCCAGATCTGAGATCCTTAGGAAGCACTTCAGATTGCACCTATAAAACTTCATTTTTATTGTATTGTAAGAGCATAAAGGAAGTTCAACAATATGTGCCCTCCTTTTTCGCGGTCATGTGGCCGGGATTGTGGAAGCTGGAAATAGCAGGACAAGAAGGCAGTGGCCGTACCATGACCCAGCTGGGAGAGAGTGAAAATACTGCAATCTATGAAAAGGTTAAATAATGGTTACAATATAAGTCTGCAATTTTACAGAGCAGAAAGCAGGAGGATAGATGAGCTAGCCAAAATCCAGAATTTTTTTAGTAGGATTATTCTTACTGAAATTAAAATGACATTAAACATGATGCTGAATAATAAGAGGGAGCAGAGTTAATCATCTTTGCAAAATCCTTTCAGCTATGTTTGTTAATAAGGAACCATGCGAGGTCACTGTTACAGTAATATTTATTATTTTTTAACGTAGCCTACAGGATTTAGACCAGGAGATGTAAATAAGATGAATTCAATTAATGTACTCTTTTACACCCGGTTAGAATGCGGCCCTTTTTATTTTATATTATTCCCCCCTCCCAATTTTCTAAATCCCTTTATCCAGCAAAAAAGTCTTACATAGGGAAGGAAAGGCGATTTTAGGAAATCTGATTCATTTCAATTAAAATCCTGAGCATTAATCACATGCTTGACACTCTAAACGTTTCCAATTAATGTCTAGCTTAAAACCATATGTGCTACAGATTCTAGTTGAAAGATCTATCTGTGACAGGTAACCTCAGGGAAAAAAACCCACTAACATATGGCTGGACACAAGTGAAATCAGGAGGCACTTGTCAATTAGGAGCCAGGGACAGAAACAAATGCTGAATTATCAATGTTTTGTAATAAAGAGGAAACTGTAGAGATTTGTATTCAAACCCTGGGACCTAATTTTTTATTCATTCATTCATTCACTGAATTCATAGCCCAACTTATTCCAAAGACCCAGGGGTGGCAGCAATGGATTGGTTTTTTAAAAAAAACATAAACAAAAAAACTTCATTTGAATTCAAATTAGATTAAAACATAACAAAAGTTGAGGTCCTCAAAGACAATATCAAATGATGCAGGCATGGAAGATCTTCAAGCTTTGTCTCAGTTACCCAGAGTATCTAGCTCAGGCCAAAGGACTACAACCAACATGACAGGAGAATCCCATGAGGAAACCTATTCTCCAGGACAGGGGTGGGGAGACATGTGTTGGGAGCCAGATTCCTAAGTGTCTCATCCTCTGTGGGCCATCTGCAGCAAAGCAGAAGGGAGTATGGCTGTAGTGCAGTGGCTTCACTTGGGTTGGCCTTCATGTGCATTTCAAGATCTGCCCTGAAGCTTCCAACATCCAGCTTCGTTATTCCTTTATATTTGCATTGAAGTAAAAAGTCTTTGGGATATATTTGGGATAAATAAGCCTAAGGAGTAAACCCTACACAAATCCAGAGTGGAGTCTTTAAGACTGTTGGACGCTGCCTGGTATGCTTCCTTTTGGCAACTCCTTGTAGCCAAGCTGGTGCCACATGTATTGCCCTGCTCTCCTTTGGATCACATCAGCGAGGCCAAGAGGGGAGTCTTGTCATCTGGGCAGTCCAGGACCAGGCTTGTGCCCTGGGGAGGTCACTTTGGTGCTGCTAATGCAGCGGTTTGACTTCACCCCTGGAAGCACACTCCATTCTCTCTCAAGACAGACGGATGTCAACATTGCTCCCATCCTGCCATGCCTCTCCCACGACTCTTTGGGGGTTTGCAACTGGCTACTAGAGTTTGCCCCAGCAGATCATATTATTCATCTCCCCATTTTAACTTTTCTTTTTTCTTTTTAAAAATATTTTTATTAGTTTTCCATTTTTAACAATATTATAACATCATATCACCTTTTACAAATTTTAGCTAGCTCTGCCGAGCTTTCAACTTCCCTCCATTCTATCATCTGGTTTTTATAAAACACAACTTATATCCACACATTTATACCGTCTAAATTCTACATTTATCTTAAATTATTTAAAACTTAAAGCACAAGTAGAAAGTTCCGTCTTTTAAACGTTGCGAACTTTATTGCAGTCCAGCTAGTGTCTTTATATGTTTGCAATGATTGTTTATATATTGAATGAATTTACTCCACTCTCCCTGGAATGCTTGATCCCCATCAGCTTTGCCAGTTCCGCATAGTCCATCATCTTTGTTTGCCATTTACCTTCCGTCGGTAGTTCTTGCTGTTTCCACTTTTGGGCTAATAAAGTTCTAGCTGCTGCTGTTGTTGTTTAGTCGTGTCCGACTCTTCGTGACCCCATGGACCAGAGCACGCCAGGCACTCCTGTCTTGCACTGCCTCCCGCAGTCTGGTCAAACTCACGTTCGAAGCTTCGAGGACACTGTCCAACCATCTCATCCTCTGTCGTCCCCTTCTCCTAGTGCCCTCCATCTTTCCCAACATCAGGGTCTTTTCCAGGGAGTCTTCTCTTCTCATGAGGTGGCCAAAGTATTGGAGCCTCAGCTTCACAATCTGTCCTTCCAGTGAGCACTCAGGGCTGATTTCCTTCAGAATAGATAGGTTTGATCTTCTTGCAGTCCATGGGACTCTAGCTGCTGTAGTAGCATACATAAACAATTTCTGGTCAACTTTTGGTATTTCCTCTCCTAACATACCCAACAGAAACACTTCAGGCTTTTGGGGGGAAGTATACCTGAACATTTTTAAAAACTCATTATAAAGATTTTCCCCAAATACTTTAACCATGTCACAGGTCCACCACAAATGATTAAAAATCTCCCGCTTTAACATTACATTTCCACCAATTCTTGTTACTCATTTTATACATTTTAGCTAATTTAGTTTCACTTAACTTTTCACTTTGTGTAACCTAAATGCATTGTTTATCATATGTTTCCAGGGAGATTGCAAGCTAGCGATCCAGTGCCTAATCTTTTGTTTCCCTTTGGAAGCTGTATTGCAGACAGCTGAATAACACATGCAGCTTTCTCCATCGCTGTACTCCCATGCTAAGAATGGCTGCACCTAACTCTACAGCAATCATCTTTCTAGGGCAAGGAGCCCTTCTAGAACAAAAATGTGGAAATGTGGAATTATACTAATTACAGCTGGAGATCTTTGCTGTTGGTTATAAGAATCCACAGTCACATACTTGCGTACAGAACCGATTCAGATGCACGCAATGGGGTGGATCCAAAGTATGGCAGCTTCATTTAGTTCTCACTGAGATCAATGAGACTTAAGGCATGACTAACTTACTCTACTGATTTCAGCGGAACCTAACCAATGCCACATCTGCAGCATACATTTAAAGCACTGTGATATCACTATGATGTCATGACTCCCCCCAAAGTATCTTGGGAACTGTAGTTTATTCAGAGTCCTGAGAATTGTTAGGAGATGCTTATTTCCCTCACACAGTGGTTTAACAATCACTTCCTCTTTTCAGGGGACTCTAAGAATTGTAGCTCTGTAGGAATTCCCTAACAACTCTCAGCTCCCTTAATAAATTACAGTTTCATATCGTCCAACATGTGGCAAAGGAAAATTAGGATGCACATCTTTTGGGGCCACTCATGTGAGAGTGTGAACTCCCCATAGGTGTCTTTTGGGGCTGTGCTCTAACACGAGCTAATATGGAACAGTAATTCCAGGATGTCCTGCTCGAAGTGGGACAGTTGGGGGGGGTATGCCATTTTCATTATTCTTTGGGGGAGGCCATGACTATTAAAGTGGTATCATAGTGCTTTTAATGCATCTTGTGGATGTGGCTTCAGTGCAGATTCAACTCTACAACCATATTTAATTCAGAAGATTTGGTATTCTACAAACCTGTCCTCTATATTGCAAGGAGGTTCACAAGGGAGTTTCTGGATTTTATTTTTTTAATTGGCCAGAGCTGTGAAGAAGGTGAATAAAGAAATGTTAAGCAAAACCAAGAATAATGTAGGAAAATGTGACATAACTTTATGCATGTGAAAAGGAACTTAAAATCAGTGCAAACATATCCATTAACCTACCAGCCAATGGGTAGCCCTAATTATTTATGTAATACTAAAACCTAAATTTAAGCTAAAACAACAAGGGTGGATTCAGTGCTGGGCTTCTCTCTTAGTAAATCATTGTTGAAAAATGAACAGGTGCGAAATAAAGGAAGAAATGTTTCATTCCCACCTTCCATATTTCCTGCATAATTTGGCAGTCTAGGGGCACAGAATCTTGCTGGCTTCCTTCCTGTTAACTTGTGAGAGGCTGAATAAGTGAGTGAAAGGTAGTATGTGGACTGAGCAAGGGCATTGGTTATACACAGTACAGATGGTTGGGTGATGACCTGCCGGGAGGTGAAGAGTGATGTTTGACAAGTGGCAGCCTCAATCAGGTGTGTGAGTCATGTAGAGGTGAGTGCACTGCCCTCACTGCCCTGAGCGAGTGCTACGTTTTGTGGAGAACAGTTTAAATGGCAAATATGTTCGCAACGTGGGTCACATTCTCAGGGTATAGTTCAGTTAGATTTAGAGCTCAGCATCCTTCCTGTCTCATTATTTCCCCTCCCCCCCCCCCGAGCCAACTAAATGGCATAGGTTTGGACCTCTGCACCGCAGCGGGGAGAGAGGGAGAAAGAGAGGGGAAAGGAATGGGAGGAAGGAAGCATATAGGAAATCTGAGTACCAAGGCCCTGAAGATAAAAAGGCAACATTTAACTTCCAACATGCCTGGACCTAGAACTCTTTCTGATGTGTTCTAGGCAGGTTGTGATTGTTTATTGCTGAGCAAATGGCATTCTGAGTTCAGATGTCCCATGGTATTTGGATAATTTAAGGCACGTTCTGGGGCTGAACCCTGTGGGTATATGAATCCTGAAATGTGAGAAATGGGCTTTGGTAAATAGCCTCTTACTGGATGGTTGTTCTGGATCTCTTTACATCAGTTACAATGCATTGGACAATATGTGCAATCCTTTGGAAATGCTGGTCATTTATGAAAACCGTTTTTAAATGGCTGGTGGAAATATACAATGGCTGTTTTCTAGGCATACTCTTATCTTAGCTCACATTAACTTCTATTTAGCTGATGTAGCAGAAATTGGGACCCAGGTGGCGCTGTGGGTTAAACCACAGAGTCTAGGGCTTGCTGATCAGAAGGTCGGCGGTTTGAATCCCTGCGACGGGGTGAGCTCCCGTTGCTCGGTCCCAGCTCCTGTCCACCTAGCAGTTCGAAAGCACATCAAAGTGCAAGTAGATAAATAGGGACCGCTCCGGCGGGAAGGTAAACGGTGTTTCCGTGTGCTCCTCTGGATCGCCTGAAGCAGCTTTGTCATGCTGGCCACATGACCCGGAAGCTGTCTGCGGACAAACGCCGGCTCCCTCGGCCTATAGAGCGAGATGAGCGCCGCAACCCCAGAGTCAGACACGACTGGACCTGATGGTCAGGGGCCCCTTTACCTTTAGCAGAAATTGGAGTGCTCAGTTTGTGAACATATCTAACATGGTCATGCAGTGGGGTGTGTGTATACATGTACGTTCATCTATAGATACATGCATATACATACATTTGCACATTTCTAGAACAAGGCTTTGAGGCAGCTGCTTATTTCACTGGGGACAAAAGCCAAGTTCCTAGTTGAAAAACAGAACATTTATCTTTGGATGGACACCTTATTAGGATTTATTACCGTCCTTTTGATAGTGCAGAGACACGGTTTCCAATAGTTGTCCTCTATTATAACAGAATAACAAGCCAACTCAGCCCTTCAGAGGAAAACAAGGCATCCAAATCCCTTCTCGTTGATTCTCAGCCAAGAAAGGGTACTGCAAGAGTAGCTCCCTTGATTTAACACAATATCCACAACTTTTATCTGGAGTTAGGTCTTTAGCTCTCCTAAATCTCTGCTATAAAAAACTGATGAACTGCGAAGAGACAATTCCAAGAAAAAGAGACCAAAACTTCAGCAGTCCTTACTTGGCTGTTTGTTTGTGATTTATGCCATGTCTTCACCTGGTATTAGCTCTGCAAAGCTTTTCAAAGGGAAAAAGATCTCTGCATAATAAAATGTTATACCACTGAAATGCCTGCAAATCCCTGCTTTGGGGAAGTATGAAGCCTAAATGTCTTCCAATCTCACCTCCAGTTTTAGGATGGGAAGCTAAGCCTCCTTGTAGCATGTCCAGAATTCCACAGAGGACTTGTATCAGTTTGGATCTTTCTACAATGTCACCAATTGCCTGGGAGTCTCATTCAACAGCATCAACAATCTACCCACCCATTTTGTCATGTGTCTTCATTCATTTGATACTCAGCCACTTGGTGTCATATTTCACCGCCACCACTGTAGCGCAGCATCTGCAGCAATGAGGGCTTTTCCTTTCACTTTGTGTACTAGAAATTTTGCTGTGAAGCGCACAGGCACCTTTTTTGTCGAGGCAGATGGTTGTGAGCTCTGGCCAATATCCACAAGGGAGAAGATGCTCATTTACTTTACATGTTGCTCAAGTCAAGATGGTGAACAAAATTTCCATTCTTTTTCTAATCACTGGCATAAGGGATCAAGCAGATTTTATGATTGGCTCAAGCAACTATCTGTCTCAGGAACATAGCTGCCAAGTCTCCCGTTTTTCACGGGAAACCCCCATATTTTAAACCGTTTCCTGCTGGCAGCCCAGATTGGAAAAAATCCTGTAAATCCACCTACCTGCCAGGGAGGCTCCATTTTGGGTCCTGGCGCCGCCCGATTTCCGGTGCCCAGACATGGGTAGCGCGGCACCGGAAAGCGCTTCTACGCATGTCCGGACATGCATAGAAGCAACTTCCAGTGCCGCGCTACCCATGTCTGGGCACCGGAAATTGCGTGGCACCGGCACCGGAAGTTGCTTCTACGCATGTCCGGACATGCGTAGAAGCAACTTCCGGTGCCGCACCACTGCTGATCCCGCAGTTTTCAGCAGGAGACTTGGCAGCTATGCTCAGGAAATAGGTTTTTGTTTTTGTTTTTTAACCTCAGAGTCCTATAAATATGTGAGGCTTAACTCTGTTGCATTTTCAAAGTTAATTCTTTGGAATTACCCACTAAAACTTTCCCTTATGTGCTAAGGCTGCATGGCTAACTTACACTGTGGTGTTCCAACAATACTGTAGTTCTCAAGATTCTGGTGTGAACACAAGCCTAAAGCTTCTTTCATTGTTTATATTTCTCGTCTGGACTGGAGGGATGAGTCATGGAAA
Source organism: Zootoca vivipara (assembly GCF_965207765.1). Lineage (NCBI taxonomy): Eukaryota > Metazoa > Chordata > Lepidosauria > Squamata > Lacertidae > Zootoca > Zootoca vivipara. The sequence continues at coordinate 36,448,592 of NC_142584.1, forward strand.
TAAGGCTCAGAAACTCCCTCTTACAACTGTAGGCAGACTTGGATCTCCAGACTAGGCAGAAGGCTCATCCTATCTTGTGGCAATCTATCATAATTCTTTTGGGGGAGAACACATAGAAAAAGGAGGCCAGCTAATAACAGCTCTTCCTCCCCCAAACCCATTTCCAAGGCCATCAGCACATCATGCAGTAACAAATTCCAAAGCTTAGCTATGGATTTTGTGAAGAAGTACTTCCTCTTGTCTGTCTTGGATATTCTACCATTCATCTTCAGCCCCAGGATGTGGGTACTAGCATTATGAAACAGAAAGGAAAACTTTTCCCTATTCACTTTCCCTATGCTTGTTTTTTAAAACCAAAAGAAGAAGAAAAAACAGACACTGTAATCTTTCCTCTTAGGGCAGTTGCCTCAGACCACTGATTATGTTGGTGGCCCTTTTCTACATCTTTTGAAGGAGAAAAGTCATGTCACAGTACACGGGTTGCTATACAAGGTGGGTGATAAGGATGTAAAAAATTATCTCCTATGTTGCCATCTGTGTGAACAAGCCCTACCTGTCTTCTGTTTTTCTAGACTTGGTAACTTGCCTCATTCAAATGAGGAATCTTTTGGTATGCCTCCAAAATTAAAATACCGGTGTGCCAAGCAATGGGCTGCTTAATAATTTGGGATCATTGACACAGTACCTCTGTGCCTTAAATACCAAAGCTATTCCAAATTTACAATTCCAAGGGGCCAGCAGTAATGAGAAGTGGATGATTCATTGTCAGCTAACCACTATCATAGACAGCCAACTTTACATGCTTCCCATAATCCTCTAGTTTGGCTCCCTTCACCTGGGGGAGAAGGTGATAAAAATATATATATCTTGCCGTCATTACTCCCTGTGGCATCTGTGGGATATATGTTTGCTGTTGGAGAAGAAACCAGATGGTTTCCCTCACAGTCCACAAAACTGGAAGGTGAAATGTGTTTCACAAAACAAAGCACTTGACTCTTCAGATGGTGCTTCTGGCCTGGGACGTAGATTGAGCTCCTTCGGAGTATCCAAGTCGGGAAACTCCTCCCAATAAATACATGGTGAGGGAAAAGTCTATGGAGAGCCATTCCTTTCCTTTTGAGCCAATTTCCTCCTGCTGCCAGACACCATCCAAAGAAAATACATTAAAATCAGTACTGTTTAAAATGAAAAAAAAAGAAATAAGACAAGGCCTTTAATAATAGAGCCTGGAGACAGAAATGGCAGCCTGAGGAAGTCGAGAACAGACTGCCTGCTTGTCACAACACTTGCCCACAGTTTTTCCTGGAGTAAAATATTACGCAGTTCCTGGAGGGCCAGTGTTGTGTTGTTTTTGCTAATGCCATGCTGTGGCAGTATACGAAAGGGTTCTTCCCTCCATGATGTACTTCTTTGGTCTAGACGGAGCTAATTTGACTCTGTGAAAATTGCAGCCTTAGCTCTGTTGGGCTTGGCATCTGCTTTAATGGCCTTTCTTCCAGCAGCATATGTTGATAAACAACAAGCAGGGATGCCCAAAATCCACAGTATGAATAATTTTATCCCAGGTTATGAATCAGATTTGGGTGTTTCTGGAGTTGCCAGCTGTTTCCACAAAGGAGACTTCAGAGAAGTGATGCAGCTGAAGTTCCCACGTCCTACAGCATAAGAAATGAAAGTCCTCTTGCTTCCTGTGGCCCATTGCTTCTGTGAGTTCAGGTTGATTTCTCACAACGTTGCTGTTTGTTTGTATGTTTGTTTAGATTAAATTTATATCCCACTCTTTCTCTCGGGGCTGTCTTGTAAGAAAAATCAAGTTGGTGTTAGAATTGGGGAGAAACAGTGATTCAATCGAGAAAATGTACAATTGATCCAGAAATTTGAGGAGAAATAATTTCATGAAATGACCCCTCTCCTAACTTTGTTTCTTTGAATCACCTTGCTGATTCTACGGCTTGGCTGATGCCCACTGTAATGGCAGCGCCTGGTGAGTGGAAAAGGAGGTGGCCATTTTAAAAAAACAGCAGCAGCCATTTTGAATTTCCTCAAAGTCAAAAAGCACCCCAGAATGGGGCTTTTGAGGAAGAAGGACAAAAAGGAACCCATTCTCATTCTCTTTTCCTCAAAGAATTTTGCCTCACATCCAAAATATAGCTGGAACAAAACAGCTAATTTGGAAAAATCAGCTCGAACATGGTCACCATCAATTCAGTACTGCCTTGGTCGATGCTTGTGTGGCAACATATGCACACCGAACAGACAGACAGTGCAGGCTGGAAAGAGGGTAAGGTATGGGCTGAAAGGCATGTTGAGAGGCTAGCAACGATCCATCAATCAAGGTTCCTGTAGAATTCCTAAAATTTGTAATCTCTTTCTGTTTCCCCTCCTTGAGATTTCTCTCTCACTGACTGCAGTGAGAGGGAATTCAGTTTGCTGGCACCAAGACTGGTGTATTGCAAAGGATCTGCTTGGCTATGTGTGGGTGTTCAGAAACTGAGGAAATTTGGGATCCTGGGTAGCTAAGGGTTCTATCCACATACCTCCAGCTTCCCCCTGAAATGCCCTTATCCCATCATGCTGCTAGCTCTGCTGGTGTATCAATGATAGTGACGGAGCTTTCTGCAGCTGAGGAGGTCTCTACTTTGGACTAGACCTTCCTTCCTTCCTTCCAACTGCCCACCTGTAGAGAAAAGAGAGAGTTTCACAGAATCTAAAGGTCCTTCAACCACGCTTTCCAGGAACATAGGATTGCTCCCTTAAAGCATAAATACGGCTGTGATTTATTAGCAGAGTTTGGTGCATCTCATGATATCTGCCATTTTCTTAAGGCCCTGAGATTTTTGCAAAGGGCTAAAACAAAAACTTGGTCAACTCAAAACACATAAGACAGTAAAATACAACTCCTCTAAGTAAATTCATCATAAGATTCAAAAGGAGACATAGAGCTGCCTTCTTTTTAAAGCTTGAAAATACAAATAACAAATACCCCCAGTTTCTTTGTAAACCACTGTGAGGTTTTTGCTACAATCAAGTAGTATATAAATTTTAAAAAGTAAGTAAGTAAATAAACACAGCCAAAGAAACATAAAAGGCAAAAAGCATTAATTCCCCCCTTAAACTTTAGTACATACATTGCAAAAGACATCTAGGATTTTAAGGCATTTACTCTTAAAAATATGTTGGGAGATAAATATTTTAAACATGGAAACCAATAAACCCACTTAAGTGAATAAGTTTTCTAGCAGAGATAGCTGAAAGAAGAGCTATCAAACACACACAAATTCAATGCTGCAGGCAAATTCCTATTTTTGTAACTCTTTGAATTTTTTTTTTTGAAATAAATAATATTTGGAATAGAACTGAGTGAGGAGGGAAGACAGAGCCTACATAGAGATGCTGGGAGGGAGGCTGGAGCTTTACTGCGAAAATGAACACATCACCTCCTATCCTGGTTTTCAGTGCTGTGTGCAAACAAGTTAACTACTGCCAAAATTTGGAGAAGAAAATCCAACCTTCCTGCCTGCTGGTCTCTACTATTGATGGTGGCATTGAGCAGATTTGTTTTCCCCTGTTGGTTTATCTCTTTGTAGAAGGAGACTCTACGGTACATGGAATTTTACGTAATACTTCAGCCTAAGTGATATCATGATGTTCAAAAATGGTGGAGGGAAGTTGGTGGATAATGCTGAAAACAGAGAACATTGGCCATTTATCAGAATGTGTGCCTTGCTGTTCTGTCTGCATATTTCATCAAAATAGTGAGAATGGGAAACAGCGGCAATGCAAAATAAAATAAAAATTCCTTCAGTAGCACCTTAAAGACCAACTAAGTTTTTATTTTGGTATGAGCTTTCGTGTACATGCACACTTCTTCAGATACACTGGCAATAGTGACGGCAATGCAGTTCATGTTGAATTGGGAATGAGTAGGAAGATACTACTACTACTACTACTACTACTAATTTTATTATTTCCCCAGCCACTCTGGGCGGCTTACAGCACATAAAAAAATGCAAAACATTAGAATTTTTTATAGAAAAATTCAATATAGGGTTGCCTTCAGATGTCTTCTAAAAGTAACATAGTTGTTTATTTCCTTGACATCGGATGGGAGGGCATTCCACAGGACGGGCGCCACTACCGAGAAGGCCTTCTGCCTGGTTCCCTGTAACCTCACTTCTCGCAGTGAGGGAATCACCAGGAGGCCCTTGGAGCTGGACCTGTGTCCAGGCTGAACGATGGAGATGGAGACGCTCCTAGGCTGAGGTTGTTTAGGGCTTTAAAGGTCAGCACCAACACTTTGAATTGTGCTCGGAAACATACTGGGAGCCAATGTAGGTCTTTCAGGACCAGTGTTATATGACACATTGCCTGCACTGCAATACAAGTAACCCTGCCCTCTGACCCTTTTAGAACTGCTTCCAAAGGGGGGCAATTGGGAGCACATGGCAGGAGGGAGGGGATGCGCAAACCTTTCCATGTCCAATCTAGTAGTTCCAGATTACCTCCACCCTCAAGTGGCCTTTCCACTCAGTTTCAAATGTGGGAAAACATGCATCTCTAAATCTGTGGGAGGAAAGCCCACTGGAAAATAATGTGGAGAATCTGCGGCCAGGGAAAGGCTTAAGCATCCCCTTCCTCCACAGCTTCTCCAATCACATTCAACCCTCCAGAAGCAGCTTTTCTGATTTTTTCTTTCTTTCTTAAAAAGCGGGTAATGTTACATGCATCTGCATGTAATGACAAGTTTGGCCATGAAAGACGTTTATGTTGGGAAATAGCTCTGGCTTTTTGCCTGAAATCGGCTACAGAAATCAAACCATACGGTGCTCCTCTTATCTTACACCACACTTCATCTGTTTTTGTGGTTCTCCTGGAAGCAAAACATTAGCAACTAGACTCATATTTATCTACTATTTCCTTTAATATCCAGTGGATCTCCCTTTGAAATATTTTCTTATGAAATATAGGATTGAAACAGATCTTGGGTACACTTCCTGCTGCAGAATTTGCACAGAAGGAGACTGTGTCATTTATTGTCATCTTCAAGGCAACAAAGAGTGTCCTCACATTTCACCCACTTAACCATTTACAGTTTTCTGTCTGTAAGCTAAAAGTGCCTAAAACGGAAAACATCCCAATAAAACCAGCAGCTTAGAGCCCCTTTTTCCTGACATTTGCCTTTATTCTGGGACATGTTACCACCATGAGACATTTTATTTAGCATGGGGTCAAATATACTGTATGCCCAAAACTGTTTATGTCGCTTTCTTAGTTAAATGTATATACACACCCCCAAAAAAACCCACAAAAAAACCAGGGGAATGGTTCTCTTCTCCTCATAAAACACATGCTCCTCTTTCTACACTGAGGTAGAAAACTGCCCCATAAAACTGTCGATGTCCTTTTTTTCTCTTTTAGTTTTCCTGAATGAGGTTGTTCAATGAATACAATGTTCCTTTGCTTATCAGGTGTGTCAGAATGCAATATAATGAGTGGCTGTGATGCCGTTGCCCATTTGTGACTTGCTTGCCATACACCGCTTCTTTTAACTATCAATGAATAATTAAATAATGTATAAATCTGTCTTATTAAATGTGCATGGAATATTTACAGGAAGATGCCTTAGAAGTTGAAAGGTGGCCCCTTCATTTTCAATTCCCTTTGGGTTAATCAGTTAATTGAGTATCAACTCTGTCTAATGCTGAAAGCTGGTTATGGGTTCTGCTTGAAAGATGCCTTCAATTGGCAGCAGCGAAACGTCCCTGCATGCAAAGCATCAGATGAAAAAGAGTTACAAGAGGATGAAGGAGAGTAACCAAGGAGCTTATCTTTACTCACCACTAATTTTTACCATTGCTTGTGGGTTAGTGCTAGGAAAGTACAGAAAGTCAACTCTCTGGGGCTCTGTTGTAACTCATTGCAATGCGGCTATGAAGATCAGAGGACAGGACTCCTTTGTTCTCCTTTTAAAAAAAACAACAACACGTTTTAAACACCCTTTCCTTGGGAACAAAACAGTCCTAAACAAATTACTATGGAACTCACTAGCTTTTTAAATTTTATTTTAAGCAGTGTGCACAAATTTCTAGAAATCCCATTTTTATAAGCTCTTAAGTTCCAGGTTGAAAGGTACAATATCTATGAAAAATTGGGACTTGGATCAAGAAAAGGAAGAGCCTCAAAGAAATATAGCCGATCCCAGGTATTTAGTCCTATTTACTCCAGTCTTAGGAAAACTCAAATTTACATCTAGGTGATACTGGTACCTAATCCGCTGGTCTGGGGAAATTGTGGCCAGACAGGTATTTATTTCTATATTTGGAATGCATGTGACAAAATTGAACTGTTCTGCTCTTTTGACTTAGTAAAAATTCCTGCTCTTGTGGAATTCTTGCTACTAGAAAATTTTTCAGTCATCCTAGAGACCCTATATTTTTATGTACAGAAGCAAAAGCAAGATGTTTGCTTACTTCTATGTATCTTTCTTCCATCATGGAACTCAAGGTAGTGGTACATTTGTTTCCCAAGTGGTCTCCCATTCAACTAGACCTAAGCTTACTTTCAACAATATTGTTGCACCTTCCAGCCAGTGCTCCAGCAGATAAAGTGAGCTGTTAGTGTTTCAACTGCTTTTGAGTTGTTGTTGTTTTTAAAAGGTATTATTGTGTTGTTTTGTTGTTTGCCACCCTAACTTCCTTTGGGTGGGATAGAAATTGAATAAATAATCATCAACATCATCATCATTATCATTATTATAAATCTGACTATACCTAGGCTGTGGACCACATAGGTAGGAAGGCACCTGTGCATTTAGGGGTTTGGAAAGTAGTTTCAGAACAATATGAGATGAATTAATTTCAGAAGTTCCTATGCCTTCCTAAAGGATTGGAAGCTACTCCCTGCATGTCCAAAGAAGTCCACACAATTGTTTATTATAGCTCTTCTGTGTATAAGACATGTGAGTTCAGGATGTTCAGGTAGTCCCACAACACCTGGAGTTATCCAGGTTCCTTGCTCCAGATCGAAAGGGAAGTACATTACTTGTTTGCATTCTCTCACCGCCTTCCCAGGTATGAAACTTGGTGCTTCCCTCCATTCCTCTGCCAGGTCCTATTGAGCCCTCCTGCTCCTCAAAGCAGTATGAGTCAATTTCTACTTGCTCCCAGCAGAACAGAGCTGCAGCCAAGCTCCTATGACTAATGTTCTGCTCTTCACAGCATTCTTATCTATAATGAAGTATTGTACACATTTGGACAAGATTTGGACCAGCGGTGCCTTTTGATATTCTGAATGCAACACTCTTAGTCTTTCCTTTGTGTGTGCACCTGCTTGCTCAGAGGACTGTGAATCGAGCCAGTTCTTACAATGTAAAATATATTTGGTTTTTGCAGTGGTGAAAAATGGTCTGTCCAAAAAATCTTGGACATTTGTTTAGAGAAAGAAAATCCATAGATGAACCACGGACCTCAATCTTGGGGCTATATTTGATAGTCTGCTTTAAGTGCCAAACCCTACCAGTGTTTCTCTCAGTGAAGCCCAGTTCTTCATTTGCATTCTGCAGGAATACATAGCGGAGAGTATTTTCAGTAATCAAGACCTCCCTTTGGAATGGTTTGCAAATGAAACCCAGTTGTTCCCCTTTGGGGGCTTTCTATTATTTGAGCAGTATTTTGCTGTTAATCCCCTTCCCCGTGGGACATGGGTGGCGCTGTGGGTTAAACCACAGAGCCTAGGGCTTGCCGATCAGAAGGTCGGCGGTTCGAATCCCCGCAATGGGATGAGCTCCCGTTGCTCGGTCCCTGCTCCTGCCAACCGAGCAGTTCGAAAGCACATCAAAGTGCAAGTAGATAAATAGGCACCACTCCGGCGGGAAGGTAAATGGCGTTTCCGTGTGCTGCTTAGTCATGCTGGCCACATGACCTGGAAGCTGTACGCCGGCTCCCTTGGCCAATAACACGAGATGAGCGCCGCAACCCCAGAGTCTGTCATGACTGGACCTAATGGTCAGGGATCCCTTCCCCTTTACCCCTTCCCTGCTATTCGAATGACTTCAGATTAGTCCACACTCACATGTACTTGAATTGGTATATGAGGAGCAAGTTTGGTCTCCCCCCCCCCACTTTTGTACCAGAAATAGATATGAGCATGGCTGGAAACGAAATGAAAGCAATTGTGTTTTAATTGATCTCTCTATTGTAAGCTGCTTGGTTTTGGGGCTTCTCCAGATAACCTGTTTATTCTGCATTCATCCTGATTTTGCTTGCATAAAGCTTACAGGGTAGTGCATTTCCCCATCACTTTCCAAATTGCAAAAAAGTAGATTTGTTGAGGTAGGGTGACAGCACATTAACCAGAGCACTTAAAATGCACAAACCTAAATTTACAATCCACACTTGCATCCTTCCCGGAAAATATTCACAGTCTGGAAGTACCCTAAATCTGATGGTGGTTTTTGTTTTTATTTTAAAAAAATATATAAATTCTTTATTATTTTGATATTTTAAAATACAAACTTGATAGCGAAAAAGAAAAATGCATACAAAAATTACAAAAAATACACAAAATACACAAAATATAAGAAAATGCACAAAATATTAGAACTCCCACAGAAATTGCCGAGCAAAAAAAGAAAACTCTGATGTTAGAATATTTACAGTTGGCAAAAACAACAGCAAGGATAAGAGGACAAACAAGACAAAAAGGATAGGAGGAATGGAGGATGTTCAAAGAATATTTATTAAAAAATGGAATATCTGAAACCATAATAGCAGAGTTAGGCTGAACATATTATAAATAGCAAGAAATGATACGATAAGCAGATATAGTATTCACAAATGTGCGATAAAACAAGAAAAACATAAATTACAGAGAGAATAATTGGAAGAGCTGTTTTTAAGGCTTTTTTGTTTTTGTGTTTATATATACGGTATATATCATTTTCTTTTCTTTTCTGATGGTGGTTTTTAAATGCTTGTGTTTTTGTGAACCCTGAAATGCTCATGCTCTTTGGTGATTTTTATGTTGATATTTTTGTGGACTTTCCTTCTGCTTTTAAAATGCTTCTTCGTTTAAGTTTGCGTTTGCTCTTAGCTTTGAATTGTGCACATTCCATGTGCTTGGAAATGATAGTTCATAAATGTTCTAAATAAAAGAAGTCTGTAAAATATTGTTGACTTCCACTGTTGTTTTGTTACATGCACAAATGTGGGATCAGAACAGTAAGTCAGGAGGCTGCTTTTGAAACCAGAACTTTCTGACATGTTCTTTTTCTAACACCACACAACACCTGACAGCTTGACACAGGAGAGACTACTGAAGCTGTGTCAGATTCTGGCAGGTGTTAGGAAAAGAGCTGCAGACTGAACAGGCAGAATGTTTTTGGGTAGAGTGGGTATACGTGTGTGCATGTGCTTGCCTATTGCTGCTTTCTAAAACTTGCGACTGCATTTATTTCACACAGCTGCAATTGTAATATTTGAACACTGAACACTAATCGATTTAGGAATTTATTCTTGCTGTGGTACCAGTTCTGGTCTCTAGTTGCAAGTACACAGAAAGTACCAGGGCACCTTAGAGTGCTTCCAGGCTGCCTTATCCTCCCTGCAAACTAATCAGAATGAATATTCAATAAATAGCTTGCATCGTCTAACCCCTCCCAACAAACTTTGTGCCCACAAATCAGGATGAACGTTCAATGAACACAGAGAGTTTAAATTGTGTGTGTTTTTACACATTCAAGTAACTCTTGAGCTTCTCTCGGATACCTTTTCTGTCCTGTGTTGCTTTAAAAAGTACGTAGAGAAAAATGGAAGAGAACAATTTTTTAAATAAAATATACATTCCAAGTGATGTATGTTTCACATTGTAAACTATTTTATTTTATTTTAAAAAAGTTTCACTTGTGGGGAAAAATAAGAAGCCCTTATTTAGTTATGGTTAATAACATTTATGTTCATCAATGAGTTCTAAGGAATAAAAAGGAAAATATGGAAAGCTATTGTCTTTCTTCTTCCTCATGCCTATTGGAGCATAGTGTAAGGAAAGCAGCACATCCTTCTACAACAGTACTTATCTTTTGGTGTGTGTGTTTGTGTGTGTGTGTGTGAGAGAGAGGGGGGGGTATTGCCTAGCTCCTTGGTCCTTCTGCTCCATCCAATGTCAGCCCCTGACTTGCATGGAAATAGGGTCTGCTTGTCTAAATTGCTGTGCAGTGTTAGCCCAATTGAAAAATGACACCAGGCACATGCAAAACCAAACTTACCGATCTGGCATTCCGCACAGCTGGTGCCTTGTTCAGACCAAATCAGCTCACCAGGGTCCTGCATCCTGGACAAGTGCCACACTGACATGCTCATGCTGCATGCATAAGCAGCTGAGAGTCTGGTTTAAAAGTCAAGCTGACCACATGATATAATACACGGGCAAATTGTTCTCACATGTTAGGCTTCTTTGTTGGCAGCCTCTTACCTGGATACACCAGCTGAACGAAGGGTTGTACCAGAATCATAAGACAGGGCAGACTCATATCTGGGTCATGCATATGGTTCTCATTGCAGTTGCGCTTCCCCTCTGTTCCTGTGCGAGGACCTGGAAGAAGCATGATGTCACATCTAGCACAAGCAGCCACAACACTACTGAAGTCGTGACCCATTGTGTCAGCATTGTATTATGTTCTAAACTCTAAAACATCACACAATCATAAAGTTGGAGTATTGTGTTTTAGAGTCCATGTTATATGTCAGGTGCTCATTTGTAAAGCCCTATACAGTGGAACCTCGGTTTATGAACACCTCGGTTTATGAATTTTCGGTTTATGAACGCCGCGGACCCATCTGGAACGGATTAATTCATTTTCCATTACTTTCAATGGGAAAGTTTGCTTCAGTTTATGAACGCTTCAGTTTATGAACAGACTTCCGGAACCAATTACACCCATGCTTCAGTTTATGAACGCTTCAGTTTAAGTACTCTGCGGACCCGTCTGGAACGGATTAATCCACTTTCCATTACTTTCAATGGGAAAGTTTGCTTCAGTTTATGAACGCTTACTCCGCGGACCGTCTGGAACGGATTAATTCACTTTCCATTACTTTCAATGGGAAAGTTCGCTTCAGTTTATGAACGCTTCAGTTTATGAACAGACTTCCGGAACCAATTGTGTTCATAAACCGAGGTACCACTGTACAGTAAAGGCAAACTGTGCAAGATTCTAGAGAGGTGGTTCAGGAGATAGACCAGAGAGGATCTGAAATGACGACAAATCCTGTTTTCAGGGGCATGGCCTGATCTAGGTCTAGACCAGGCATGGCCAAACTTGGCCCTCCAGCTGTTTTGGGACTACAACCAGGGCCGTCTCAAGCCGGTCAGGCGCCCTGGCGCCCTGGCACGGAGATCGCTCCGGCGCAGGGCAGTCTTGAGCAGGTCGGGCGCCCTGGCGCTGAGGGGCGGAGATCACTCCGGTGCCCCCGCCCTCGCAGGGCGCAGCATGGTTTCCGTGTGGCTTCGCCGCACAGTGCTCCGCCTACCGGCCCGGTGCCCTGCCGCAACACGCCACCCAGAGTCTACCTAGAGCTGGCCCTGCTCTGGCGCACCCTCCCGCTGGCCCCATGCCACCGAGACTACCCCTAGAGCCGGGCCTGACTACAACTCCCATCATCCCTAGCTAACAGGACGGGTGGTCAGGGATGATGGGAATTGTAGTCCCAAAACAGCTGGAGGGCAAGTTTGGCCACGCCTGGTCTAGTCAATCCATGAAGGGCAGAGGACCAAATGCCTGCATATCCTATGGGTTCGGCTCTATAGCTGCTCGCTACTAGACAGTACTCAAGACAAGGGTGACCCTCAACATCACTGTTTAGTTGGAACTTTTATATCACTTAGAATATTGGCAGGCAAGGATATTTTTTAAATGGCTGAAAGGATTTAAGAGGAACCTGGCTACCTCCCTATATACTCAAGGACTCTCCTCTTGAATTGAAGCAAAGTTTGGTGGTTCAGTTTTGAAACCAAGTCCACAATTTATTCACCTCTGTTCCTCAACATTAAAGAGAAAGTGAGAGCTTGTTGAGGACCCTCCCCCCCCCACTTTCTGGAGAAGAACATATATTGTATAGATTTGGCTTTACAATTACTTTAGTAATTTGGCTAGCTTCAAGAAGCATGCAGCAGTTAAGTGGTCATGGCTAGTGGAGTGGGTCAATACTGCAGAGCTGCTCTCTCAAGTATCAGCATCACTGCAGCTTACCTGGATGGTGTTGGGACAGCTTAGCATCTCATAAGCAGAATCATGTGAAGTTGCCTTATACCAAGAACCATGATGGATCACCATTGATGCAATTGTGCATGGCTTTTCAAGAGTAAATTGCAGGCAGGAGGGTCCCCATTCTGGTCTGGGACTGCACTGGAAGCCAAAAGTTTAAAGCTCCCACAAGCTCCTCTCCACCATGCCTGAAATTCATTTTTTTTTTAAAAAAACCATTCGTGCAATTGGGTTTGTTTTTTTTAATCATTAACGTTATACTGAGTGTTTCATATTAACAACAAAGCAACAATAGCCCACCCGCAAATAATTACTCCCAGTGCAACAACATATTAAAAGGTGAAACAAAATTATGAAAATTTCTTCCGGTAGCACCTTAGAGACCAACTAGGTTTTGTTATTTGTTTGTTATATTAAAAGGTAGAATGGCTGATATTTAAGAAAATATACTTTTACTCCAGAATTAAGGTGTTCTGCCCCAAAAGACTCTGTTACACTGCATTAGCTTTGCTACCAGCACTATGTACCACACCTTGGGCCACCATCCCTGCCATGTCAAAGGTGCCGCGATTGCTAATGGTGTGTATGGTGCTGCATTCACTTTGGCCTTGAGTCAGACCAATAGCCATTGCATCCAGGATTGTTCACTCGGATTGATAGCCCCTCTCCGCATCTCAGACAGAGTACCTCTGCTTATATGAGATCCTTTTAACTGGAAAGCGTCTAGCCCCTTGCCCATGCTTTGCAAAGCATGTGCTCTACCACAAACCATAAGCTTTCTTCACCTTTATTTATTACACCATCCTTTTGCCTCTCTCTATTTTTTCCCTATATAGTTTTGAGGCCCGTCTTCTTTTGTTAAAACAATCCTCTTATATAAACTCCCGTAGATAGGCTGATTATGAGACAAGCACAGCATTGAGGGAAAGGGAGGGCAGTACACCAAATTAATTACGGCACTGCAAATGTGAAGAATAAATCCCCAGAAAAGATACATTTTTCAGGAGATCCAGTGATCGACGTACTCTTGAGGTTGAGTTAGGGCTTCCCAGTACCTCATTTAATTAACTCAATCTGACTTTTATAGAGCTTTACGTTATGTGTTTCCTTGTTCGGTAAACAAACAGCAGAAAATTAAAACAGGGCAGCTGCCAGCAAATGGTAAATTTAATTGAAAAATAATGAATTGCCATGGGGTGCCACCAGGGGTTTTGTCAAGATAAAGTTATTTATCCTGGAAAGCTTCCACTTGCAATTGTCAGAACTTGATGTATAAAGAAAGAAAGGGAGAGAAACAAGCTGCGAGATACAAACCAGGGCTGGAAGCTGAGGGCAAGTCTTGCAGGCTCTGCTACTGTGCCTGCACAACAGGAGCGGGGAGCCTGTAGATCAGGCTTCCTCAAACTCGGCCCTCCATATGTTCTTGGCCTACAACTCCCATCATCCCTAGCTAGCAGGACCAGTGGTCAGGGATGATGGGAACTGTAGTCTCAAAACATCTGGAGGGCCGAGGTTGAGGAAGCCTGCTGTAGATTGATTCCAACTCTCATCATCCCTGACCACTGGTCAGCCTGGCTGGGGCTAATAGGAATTGGATTCCAACGACATCTGGAAGGCCAGGAAGTCCCCATCCTTGGTATGCAAACTCCATTCATTTCCATGGAAGCCTGCATGGAAACCTTGTGCAAACCAGAAATCGAAAGTTGCATGTCGCGAAGTGATGCAACAGCACCCACTGGATTGCACCTTCCTTCTTAGAAGCTCTTTGGGGCTATGAGAAGAAAAGGAAGCCACTTAGGAAGCTGCTCCATATAGCCATTGTTATGGGCTGAAGTGGCTCTGCCCTAACTTTTGTGAGTGGTATTGATTAGTCTTTTGAATGCTTTAACATTGTGGTAACGTTGAGGTTCTCTGTATTTTGGCATCCATCAAAATCTGAACTGCTGCAGGAGGTAAAGAGACACTGATCAGGGGCACACTGCATTATACGGCCTAGGACCCTCGTACCTACAGAACCGCCTCTCCTGGTATGCCCCACAGAGGACCTTACAGTCTGCAAACAACAACACTCTGATGATCCCGGGCCCCGGGGAAATTAGACTGGCCTCGACCAGAGCCAGGGCCTTTTCGGCCGTGGCCCCAGCCTGGTGGTGGAACGCTCTCGCACAAGAGACTAGGGCCCTGCGATATTTGACATCTTTCCTCAGGGCCTGCAAGACGGAGCTGTTCTGCCAGGCCTTTGGCCAGGGGGCAGTCTGACCTATTTTCCTTTGTATAAGAACAAGCATGAAGGAGGCCTCCCAGCCTGTTCACAGGTCCTTATATGATCAGTGAAAACAGTTGGTCCTGGCAAGTATTAACCTTTCTCAGTCTAAATCTGATAACTGCCATTTGTCCAGATTTTAATTTGTCTGAATTAATTTTATTTAATTGATGCCTGTTTTTTTATGTATACTGTGTTATTTATATGATGTTAGCCCGGCTCCGGGCGGGGAGGGTGGGGTACAAATAAAATTTATTATTATTTATTTATTTTTATAAGGCAAACGTGGGCTGACCAGGCTTTGCTCCTCCCCGTGTTGCTCAGCTAAGCCAATATTTTGTTTAGAGTGTCATCCAGTCCTGGATTCATTGTAAACCTCTTTCCTCACTAACAGCAAGGGGCAGCAAAGATGCAGGAAACATAGTTTGGCTTACTATGTTGTGCAAACCAGGCCAATGTGCTGCAGCATGATCAGTAAGGAGGGGTTGAAGAATTAAATCTTTGTGAATTCTCACAAAGATGCTTGATCTGCATCTCATCGACTAATGTGTGAAGAGAATTTAGCTATTACATTTTGCACTTTTTAAATGTTCCAACATAGTTCTTGACTAATCGTTATAATAACATCTCAAAATAGGTTTAAAATGTGCATTTTGGGAGAAAACGTGTGTAAGGGTGACTCCCTACAGAGAGCCAGCCCCCACCATCCTAACGTCCACCTCGCCAAGCACAGGGAGCAGCAGTGGGTCTGAAACAGCCAGGGGGGAGGGGAGAGACTTGGAGGGAGAGAGAAGCCAGCGTGCGGAACCATGGGAAAGCTCAGGGGAGGAGAGATGTAGGCAAGGGCTCAAGGATGCTGGAGAGCCCTTCCACCGCCTTGACAGGGAGGAGATTGAGAAGGCATCACTCCTTCCGGCACAAGAGTTAAGGAGAGCACCGTGACACAGGTCAAGGGGGAGGCGTTTTGGGGTGCCCCGACTACTTTGCTGGTGAAAGAACAGACGTACGCCATTGCCGGATTCTGATTCGGAATGAGAGGTCATGTTTTAAGCTGTCTCTGCACTGTAAATACATTGCACAATAAAAGTCTTTAAAGACAAACTGGACTCAAGTGGAGTTACTCTAGAGTAGCCACGATGACCCTCTGACAACGTGTTTAGAAATGTTTAAATGTATATCTAATTTATTTATTTTCTTTAAAAAAGCAATTCATGGATTAATGTGGAAACATAATGGAATGGATTTAAGGATGAGCACATGGATAAATGATGCAGGCCAAGTGAAAGTGATTCGTACATCCGTAAAGAATGGTCCCTGTGTCCCACAACTGAACTCATCCCAGCACCAAACTTTTTGTATGAATTAGACCTTAAGTTTCAGTCTAATCCAGTTTCCCTTTCACACATTGAATTCTCACCCTTCATTATTTTTGCTGCAAAGACTTTGCAGCAATATGCTAAAAGTAAGGCAGGAATTTGCTCCTTTTCAATATGCTGGAGAATCAGCCAGGCTTCCTGTACAGAAAGTTGGATGTTTCTTTCCACAGTGGCACTGGCATGAACAGTGTGTCTGTTTTCCATTCCAATTCATTTTTTTTGGTTTATTTTTAGCAGTTATAAAATGACACATATTTCTCATACAGTTGGAAACAACGGGCCTGCTACTTAATTCAATCACTTGTTAATATGATCTGCTCTATAATTGAATTCAAAAATTGGAAGAACAATCTTTATTTTTTAAAGGTTTTTTTCTCTCTCTTTTCTTAAAAAAGAAGAGCAGGAGACTTAGTGAAAAGGAGCTTTTTCCTGTTTATCATTTCTGAATGTGTGCACTAAAAGGGAATTGTAACTCACAGTGAAATCCCAGTGCTTATTTTCTCAGAAGTTCTATTGAGTTCAATGAGGCATATTTCCAAGTGAGTGCATGTAGGATTGCAACCTTGGTTCCTGTTGGTGGAGCTGAGTATCACCATAGTTGCCTACTGAAGTAATAGAAGAGTGATTTCAAATAAGCAAAGGAGCATTGTAGCTGCTCTCTGGAATGGCAAATAGGGTACAGGCATTTGTAGGTGAAAATGAAGGATGTAAGAAGAACAAATAATACTGGAGGCCATGTGCCAGGACCTGGAAACCTCATCCAGACCTAATCCAGAGTCCAGATAATTTTTTGGCAGATTTGAAAATTGACCTGTTTATTCCAAATTGTTTCCAGAGTGATATTGGATGAGGAAATCCTTCTGTCCCAGGTTGCTTTGAGGAGCTGCAGACAGAAAAAAAAAGTCAAGGAAGCACACAGAATTCAAGACGTGGGAATGAGCACTTGTAAAGGGGAGGGGTTATAGAGAACCCTTCCCCCTCATCAGAAGCAGCCTGTCTCCAAGCAGTCATGAGAGCGAGGGGTCTGAAGGGTTGAGTCAGGAAACGGAGAGGGAGTGCCAGGGCTCTGGCAACATCAAAGAGCCCCTGCTCCATAGACAGGAAGAGAGGGAGGCGGAAAGAGTGGACAGGAATAGGTCGGACAGAAGACCCGTCCCTCCGGCGCCGGAATTGAGAAGGAGGAGGAAAGGGAGGCGCTTCTCAGTTCCGAGGCTTTTATGCTGGTCCCGAACGTGGAAGGAATTAGTGCAGGAATCTGACTCGAGCAGGTAGACATAAAATGAGCAATCCGTTACACTGTAAATAATGTGCACCAATAAAAATGTCTGAAAGACAAGCATGTGGAAGGCCGTTACACAAGAGTAGTCGCATCAAACCCTGACAGCACTGTTGTTGTTTTTAAAAAAGTGAACATGTCACTATGTTAACTGTTACAAGCAACTGTCATTTTAATTCCACTTCAAACTGACTGCAGAAAAACAGTGCTCCAGCCGTGCCGAAGGACCTCAGTATAGAAGCAACCTAAGATAGAGGCCTTAATAAAATACTTCTCTTTTGCTTAAACACAGACCTTCTTCCCTTTCTTCTGGATGCGACACTTCTTTAAAACAATTCTCCAAAAGGAATGTGTGCAGCCCCCCCACCCCATCATTCTGTTGCAGAGTTTACATGTACAGCCACATTTCCACTTCCAGTGGCTGCTTTTTATTTGCTCTGAAGAGTTCCATTCAAGCTAAATTCCTGGAACAAACAATGTTTGATCTTTACGATAATTGATAATAGCATGGTTTTTTATCTCTTCCGCAGTGGGTGTAAAACTCCATTAAAGGTACACTCAGGAAGCAGTGCAGAGAAATGGGAAACAAATATGAAAAGTTCAGTCACTTGTGTAGCATTAATCTAGAGCCCTTATAAATTTGGAACCTGGAAATGTAGGACTCCCACTCAGATCACAGCTAAAAACATTATTTTTCAGGTAAGGCAAGGCGGCTCCATCAGAGCTTGTAAAGATCCTAGCCTATGAACCGAGCTTATTCAGCACTGAGCGTCCCACCAGCACACTGAACACAGCCCAGGAAAGTGTTGTATGTGACAAAACGAATGGATTATCCAATTACCAATCTGATTGTCCACTGTCAGGAAATGAATTTCTCAAGGGGATTGTTCAACAGTCACTGTTGAGCAGATCCTATTCATTATGTTAATTAAAAATGCAGGCTATCTACAGAGCTGCCAAAGAGAGTAATAACTGACCATGGTGCCTGTTTGAAGCTAAATATGACGTGTCAGCTCTCAGCTACATATGTCAGAGCTAGGAGAACATGCCGAGGCTCGGTGTGTGTAAGGGACACTGAGCTGTATAATAAGGAGTCTGATAATGAGTTGTTCACTCCCTCCCTGGTTCTGTTTGACAAATCAATTTATTCACACGTTTGCATGACTTCTTCTGTAGTAAGTCACAGCAGTGCATGGCAGCCTCTAGTGGCGCTCAATGGCATGCAGCATGCCCTGTCAGACTGGGAAAGAGCTATACAGCACTTAAAAAGGCTTGTTGGAAGAGGAAGGTTTTCAGAAGGTACCACAAAGACAACAGCGGGTGGGAATTCCAAAGGGTAGGTGCTGCAACAACATAGGCCTGGTTCTTACATTATGCAAAACCAACCTGTGGGTAAGATGGTATTTGCTCTCTCCTTGAATATATAAAAGGTGAAATGATCTTTCAGGTATTATTATACTGTATAGCAGTTTAATACTCTTTAGGCTCTTTAGACATTTTTTTTCCTAATTGGGCTGAATTAAAAAGCAGAGACATCACCTTGCCGACAAAGATCCGCATAGTTAAAGCTATGGTTTTCCCAGTAATGATGAGCTGGACCATAAAGAAGGCTGATCGCCGAAGAATTGATGCTTTTGAATTATGGTGCTGGTGGAGACTCTTCTGAAGGAAATCAGCCCTGAGTGCTCACTGGAAGGACAGATCGTGAAGCTGAGGCTCCAATACTTTGGCCACCTCATGAGAAGAGAAGACTCCCTGGAAAAGACCCTGATGTTGGGAAACATTGAGGGCACAAGGAGAAGGGGACGACAGAGGATGAGATGGTTGGACAGTGTTCTCGAAGCTACAAACATGAGTTTGACCAAACTGTGGGAGGCAGTGGAAGACAGGAGTGCCTGGCGTGCTATGGTCCATGGGGTCATGAAGAGTCGGACACAACTAAACGAGTAAACAACAACACCCACTTTTATATTACAGATCAGAATGTAATTTCTGCTTTGTCTTCTTGTAAAATTTTGTGTAATATCTCTTTCTGGTGAATGTGCAGGTTTTCTGTGCAGGAATCATCTCCTTTTTTTCTTCCATCACACAAATATATGTGATGCTCTTCGTACAAGATGAGGTTCTGGCACACAGGACTTGTGCATTGTTGTTTTCTTCATCTATGGGTGGTGCATGTGTGGAGGATTTTCCATGGACTCGTTCTTTTTGCCTATAGTTAAATCTTCCATCTTTGCTTGGCGCTGATGATGATATTTTCAAAAAACAAGGTATGCCTCTGAAACCTAGTTCTGTTGTATAACATTCAATGGCGCTTGTGTTCTATGAGTTTGTGACATTCTGGAATAATGGACAGGCCTTCAAAACTGAGACATCTGGCAACCCTGCTTGCAGCTGCTGACACTAATGTAATCTGGCTGCTTTGCAATGGCCTCTAATTAATTGTCAGTTTCAACACAACTTTCATTCTCACTACAGTTTTGATTGTGGTTAAGTATTAACAAGCAGAGCTTTCAATGGGGTAGTTGTCAAAGTTCCCTCCCCTCTCAGCATTTCAGATTAGACTTATTTTGTGGTATGTAGGTCAAAAAAATACATTGGAACCCAAGAGGGTACTGTTGCACTCATGTCCTGCTAGCAAGCTTCTCATGGGCACCTGATTGGCCATTGCGAGAACAGAGTGCTGGACTAGTTGGGCCTTTGACCTGATCCAGCAGAACTTTTCTGATGTTCTTATTTTCTTAGATGCTTGGAGCATTTAGTTCCAGAAAAAGTCATTGACCAAAGTATGTGTATATCAGTGGTTGCCACTGAAGTGCTCATGGGTGCAGCAGTTCCTTTGAGGTCTACCCTGGTGCCCACTAAGTCTCTCTTGGTCAGGAGGTGTCGAGAGTGGTTGCCTTTTCTTCCTTGAAGAGTCCATAGAGCTGAAGGAGAAAGTTAGAAGAGTGTTGTGTTGCTCTTTCCCACTTCCTCCTTTAGCTCTTTGTGCTTTTCAAAACTCCTTTCCAGCTTTTTGTTGGCATCAAGTCTGAAGCTCATCCATCAACCGTTTGAAAGCGATGTTCCATCCACCACCTCTTTTCAGTCCTTCAGGCTTCATCACGTACATGGCACAAGTTGCATAAGGGAGTGATATGGCTAGGGCATGTTTGATTTCTTTAGCCACATAGATTAAGCCACATTTTATAGTTGGCTAACGTGGTGACAGCCATTTCAGTTGGCGAACGTGGTGAGAGCCTTTCAGCTGTGAGTCTCCAGTTTGCAACACTCAGTGATATACTCTAGTGCCCTAAGCCTCTGCACAAAGCTCTATTCAGTGTGTATTTTCATACTTATTAATATGATTTACTTATCCATCAAGGATTATGTGGACACTCAATGGGGTTTAACGACCCACTTGAAGATATGTAGATATTGTGCAGAGCTATAAACCCTCAATAAATATGGATTAGGCATGTGCTGATCAGGCTTTTTGAATCCTGTAAGTGATATGCATCTTATGGCACTGTTAAGCCTCAATAAATGTGTTTTTAATAATCGCTATTTACTGGGGTTTAGCAGCTATGCGAGAGGTAGGCATGTATAACTCTGTGGTCCAACCTCAGTAAATGTGCTTTTAATAATCAGTTGGTACTTCAATAATATAAAGTAATTCCCTTATTAAATATGATTTCAGACATGGCCCACATATTCAGATGCACTGTGAGTTCCATCTGCTTCCAGGACTGTGCAGGAGGGAGAAAAAGACTTATTGGCCACCTTAATGAAACATGATCTATATCCTGCAAAGTTCCAAATTAAGCTTGGTTTTTATTCTTGCTTCCCATGTGTCATATCCTCCTCTTCCTTTAGCTGGGGTTTTTTTTATACATATTCTCAATGCATACTTTTTATTAACAAAAAAGGAACAATCCCCAGAATAACCAGCCTAACAATTATGATCCACCTGTGACATTCTTCTCACAGGCTCTGAATTTCAGATCTTAAGCCCCTTGCTGTTTAAAGAGACATACACTGGCAGACAGACATAGTGGATCTGCAGCTCTTAGAGGTATCATTCATATCCTTTCTCAACATGATATATGCACAGCAGAGGAATATAATAAGGGCAGTGTTAATTGATTTGTTTCATTCCCTTTGAAGAGGCAAGAGAATCAGAGAAAATATGGTTGCCTTTGAAAAGTGGGGAAGCCGATTGTATTTCTTCCAGATGCCCGTATGTGTCATGTCAGTGTTTTATTTCCCTTCCCTAGTGTTAAGGATGGTGCCCGGTTCCATTCCAGTTGGCATCCATATTGGGACCTTGGGTGGTGTTTTTGCCTCCCCCCCCCAATGCATCCATAGCCCTCAGAAATACAAGGTGAGGGCCAACTCCTTTTTCACATGCCTAAAGTGGATAGCGAACTTCCTTCACCTCAAAAGAACCAGCACTCCTCTGTCAATCTCTCTGTTGTCTGATCTTTGGTAGAACATCCAGAGGATTCAATCCCACGTAAGTGTGGATCTAGGTTTGCATTCTGAGAAGTTTTTGAGCCTCTGAATCAGGCATCCCCAAACTTCGGCCCTCCAGATGTTTTGAATTACAATTCCCATCATCCCTGACCACTGGTCCTCTTAGCTAGGGATCATGGGAGTTGTAGGCCAAAACGTCTGGAGGGCCACAGTTTGGGGATGCCTGCTCTGAATAGAGTGCACATTACACATAATGTTGCCTGCGGATAACAGAGTAGTAGAAAAAGGTGTGTGTGTGTGTGTGTGTGTGTGTGTGTGTGTGTGTGTGTGTAAGAGCGCACAAAGCTACTCAGTTACTTGGGTATCCTGGATGTCACAATATATTATGAAACTACAAGGAATAACTATTACAGAGTTCAGTGCTTTTAACTAATCCACACTCATTGGCAGGCAGTTCCCCTCTTCAGGGCAAGTTTGTTTAGGGAGCTGAGGTGATTAGCAGCCCCTGCTTGGTCTATTAGGTTTAAAGTTTTCCATTCTGGTTTCACTGAGTGACATATTGCAGATGTAAGGCTCAGGGCAGCATGGTACCATTTCCATTGGAGAGGTGTAAAGGTCAAACCGTTGTGGTAAATGTCAGCATTTGGCGGTCAGATACCCTCCCTTGAACTTCCTGTGGGGTAATATACAGCTTGACCTTGTGAGCCTTACAGAAATATCATGCCAAGCATCATAAAAGAATGTGCTGTGTACATGCTTCCATTCATTTGGAACAAGGTAGGTGTCATATATGCTTTTACCATCACCAAGCAACTAAAATATTCAAATCAGCAGTGGCCTCCCAGCCTATGACATGGCGCTCAGTGTTAAAACACTAAGGCCAGACCTAGTCACAGTATGTCCTACAATAAAATGAGGTGTCTTCTGTGCATGAGAAACAACTCCATCATGGAGTAAACCATCTTTTATGATTGGGAACCTGGTTAATGTAGCAAACTGCTCGTTCTTCAATTCTGGAACTAACCCTAGGTATTCAACTGGAATTCAAGAGGAGTGACAGACAGACAGGACGGAACAAAGCAACGGAACGATAAAGGAACAGAACTGAGAAAATCAGCTCATGCCTTTAACAAAAAAGCTTGTTAGCAAAATAAAGCAATCCCTGAGAAGGTGGGGCCAGAAATCTAGTCTGTTTGTGAGTCCTAGAATTTGCCTCCATGGGCATTGTGGAATGAAAGAAAAAAAGATTGGCTCATTAGAAGGGGTGATAAAGTGACTGAATTCCAAGCAATTTTGCTTAGTAAACTGGACTATTTGGAAATGTCTGTGTTGTTTTTAGAAATCCTGGCCTTAACTCTCTTGTAGGCGTAAGATTTTCATATGATGAACTCACTTCCTTTTGCTCCATTTCCTAATGGCTTTGCCCACTATGTAGATCTTTGTCCAAGTCAAATTCTGTTGTTTCTACAGCTGAAGCAAATATTTGGAACAACATTTGAATGTACTCCAAATTCACTGGTGCACATTTGAATTTCAAATTACCTTAACATTTAGGAACTCCTCTTTCAAAGTTCACAAAGGGGTCTTGCCGCTGTGCGATTTGTGAATTCATATTCTGTTTTTCAGCATTTGTGAATCTGGGATTATGTTACTTGTGGTTGAGCCATAGTTTCTATATCTGTGGTCCATGTGATACCCTAAACATCTGCTTTGATTTATGTTGATGTCACTGTAGTGAATTAAACAAAGATGAGGTGAAGAAGAGATTTATAGCATCCTTTTATCTGAGAGCCTTACGGAACATGAAATATGTCTGCAACAGAGGTGTCCTGAATACAGCGGAATATATACTCATATGTCAAGTTTGGGGGAGGGGGGCTGTGATAATATGGCTGATATGCAGTGGAATCTGAGTATTGGATAGGCTGGATGATATACATAAGAGGCCAAAGGTTCATTTGTACAATCAGGCCAAAGGTTCATTTCATCCAACATGTTACTTCTGGTAGCGGCTAGTCAACTGCCTCTGGAAATCTTACAGGTAAGGCCTAAAAGCAACAGCCTCCACAACGATAGATGAATGGCAGAAGAAGATGATAGAATTTATGGAGCTGGCAGAGCTAACCGGGAGACTCCGAGACCAGAGGGAAGAAGCGGTGGAAGAAGATTGGAAAAAATTCAAAGTGTATTTAAGAAATAAACATATTATTGGAAAGAATTAATAGAGGTTTAGGAGGTACATGGAGGCTGTAGAAATAAAAAAATGTTTAGATAAATATTGATATTGAGGTGTAGTTATAAATAAGCAGAATGTGTGAGATTTTGTGTTATGATATAAAATAAGATTAGAAAAAGAATAGTTATATGGTAAACAAGGTATAAGAATAAGATTTAGAAATTACTACAGAGGATTTACAATGTAACGCAGTTGGAAGGGACATGAGGAAGTCACCGATATTAGAATAGATACAAGTTGAAGTTTCGAAATTTTTGTTTTTCTTCTTTTTGTCTTTTGTATTTTTTCGTATTTTGTCTATTTTTGTGTCTTTGTTTGTTATAAAATAATAAATATATTTGGGAGGAAAAAAAGCAATAGCCTCCTAATGTTTTTTGTCCTCAACACCTGATATTCAGAACACAGAGTCTACATTTATCTATAATGCCTAGATCAGGCATCCCCAAACTTCGGCCCTCCCGATGTTTTGGACTACAATTCCCATCTTCCCTGACAACTGGTCCTGCTAGCTAGGGATCATGGGAGTTGTAGGCCAAAACATCTGGAGGGCCGCAGTTTGGGGATGCCTGGCCTAGATAAATGGGTTAGAGTGTCAGACTAGGCCCTAGGAGACCAAGGTTTGAACCCCCCTCTCAACCATGAAGCTCACTTGGCCCAGCCATGTTTTCTCAGTCTACCTTAAAGAATAGTTGTGAAGGGAAAATATGGGGGGTGGGGAGGGGATTGAGAACCATGAATGCCCCCCCTTGAGCTCTTTGGAGTAGAGGTGTCACCTGAAGGTAATAAACAAATACATAATCTTCAAAGCTGTTAAAAAACCATTTTGAAACCATAGAACCAAGTGTCATTGAGCCAAAAACCTCATCTTGTAGTACTGAACTCCAGAAGTTAATTGTAAGTTGCCTTTGTCCACCCTGGTCATACTATCAATGACATTTGATGGAAATCATAACTCAACCCTAATGAGTTTCTTCAGGGGCATTGGAAAATGGGGGCGTTGGGAGCATACCGCCTCCCTGCAGCGCGATCCCGGTAGGGTGCCATCACGGCTGTCCCCGCCCCCAGAATGCATGCCATGCCCCTGCGGGTGGTCCACCACGCCCCCAGAATGTGCACCACGCCATGCGGGCAATGAGCTCCGCTCCCGGGATGCACACCAGCCCCGCCCCGCCTGCTCTCCACCCCCTATACTGGAGCACGAAGCTCCGCCACTGAGTTTCTTTAGCACCAGGTAAAAACACATCCATTTGCTTAGGCCTTTGACTAAATGGTTTATTGCTGGTGGAAATGGGTTGTCTGCTCTCTTGCTGGGTTTGTGACTTGGTTTTTGTAAAAATAGTATTTGCCTAACAAATTGCTTTGTGGGGTGAACATGGAAATGCCCTGATTTATGAGAAAAGCATTGCAATACAGAGCATTGCAAGGGTACTCAGACAGCAGTTACAGGCTGTTTCCCATCCTCAGCTTTGCTTGTGCTCCATGTACTTGGAGACGATTCCTCTGTGTTTCATAGACTTGGAAATAAGGATAAACAATGGACATTTTTTTGGGTAGAGTCATCCATCCATGGATGATGTTTCCTTATTGTTTAATCAGGTGGAAGTCATCTCTGTGCACATAAAGCCAATGTTATCCTACCTTAAATAAAACTTTATTGGTGCATGTCAGAAAAGGGGGGCAGACAATCTTCACCTCACACATGTTGGAGCGGAAGTTTACATAAGTAATTACCAGTGAGCTATTGGGCACTTCCTGAGGATTAATGTTTGACTAAGAGGAGGAAGCCTAAAGGGTCAGCTGCTTGCTAGTGATCCTGAGCAAACAACTTGGGCTTACCTTTGCTGCAAGAATGTAAGAATCATACTTGCACATACATGTCCACGAGTCTAATGCTGTGTGTGCTGTAAATGCAATGCACTTCCAGAAAAATCAGGAAAAGTGTTTCAGAAAGGTCTACGGTTAAGCACTCTAATCCTACTTGATTTCCAAAATTCTGTTTCTTTAAATCTGTATCTTATTCATTCTATTCCATTGACACAAGGTAGGAAGCTATTGGAAAAGCAGATTTATTTAAAACACAAACTAAAGCTAAATAATCAAGGCTGCAACCCATTTACCTGGGGGTAAGTCATGCTGAACTAAATGGGACTTGCTTCTGAGCAGATATGTAGAGTAGCTGCTGCTAGTGTTTCTGGAAAAGGAACACCTTTCTGAGTGAACACAGAAATACAGTATGCTTAACCCGCTGTCGCCCCTGGAAAAAATGTTCAGATGCTTCCTTTGTTTGGTAGAATTAGGGCATTCAGTAAGATGCTCTGCAAATCCACACTCCTATAGTGATTGCCATTGTTAGGTGGAGTCAACTTGCACATTTCAGTGCAATGGTCCTAATCCAATGATACTTGCGCATCAGTAACATTAGTAACAGTGCTCATTCCAGTTTTCTGGAAGGTCTGGTTCTGGCCCTGCTGTTAGAGCCTCCTCTGAAGACCAGGGAGTAAGGCAAGACTAGGTATGGACCCCTTATAAATGCCATCTCCAACTCCTTGAAAGATTCCATCAACGGTGTCTCTGAAAATTTTTACACATCACTTGGGAAGACAGGTGAACTAATACCAGGTATCAGTGTACTGGAAGAAGCAAAGTTCACCAGCGTTAACGCAATGATTCTTCAACATCAACTTCGTTGGACTGGTCATGTTGTGCGGATGCCTGATGATCGTCTTCCTAAGCAACGACTCTATTCCGAACTTTAAAATGGAAAGCGTAATGCTGGTGGTCAACAAGAGAGGTTTAAAAACTGTCTCAAGGCAAATCTTTAAAAATGTAGCATAAACACTGACAACTGGGAAACACTGGCCTGCGAGTGCTCCAGTTGGAGAACAGCCTTTACCAAAGGTGTTGTGGGCTTTGAAGAAACTTGATCTCAGGATGCAAGAGAGAAACGTGCTAAGAGGAAGGCATGCTTGGCAAATCCACACAGTGACCAACTCCCGCCTGGAAACCAAGGTCCCCACTGTGGAAGGACGTGTGGATCCAGAATTGGCCTCCACAGTCACTTACGGGCCCATTGTTAAAACCGTGTTTATGGAAGACAATCTTACTCGGCTACGAGTGATCACCAAAGAGGAAGAAGAAGAAGAAGAAGAAGAAGAAGAAGAAGAAGAAGAAGAAGAAGAAGAAGAAGAAGAAGAAGAAGAAGAAGAAGAAGAAGAAAGCATGAGGAGGAGGCAGAAGCAGGAGAGGAGAGCAAGACTCACATTCTTCTTGCCCTGACACCAAAGTCTGACCTGGATATTTATATGAGTGTGCCCACATGCATATAAGCCCTTGCTGTGCATTATGCGCTTGAGAGATCTTTTTAAAAGGGCATCCTATGAGCATAACCGCCTTGACTGGTATCTAAACAATTCCAACGCAAGTACCTCTGCAGTTTGTCACAAATAGGGTACCACTACTGAAAAGGCTGCCTTTCCAGTTGCTACCCACCTAATCTCTGGACTGATCGTAGCACCTCAATGTGAGCACTCCTCTTTCCCTGCTTATTTGAAAATGGCAGCAAACCCCATGGACCACTTATGGTGAGTGGTGAAATGGGGCCTCAGCGAGGTCTAAGGCAATGCTGTGAGCATGTTCAGTAATGTGCCCAGTGTTGCTGCACTAGTGTGCTGCTTGGGATTGATGGGAGCCATAGTCCAAGATATATGGAAGGCAAACTTGGAGAAAGGCTCCATAAGACACTGCTGTAAGTTCTGCATGGTGCTATAGCATCCGGGAGAAGTGGGTGACAGAAAGAGCCCACCATTCCAGTGACTGAACAGGACATGGGTGTGGAAATTAAAATCCACCATAGCTAAAAGGAGGCTGTCAATCAACAGAAGGAACGAGGGAGAGAAAGGCACATTGGCAACTGCCGTGTATGAGTGTTGACTTGGCCAGAGACACCTAGAGCACCACAGTTAAACTTTAACTACCTTGTTGCTCCAAGGCATAGGTATTCCAGTCATTCCATCAATATATTTTTTAAAACTCTCCATAAAAGTGCCCTTGGTTTCCTACAGAGGAAGCGACAAGTTATGCTGAGCATTTGGTGCCATCGAAAAACTCATCCACTTCAACATGTGGAAACATTTTATATTCGTGTCCGAATGGTTCAGTATTACTGAATCGTTCAAATAAAAACTAATGCTCTGGCTCTAAACAAGAACAATGAATTTCCCCAGAACATTTCCCATGGATGGAATCGGCAGTGTCATAACGTTCCAGAACTGCTCAGCTAAGAATTCACGAGGCCTTGGAAGAAAGAAAAAGACGTGCTGAAAGAAAGGTACATTTTTTAAAAAAATCACCGGGTCATATGTGCACTATTGATGTTGTTTTAAACAATTTTATTTCACTCAGACTTGGCTACCCAGTTCTTCCGTGGTGCCAATAGCTTTGAACGCGGTTTAGACCGGGCTTTCTTAGTAGGCTAAAGTGACCTGCATGCCAAAACCCAATGCTAATGAAGGCTCTCTTGCCTCTCTCCACACATAGCATGCAGGCTTCCTTGCTTGCCTTAAGGCAGTCAGCAGGATAAATTGGTTTGGCCTCTTTAAAAAGACCTTTTAAAAGCTTTCGAAATGGTTTCTGGCTTGTTCCATAGTTATAAAATCACAGAACCCCAAGAAGGATAAAGCTACAGTTAAGTCAAAAGCTAGTAAGAAGGTACTTGGGGCATTTTGGGATGGAGATACATGCTGATTTTTGTTTTTTAAAAAGATGACTGACAAAAATCCTGTTTGCTCTTATGTGACTTATAATTCAGAAAGATTTGGGGAAATGTTCGGTCCCTTCCAGCCAATGAATTGAAGGAGGAGAAAGAAACTGCACTAAGCTGAAACTGCTTACAAGTTTCCACAAACATTTTCATAGCTTTTTTTTATAGTTTAAACATTGACAATATTTTTTTTGCATTCTCTGGGACACTATTTTCACTCGCATTTTCCTCTCTTTCTCTCTGTAGATAATTTCGCTTACACTCGCTGATGCCATCATATAAACAAATATGATTTGCTACACTGAGCCACGATATCATCCTCTTCAGTATGTGATCACTGATTGTTTGAAGACACCCACATGACTAATCCATCATAACGGAAGAAATTAGAAGCAACTAAAGGAAGCAACAAAAAGGGACGTGGGTGGCGCTGTGGTCTGAACCACTGAGCCTTGGGCTTGCAGATCAAAAGGTCAGTGGTTTGAATCCCTGTGACGGGGTGAGCTCTCGTTGCTCAGTCCCTGCTCCTGCCAACCTATCAGTTCGAAAGCACGCTAGTTCAAGTAGATAAATCAGGACCGCTCCGGCGGGAAGATAAATGGCGTTTCTGTGCACTGCTCTGGTTTCTGTGTTCCATTGTGCCGTTTAGTCATGCTGGCCACATGACCTGGAAAAACTGTCTGCGGACAAATGCCGGCTCCCTTGGCCTGTAAAGCGAGATGAGCGCCACAACCCCAGAGTCGTTCGCGACTGGACTTAACTGTCAGGGGTCCCTTTACCTTTACTTTTAAAGGAAGCAACAATGGAGTGGTGGTGAGTACCTCACAAGGTATTATTTGGTATTATTCAACTTCAACATTGGAGAATATTTGGTGCTGCCTCCTGAGAGCCCTGTATTCTTAGCAGGATATTTATGGAAGCACACTTTTAAGCTCCAGCAGCACTGATATCTCATCCCTACAAGGGGTACAAGAGGAAGCCTTGTTTCAAGGGATAGCTGTGCTGCGGTTTGCTACTTCTCTTTAAGTCAAGGATGACGTTTGCTAGAGTGTTGGAAGGGGGGTTGGAGTGCAGCATGTTCTAAATATTAAAGTGGAATATCTCGGGATGCTCAGACATTATTGCTGGAGGAGTCTTGGAGGAGGTAACCACTATATTATTTATATGACTTGAATATATACTCCCCGTTAAAGCACACCTGCCCCTTCAAGGTGATGTACAACATATCATAAGGCACGACAGTAATAATACAGTGGTACCTTGACTTACGAACGACTCGACAACCGAATTTTTCGACTTACAAATGGGGCAAATGGCCGCATGCTTACGAATTTCTCGACATCCGAACGGAAACCGCGGCGGTTTTAGATAGGGTTTTTTTTCGGCTTACGAATTTTTAGATGGGGTTGCTTCGACTTACGGCTTTTTCCGTTTCCAATGCATTCCTATGGGAAATCGCGATTCCAACGGCACTTTTCGACTTACCATTTTTTCGACCTATGAAGGTGCCTTCGGAACGGATTAAATTAGTAAGTCGAGGCACCACTGTAACATTATAAATAGCAACAACAAAGTTAATGATAAAACATAAATAAATAATAAAAATGAAATCACTCCCCCTTCAAACTGAGCAACAGAAGGTAAAACATAGAATCAAAGAATTGTACAGTTGGAAGGCATCCCTGGGGTCACCCAGTCCAACCCCCTGTAATGCAAGAATCTCAACTAAAGCATCCAAGACAAATGGCCATCCAACCTCTGCTTAAAAATTTCCAGGGAAGGAGAGTCCACCACCACATGTGGGAAATTGAAAAAGAGTATTCTTGGCTTTGAGAATGGGTTGGTTCCCCCCCCCATCTACTCTGCTACAAACTATAGCACACCAGCATCAGAGATACTGTAGTTTTTTCCAATTTGCTATTGGGTCAGGTTAATACACAACTTGGACCTTAAAGTACCTTAAAGGCTGTGTGACCTCTTATGCCTCAATTCAATTGCTAAGATCCTCTGATGGGTCTCCATGGAACTCCTCATGGTTCCCCATACCCCTGAGGCTCAGATGTCCTTTACTAGGGACAAAGCCTTTAGTGTGGCATGCCGTGCCCCGAGGAACTCCCTGCCAGCACAGAGAAATCTCTGGTTTTTGCATGGTGGAAATATAAGCCACTGGACAAAAGTAAGAGTCGCAGTGAGCCTTGCCCCCATTGGCATGTTGCTCCCAGGAGGGGACCTCTCAGGGGGCGCTACCCTTGGAATGGAATGAAAGCAGCTCAAGTTTTAAAAACAAATCCAGAAATGAAATGGCAAAATGCTTAATTAGATAGGAAGAGAGATCATAAGGAGAAAGAAATGTTCATCACCACATGGGTTTAGGGGGCCTGTGAGGGTCAAAGGGTGCACCCTCTGCTTGGTCGAGGTATCTTGCTATAATGTTGGCTTGCTTCCCATCATCTTTTTACATTGCTTGTCTTTGGGTTAGGAGTTGGAAGGCTGCGTTGCTAATATGGTCCCAGCAGCAACATAATTTCCAAGGAGTGTTTGCTTTAGGAGGTTAAAAGCCTTATAAACAGATTTACATTCTCTAATAATGGAATGCAGATGCAGAAGGGGAGAATTTGATGGTTAGTTAGCACAGCAAAATAGGCTGCTCACTCACTTTGAAATCTGACACTTGATTAAAACAAAACTGAATGTTTAAGGAAAGACGCCCAAGTGTTAGATGCAGCCTGCAGCACTTTGCCGGAGTGCCTACAAGCTGTTCCTCATCAAGCTCTTGGATCTGATCGACCCAGGGCCTTTGCAAACAGACCTCGGGAACCAACAGGGAAGCAGTTTGCCCTGGCCAAGGCTTGAGAAAGCTGGTTTTGAAAGTCGGGGAGGGTGATGGTAGGGAAACATGGCAGCTCTCATGACTGGTCCTAATGACAAATATTTCATTGCATATCAGTTTCATTACCCCTAGGATTTTCACTGATCTGAAATTGCCACTCACACAATAGCATCAGTTGAGGTATTGCCCTCTATTGGGAAGTTTTTTTTTAATGTTTGATGTTTTATTATGTGTTCATATATGGTGGAAGATGCTAGGGCAACTCAGCCAGATGGGAGGGTTATAAATTATTACTATTACTATTGAATTGTTGTTGTTGTTGTTTAGTCGTTTAGTCGTGTCCGACTCTTCGTGACCCCATGGACCAGAGCACGCCAGGCACTCCTGTCTTGCACTGCCTCCCGCAGTTTGGTCAAACTCATGTTCGTAGCTTCGAGAGCACTGTCCAACCATCTTGTCCTCTGTCGTCCCCTTCTCCTAGTGCCCTCAATCTTTCCCAACATCAGGGTCTTTTCCAGGGAGTCTTCTCTTCTCATGAGGTGGCCAAAGTAATATTTACCAGTTCTTTAGATGACTATTGAATAGGATGTCCCTATTTTCATCGGATAAATTTTGGAGGGTATGTATTATTGGACAGCACCACATTGCAATGAAATGCTGATGCCTAGTTGCAATCCTGTGTGGTGAAGGGTTTTGCTTTGTTTTAAATGGTTTCTGCAGTGGAGCATGTATTTTGGGCTTGCTCAAGATCACTGGGAGAATTCTGAGCATGCAGCAAGGCATTTGAAGGTTAGCTCAAATTTTGTTCCCCTGACTTGCATTGGACTTTCTCCCTTTGCCATGGCAGGGAATTCACGACATGAAACCACTCATGGAAGTGGAACACATTGAGGGTTGGCTCCTCTGTGCAACACACAGGCCCTGTGTGTCTATATTTTTCTTGGTTCTGCCGGTCTGTTGTTTGGCAACTGGTATTTTTCCACAAGCAGGGGAAATATTAAATGTATTTACTTATGATCAGACAGGCTGTTCCTCTTGGTTTACCACCTCCAAAGTAAACCCAAATAAAACAGGTTGGACCCTAATCTGAATCTGCACCTCCTTTATTTAGCTGGCACTTCACTTATCTAGAGTAGAGGCAAAAGATGTCATCTAACGAACTGGTAAATATTAGTCCAACCCTTCCATCTGGAAAAGACCAGTGCTGAAATATGCTGAAGGGGTATATTTATGGACTGGCTGCATAGTTCTTTGGGTTTCTTTTTGTAATCTGTAAATTGCTTTCCAAGCCTTCACAGTTGGTCACCAAAACCCAAGGATGAACAAGCCAACAAACCCTGTTTGTACCAACCTAGCAGGGAAAACAACTTCTTGCCAGCTGCTGGAAATGAATTCCAGGCTTTCTTTGGAGGGGGAAGGCACAGAATAATATACATTAAATCATTCTGGGTAGGCACTTTTTGGGCCATTTCACAAGGCAAGCAAAAATGCATTTTGTTTCCAGGGAGGAAGGGTTTATTTGAACCTGTGGAAATGATTGAAGCATTATGTAATGCGGAAAACTGACATTTTTAATCTGAATGATATTCCATGGTATCAATCTAATTAAAGTATTTAATTAGAGCGGTGTGGTGGAGGTAAATTTTTCTGCTCTTGGAAGCAGGCTATGGTATAAAACAGACATTATTATTCTTTATTTTATTTTGCTGAGATCTCCTTTGTTGATCTCCAAAGCCTTTGGAGATGGGTGGAGGGGGAGAGGTTGCATGAAAATGTTAAAAATGTTTTTATCCTGGGCTGTGTGTGTGTGTGTGTGTGTGTGTGTGTGTGTGTGAGAGAGAGAGAGAGAGAGAGAGAGAGAGAGAGAGAGAGAGAGACCGAGACCGAGACCGAGACCGAGACCGAGACCGAGACCTCAATGGAACGGAGTACAAGCCCCCCTTTGTTTGCTGTCCATGGTAGCCATTTTGTGCTGGTGCCCACAGCACTATATGAATACTGGCACCTCATTACCCCCTGCCAAAAAAACCTCTCAGTATTATCATCTAAACATGTGTGTGTGCAAGTGTGATGAATGGAGACACAAGAAACTTTTAAAAAAAGTTTAAGCATCTCCTGTGGATGTTCTCATTGAAGCTGTTTTTGTTAAGGTTGTTTGTCTTTTGAGATTTTAATCATGATCATGCCTCTTTGAAGCACATGCCCATGCAATGTCTGATACTTACAAAATTTTGGAGGAAAGTATTTGGTATAAATACTACTGGGGGGGGGAATTCAACATTCTCGGTTGATAATATTACTGATATCATTGTATTTTTCCGCGTACTGTATAAGACGACCCCATGTATAAGACGACCCCTATTGTTTCGAACCCAAAATTAAGAATTTGCCGTATCTCTAGAAGTGAAAATCCAGATGATTGGTGGCGGCGGAAACTTTTGGGGCAGTCATCCTCAAAGTTGTTGAGCTTTGCTCCTCCCACTTTTCCCTCTGGCCTCATTCACTTACCCACCATGATGCCCTTGGGCTGAAAAACACCCTCTGGGCCAATAGGATGTCAGGTGCTGTAGCCTAAAATCTCTGGAGGGCAACTGTACTGGTTGCATCTCTATTTTATTTGAAAACACTCTATCCATGAGAATAGGGGGACTATAGACTCAGCAGTAAGCCAGTGAAGCGTAGCTGTGAAACTGAAGACAAAGTGTACTAAGAGGAGGCACGCAGGCTAGAAGTTACTATTACATCCTCCCTGAAGCTTTCAGTTTGGGGAAATGTTAATATTCATTAGATGTCATTAACTGGTAGCCATGGGCCAAGCCCAGCTCTTTGGGTGATGCCATCCGGCCTCTTAATCACCAGCTCAGAGCGAAGGGCACAGAGGAGGAGCAGCATTTGTGAGAGTTGAAACTGTGAGGTTGCCATTTTGGGGGTTTGGAAAGGGGGCCACCTTTCTCACTTACTTGTCAAAGTGGCCCTCTGGCAAAATTAGCTGCCAGAATGGATGGTAGCCAACACATTTCTGGGTTGGCTTCACCTTTTGGCTCCAAAGCCAGCAGCTCATTAGCGGTTAAACACTTGCACATGCCTGCACTTTTGGCACTTGCTCTTTCCGGACATGGCACACCAGCCAAATGTCCCATTATCTATGCTAGGCATTTTGTGTTTGGGAAAAAAATAATGAATTAACAAGTGGAGCTCTTGGGCAAAAGTGTTCATTGTTTATTTGGCTTGTTTTATGGATTCTGCAATTTTTGCATATTATCTTTTTGTGCATATTTGTAATATTTATTTCATTGTCCCCCCCCCCACTCTGGGGCTGAAATATTAAATGCAGAGTAGGTTATACATGCTTATTACTAATCAGTGCTATCTTAATTTGCTCATTAAAAAGTATGTGCTACTTTTCCATATATGTCTCAAAGTGGCTTGCAAAAAAGAGAAAAAAAGAATAAACATACAATATACAAAGTTGATGCAGCCTAGAATTGCATTAGGGTTTGTTGTTGTTGTTGTTGTTGTTGTTGTTTTGCTGCTGCTGCATCGCACTGTTGACTCATGTTAAGCTTGTGGTCAACTAAGACCCCTGGATCCTTTTCACATGCTGTCAAGTTAGGTGTGTCCCCCCCCATCCGATATTATGCATCTGATTATTCCTGTCTAAGTGTAGAACCTTGCATTTCTCCCTATTGAAATTCATTTTGTTAGTTTTGGCCCAGTTCTCCAATCTGTTGAGGTCATCTGATTCTATCTTCTATATTAGCTACTCCTCCCTGTTTAGCATCATCTGCAAAATCTATACCTTTGTCCAAGTCATTTATAAAAATGTTGAACAGAACCAGGCCCAGGACAGAACCCTGTGGCACCCCACTTGTCACTTTTTTCCAGGAACACAAGGAACCATTGGTGAGCACTCTTGGGGTTTAGCCAGTGGACAGCTCAATGAAGATGTCACCCCAATGTGTAAGCTGCTGCAAAAAAGGAAAATTCACTGCTTGGAATTATTAAGGTACAGTATTGAAAATAAAACTCCCATTATAATAATGCCATTATTCAAATCCATGCTATTACCACATTTGGAATCCAATAAGCAGTTCAGGCCGCCTTGCCTCAAAAAGGAAATAGCGGGTTGGAAAAGGTTTAGACAAACAAGTGATTTACGACAAACAAGTGATCAAGGGGATGGAGCAATTCTCCCATGAGGAAAGGTTGCAGCCTTTGGGACTCTTTAGCTGAAAAGAAAAGGCAAGCGAGAGCAGAATGTGTATAAGATTATACACGAGATGGAGAGTAGACGGAGAAGGGTTTCCCTCTCTCCCTAAAACTCAGGAACATCCAATGCAGCTGAATGCTGGAGGATTCTGAACAGGGAAAATAAAGTACTTAATACAGTGCTTAGTGAAACTATATTTTCTCCCATAGGAGGCAGTGATGGCTTTAAAAGTGGCTTAGATATATCCATGCAGGTCAAGGTAATCAAAGAGGTAAAGCCTACCAGTCACAATGGCTCTGCTCTATCTTGATGGGCACTAGGCTTCTGCATACCAGCCGCTGGAAACCTCAGGAGGAAAGAGGGCTCTTGTTCTAGGGCCCTGATGACAAGCTTCCCCTAGGCATTTGGCAAGAACATGATGCTAGACTAAATGGGCCGCTGGCTCTTCTTATGAGCTGGCCCAATTCCTTATGTTGTGTACTAAGCTCTAATGCTATAAAATAGAATTGGTGATGAAATCAATGATGGATTTCTCATTGACTCCAAATGCCCAAGGCTGCGAGTAAATGAAGACACAGTGTCTACCTTTACTACCACTTTTCCTCCAGAATCATGGTACCTGAATCATTGCTTTGTGAAACACTGCCGAATTACCGCCGGTCAGAAGAGTGCTATATAAAACTCAATTCCATTTTGTTCATCTCTTGTAGCTATTCTCATTCAGAAAGGCCAAAAGCAATGCAAGAATATATATATATATTGTTTCTGGGATGATGATAATAGGTAGCTTGTACCATTTTTTGACATGTAACTTGAAAAAGCACATTCTAAAATCCTCTTGGTTTATTAAGCATATCATCTGTCTCAACTGCTCCATAAACGTATCACATGCAAAGATGTAATGAATATAATAATAACCTTTATCAACATTTCGTTTTGAAGCTCCATTTACCTGAAATGGGCTGCTTCCAATAAATATTTCACAACATATTTCTCCTTCCCAATTGCATTTACGACTCACGAGGCAAACAGGACCATTTTAATTCTGACAAAATGGGTGTCTTTCATGAACCGGCTTTTATACTGTGCCTCATTTTGTGACTAAATGGCTTTCTGATTATCATGTCCCGGGGTATCACTTCCAGTGCCATGCTATGAAATGTCGTTAAGAAGTAATGTTCCTCTGCTTTGACAATCATATTAGTAAACACCGGAGACTTGGTCTGTTCTATAGCACACGTCCTGGTGCTAATGGCTTTATTAACATATACAATAGCACTTTGTTGACGCTTCTCATTAATTTAAATTTTCAGATATCAGAGCAGAAAAAGAAACCTATAGGTTCGCCAGGGAACAAAGTGGAAGCAGCCAAGAAATGGAGACCATAACCCTTGTAATGGGCAAGACAAATGGTCTGCCTCTCTAGCCCAGTTTCTTGCCCTGTGTGAACATGACACTAGATGTGCTGGAAAGTGGACTGTGAAAAGCAAAATGGCATTTGTGAAAAGGATCAATCACCTGTCACTTATTGGCAATCAGAGATATGAGCACTCCTGCTTCCTGAGCATGAGGTTTTATGCCCCAACCACTCTGGATGATCCTGACAGCCACAGTCCACCTCTCCACCCTTTATGAACATACCCAGGTATATGGAAGTAATTGTGACTGTGGATTTAATGGCCTTGGTGTGTGTGTGTGTGTGTGTGTGTGTGTGTGTGTTTAGGCTGTCGTTCATGTTATAAAGTTATAAAGTACACAGCTAACAATTCACTTCTCTTTCCACCCCTACCTGCAACCTATAATCATTCCAAGCCTTCAGTTATTCAACCCAGCTATTAAGATCTTTGTCTCTAAAATCACCACCCAAATGCACTACGGGGCTGAAATATGGGGGACTGGTGTTAAATCTGAAATAGAGGTCCTGCAAAATAAATTTATGAGGCAGATTTTGGGGCTTCCCTGCAGGACACTGGCTGCCTAACTTGGAGCTGAGTTGGGCCTCCCCTCGCTAGCAGCCAGAATTGATCTAGCCTATCTGAGATACTGGCGCAGGCCAAATACCCTCAAGGAGCATAGTCTGTACCCACTAATATGCTTAAAAATTTAAAAAAAGAAAGGATCAGGGCTGGCCCAAGACATTTTGCACTTGGCACAAAACAGAAAATGTCACCCGCTGCCATCGCCCTGCCACATGTACTTTCAGTGGGCTAGGCATATCATCATAAAACAGTATTAAAACATGAAAAGCAGCAATTGAAAACTGCAAAAATAAAATAAACTAATCTGAGAAAGCTTGGAAGAAAAATTTCCAGCAAATGTTGAAATGTGTGCACACCAAACACTGAAAGCACATTGAAAGCACATGACTTCCCCCCCCAAAAAAAATCCCTGGAGCTGTAGCTTGCTCATCAGAGAGCTGTGATTTTCAGCACCTTTGGACAAACTACTTGTCCTCTGGGAAGTCATGTGCTTCCAGTGAGCTTTAAATGATGTGTCTGAAGCCAAAGATAATTCCAAGGGCTGGTGGCACAAGGCTAAGAGCACGTGCATGAGTCATAGCATGCTTTGCCGCAGGGACGTGTGGCGCTGATGTCTCCAGCAGCAGCTCCTTCTAGTCTGGATAGAGAAAAGCTGATTCCAGTCCAGCTCTCTTCTTTTGCTTCTTGGTTCTTCATTAAGCAGTTCTCAACAGGATAATACAAAGCAGCCATGAAGCAGTTCTAACCACTGAAGTTTGGTTCAAGAATAGATTTGGGGTCACGGTCTTTTGGAACAGAAGTTCCATATACTGCTGGTCCTGAGGTTTCCTTAGATCTCCTCTGCCCATTCCTACCATGCAAAGAGCCATGCAGCCCAGGACATTCACCACCTGGCTATGCACTGGAAACCGCCGTCTGTCGATCTCATTACGTCTCCTGCGCTCAGAGAGAATTACAGTATGGCAAGAGGATAGATTGCCTGTCTTTTTTGCACGAAATCCAAGAGCTTAGACAGTAATATAATGGAAGCTTTGTGTGTCAGGTATTAGGGTAAATTAAGCACATCTATACTTGGAGAAGGAACAATCGCAGCAGCTCATTGGAGCGGGGGTGCTTTCAAAGGAATGGATGGGGGGGGGCGGACTAAGACACTGGAAAAAGTCGGCGCTGCAGATTCTTTGCTGCATTTGGAAGTAAATCAAGCCTAAATAACTGAGAAGTAGCTCACATGACATGGCTGGGGATTATTTTATACTTTCTGTCAATTCATAATTCCCAGGCTCTGTTTAGAATTTAGCTTCCTGTCGAACCATTATGCTAACTTTGGAGGGATGGTATGTGATCGCTCTTGCTGTGATACATAGGAGAGGGAGGAGGGAATTTCGCAAAACAGATTAGGAGCTGCTTCTGTCAGGGCTATCAATATTTTCTTGGTTCCTCCATCCCATTTATGACTGTTCCAAGAGATGAGATATCCCCATCTCATCACTGTGTAGTGTGCATGTGTGTGTGATCAGTTGACTCTCCTTTATTATTAGCCTTTATTATTTTCCTCCAAATTTAACATGATCACCTTTTCTCAACTCTAGATTATAACACACCTAGCTCCAGATCCCGATTTAGGCTTGAACCTATTGGTATTCATCATGAAGATGAAGCTAAAGGTGGAATCTACTTACAGCCCAGCTCTTGAGATTAGGGAATTGGGGGTTGCTTAATGCCTGTTCCATAATCTATTTTTCCAAATTTAGTCTTGGGCATCCCCTTAAAGGACACTGAGGCTCCTGTCCTAAGGAACATAAGATCATAAGAAAAGCCCTGCTGGACCAAAGGCCTCTCTAGTCCTCATCCTGTTTCACACAGTGATAAACCAGATCCCTATGAAAAAACCACAAGTAGGAAACAGAAGGCAATAACGCTTCTGAATACCAGTTGTTGGAAACCACAGTGAGGGACTGCTCCTTTTCTTGGGTCCTGCTTGCAGGTTTCCTACAGGCATCCATCTTGCCAGGATTCAGAGTCCGTTTACTGGCCCTCATCCAACCCTGGTCCAGGAGTTTCATGACCCCTCCTGATTCAGATGTTACAGAGAAATTGAGCTGGGTATCATCAGAATACTAAGGACACCTCACCCAAACTCTCCTAATGACCACTCCCAATGGCTTTGGATCCTAATGAATTTGAATCCTCACCTATGACTTTCATGGTAGGTAGTGTTTCTCTCTCTCTATTTTTATATATTAAAAAAAACTTAAAAGGCTCTTAGTTACTGCAGTCTCTCCTTACCCACCTCCCCTGAATGCTAAAACCCACAACACATACATTAAAAAATTCTTTAATTGTGAAAAGCATGAGCCTGGGAATACCTTGTGTGTGATATGGCACTTCTACAAGTGGTAAAACTATCTCACACATGATTTCTCTTTTGTGTATATCTTTTTTTTACTTTGTACTCACAACTGGAAATGCTATGTGTAAACATTGATTTCACTGGTTAAAAGGGGTGGGTGGGGACCGGGTGGGGCAAGGCTGCTCTAATAGCTCCTCTTTAATTTTCACATGTCAATATTTGATTCAGTGTTATGATTCAGGCCTGTATCCATGGCAGATACATGTGTGTGAATAAATATGTACATCGCATGGTACATCTATTTATGATAAATAGTCCTGTGACTGCTGGCAACACTGTCCTTTCAAAGACCACATGCAGAAGGTCCAATATTTGATTCCTGGCACCTCCAGATAGGACTGAGGAAGATTCCTGTCTGAAACACTGGAGAATCTATGCCAGTTAGCAGAGACAACCCTGAACTAGGTAGACTAAAAGTCTGACTCAGTTTGCGTGTTCAGACCTTTAAATATCCCCCTTAAATAAATTCACACAAGACTCAAATTTTGGTTTGGTTTTTGGCAGAATTTAGGCCACAACTTTATTGATTACAGCAAGTGAGTGGTTGCATAGGCTCTGGTTCGACTAGCTCTCTGCACCGTTGCAGGTAGCGCTGACCCAGAGCTCTATCGTAGGTCAGCCAAGGGTGAACACCTGGAATGGCAGAAAGCCGGGGACATGCTATGTCCACCACCCAGATGTCCCCCTGGACTCAGGCACGGACACAACCCCTCACAGGGTTGACCAAACTATTGAGTCCCTGAATTCCTTTAACGGAATACCCCTTCACATAGGGATGGCGAGAGCGTTCCCCCATCCCTATTACCTGAATCAGAGCCTATCAGCAACCTTACAAGTTGTGACGATTTGCTACGCAGCAGGCGAAACCCAAATGGCACCAGCCAATCAGCCAAGTGGGGAAAATTCCTGCCGTGCCCCTGCAACAATGGCAGACGACACACGACGGCATAGCAAGGTCAAGCGCGCAAGCCCTAAATATAGGGAGAGGTGGGCGGGTGTTCTGATGCACTGACCAAGAGAGAAAGCTCAGGGTCACTTGCATTGGCATATATAGGTCCCTTGATCCATTTGGCTAGCCTCCCATTGGTCAGATTAAACCCAGCAACAAAGGACCTACCAATCGGGTGTTGTGGCTATCTAATCGTACCCACCCACAACACAAGGGTTTGGTTGCCAGGTCTCACCACAACACGTGCCCTCTTTGAGGGAGGACACGATATAAGGCAGCTTGCAGTGTACCATGGAGCACATGCCCTCCATCATTTCTCCAATGAAAATAGGGACATCCTAAGGAAAAGCGGAACGTTCCAGGATCAAATCAAATTGGGACAGCTTCTGCAAGTTGAGGACTGTCCCTGGAAAATAGGGACACTTGGAGGATCTGGGAGCAAGTTCTGGATACATATACAACTCTTACAGCACTTTTGGAATGTGCTTGGATAGAACAATAAAGTCATAAAAAGATGAGACTGTTATGGTATTGCATAGTTTTCCAAAAAGCAAATCTAGTTGCAAATCTAGTCCCATCAAACAGAATACTGTTCCATTTGACAAAGTGTAATTTCCAATGATATCTGTGCTACTGACTTGCCTAAAAGCATTTTAAAGATTGTAGATCAGTTTTCTGATGGCAATCCAGAATCACCATACTTCAGCTATGTATTGAAAGAAGTGATTGTGGATATGCCACCTATTTTGATACTAAGGGCACAATTCCCTTAGACAGCAAGGCATATTTGCTATAAATAACAGACCCAGCTTCTCCTAGCTTGTAACAATGGGCAAGGATAACATGAGCAGGGGTGTCTGTATGTTGACACCCATAGGTGAAATCAACACTCACTGATCCAATGTAACAGGACATGCAACAGCTCCACACACAAGATCTGTTCTAACAGCAGCATTTCAGTGAGGTCAGACGTGGATGAGTTTCACTGCAAAGTATGTTGCAAGTTGGTCATGGTAGGCTCCTAAGGGGTCACCATGCTCATTGGGGAGACCACATTGCAAGATGCTTGTCACCAAATGAAACAGCTCTATTGGGCAGGCACAACAGTGATGGCAAGGAACAATAGCCTTGCTGTAGTCAATGCCAAAGCATAGGCTTTCAAATGCACTCTAAGCTGTGCTCAGCTGATGTGAGTTTTCCTGCCTCTAGTCACCCTCTCTGCAGCTTCACTACCCACAGTTCCTCATTAAAGTGAGCAGAAACTGGGCTCTGTTACCTGCTGGGAGGAGGGCCTTTAGGATCAGTTGCCACATGGGAAATACATTGACTGCACAGATCAACCAGATGAAAGGCAGGAGAGTCAGCCAAGCCAGTCAATATCTTGGAAGCCAACTGGGTACATTAGTCTATAGGAGCAGGATATCTGATTCTTCATGGAGGCTTCATCCAGCTCAACAGAATTCCTGTGCTACTGAGATCTGCACATGTTTGGCATGTCCCCTGATACAGTCAAGGATGGAATGCTGGCAATAAGCAGTTTTTGTTCCATAAGCTTTTTTTTCATTGGAACCAACTAATTTCTGTTATTCTAGCCCGTGATCCCTTTAGGGGGAAACATGCATTCTTACAAATTTCACTTATGTCTGCCTTTCCATCTCTCCCTCAGTAAGTGCTGTAGGGCAAATAATTTGTTTATCGCTTGACCAAGGACAAATCAGTGCTATGTGCTTTTATCCAGATATTCTGTCTTGCGAATTGCTGGTATATGCTGTAATGACTTTAAGAAAGAGGATATACAAAATGGTTTAATCCAAGTTGACTATAACTTGGGCATGTCACCAGCCCGTGAAGAATTTATAGCTCTGTAGGCCCGTCTGGATTCTATTAAGCTGCATCTTTTCTTAGTTCTCAGATAATTGAACATTAAGGGAAAATAGGAAGGAAACTGTCCTTGAATATGGAATCCAAGTAATGATCTTTTAAAGAAAGAGATTGATTGACTATAGGGACTTCTGTTCTATTTCCTTCTTCCTTCTATTTCCTTCTTCCCAAAGTAGCCTATTGCAGAATTTAGGAAACCGTCCTAAATTTAGTCCTAAATCTAAAGTTGGGGTGCTTGGGGTTTTTTCTTTGAGCAATAAAGGAGGAGGAGGTGAACA
The DNA here is from genome assembly GCF_965207765.1 of Zootoca vivipara. Taxonomy (NCBI): domain Eukaryota; kingdom Metazoa; phylum Chordata; class Lepidosauria; order Squamata; family Lacertidae; genus Zootoca; species Zootoca vivipara. The sequence continues at coordinate 36,491,753 of NC_142584.1, forward strand.
ACCACTCCAGCCTTACCTGGTGATGAACCGGGGACCATCTGCATGTAGATGCCCTACTACTGAGCTATGGCCCTTCTTCAACTTTACCATGAATCTTCTTTTATTGAAATCTTTGCCTCCTGATAGAGTGAGGAGAGAGAGAGAGAGAGAGAGAGAGAGAGAGAGAGAGAGAGAGAGAGAGAGAGAGAGAGAGAGGAGAGGCCCCCTGCACTTTTAACAGTTGTGTCAGCAGGCATATCTTGTACCAGAAGGTAAACCTGCTGAAATCCTCTCTTCACAACTATCAAAGATGCAGGAGTCCAATCCTCCATACCAGGCATCCCAAAACTGGGCCCTGCAGATGTTTTGGGACTACAACTCCCATCATCCCTAGTTAACAGGACCAGGGGTCAGGGATGATGGGAATTGTACAGTGGTCCCAAAACATCTGGACATGTACGTGACTCACTCAGGGTTCTAGGTTTGCATACAGCCATGGTCTGATGAGAAACTGAAGTAACTAATGAGCCATTTGAAGCGCTTAGTGCCTTCCTCGGTTTCACCCTCACATTTGCTTAACAAATAGGCCATCACCTGTGAAATCCAAAGGAAAAAGTTCAACCAGGCACAATCATTAGCTTATTTCCCTCAGGATGCAATTATTACACAGGCTTCTCCAGCAGCCTGCGTATAGCAGGACCATAGCTGTCAAGTTCTCCCTTTTTTTTAAAGGGAAATTCCATTTTTCTGAATAGGCTTCCTCACGAGAAAAGGGAAAACCTGGCAGCTATGAGCAGGACAATGATGGCCTGAACCAAGATTCTGGCTCTCATATCTACTCCATTTGCAAGCACAATGTTTCAGAGCAATTGGTGTACAAGGTGTGTAGATGGCTCTCCTCATCCCCCATTTTATCCTCACAACACTCCTGTAATGTAGGCTAGGCTGAGAGGCCGCCGAAAACAGTGTCCTGGTGGAAATTGCTTTAACCTCTGTGAAAATCTGGATGTATAGCAACACATGCAGGCAGTGTCAGAAATTTCATTATTATTATTATTATTATTATTATTATTATTATTATTAGATTTTGCAAAAATAGATCAACAACCTTTCTGTCAGGATTTTCACTTTTTGAAATATGGCAACCCTAATTTGAATCCTGGTCCTCCAGGTCTTAGCTTGGACTGGCACTCTGCCCCAGCCAATGGTCAAAGAGGATGGGAGTTGGTCATACTGGCTGGGGCTGATGGGAGTTGGAGTCCAATAACACCTAGAGGCCATCAATTTCTCACCCTGGTTCCCTGGCTAGATGGACCAATGGTCTGACTCAATATGAGGCAACTTCATGTGTTCATTCATAAAATCCAGTTCTTTTTCTTAAACCATCATAGGTATTGAACTACTTCTGAGAAGGCGGAAGCTATCTTAGCTACTGTACAAATGAGTGTAATATGAATGGTGCCCAGGGACACATTTGGTCTTCATTAACAAGAGCTCAGTAGCTATTTTGTCATTTTTCTTGTTTGTCATAAAAATAAATACACTTTAATAGATGATCCAAACTGAGCAGGCTTTGGCAACAAAATGGACTACGTCCCATTATAAATGTGATGTGTATAATTTAAAGCAAGGCAGAATATTAAACCATTTCCATCTCGTTCATGGGAGAGAACGACAAAGATTTAGCTTCTGATTGCAAAGGAATGAAAAACAGGACATTCGAGGAGAGTGCCTTAAATCATGCATTCCATTTTATGGAGTTCATGCTATAAATGGCCTATTTCAGGATAATTAATCATGTTGGGATTTTTCCCCCAGTTCCAAAGTTTGCATTTGACTAAAAAAATGTTTTATGAGTAAAAGAGCAGCTTAAGCACCTTAATAGATTGTACAAGGGCCAAAAAGGAATTTGGAGGGCACTTCCTGTTCTCCTGCAGGTCAAAATTGCCATCAGTTAGAAAGATTTAAGCAAGGCATGGAAGAGCCCTAGGGAAATCCTATGGTTGATGGGAAAGGGCTTGATTTCAAACCAAGGGCATGTGGGGGAACTGGAGTTGAGGCCGAGATGGTAAGTTGAAGGAGCAGCTGAGTCGTCATATGATAAACGTCTCCAGTCCCACAAACTAACATTAGGAACTTATTAGCTGGGATGCAATGAGTTTTCAGGGAAGTTCATTCCTAGGATGTCCACTTTCACCAGCACTTGGTAGCAACCTAACGGAAAGATCATATTTCCACCTGAATGGTGAGTGCTCTGATTGCTTTTCACTGGGGATTGTGTGTTTGGTTTTATGTGTTATTAAAATAAACTGCCGTATACCACTCTGTGGTTGCTCTATAACCCAACAGAGACGCAGTCAGGATAGGCTAAAACAACACAGAGATGCTGACACTGGTTCTGAACAAATGTTCTTTTACATTAACCATCTGTTACCAAAGTAGCCTGTGCCAGATGCTACAATAGGAATTGCACAATAAAAACAAAACGGAACAGAATGGTTCTGGCACCCAAGCCCTATAATGTACTTTCGCCTTTTGGCGCAGAGATACCTTGAAGATCAGACTGCATCCTTCCCCCCCCCCCCCAACCTGGTGCCCTGTGTAGTTGTTGTATGACTCTAGCTCCAATCAGTCCTAGGCATCATGGCCAATGGTAAGGATGATGAAAGTTGTAGGCACCAATTTTGGGAAGGTTAAACCACAGAGCCTAGGGCTTGCCAATCAGAAGGTCGGCAGTTCGAATCCCCATGATGGGGTGAGCTCCCATTGTTCGGTCCCTACTCCTGCCAACCTAGCAGTTCAAAAGCATGTTAAAGTGCAAGTAGATAAATAGGTACTGCTGCGGTGGGAAACTAAACAGCGTTTCTGTGTGCTGCTCTGGTTCTCCAGAAGCAGCTTAGTCATGCTGGCCACATGACCTGGAAGCTGTACGCCGGCTCCCTCGGCCAGTAAAGTGAGATGGGCGTTGCAACCCCAGAGTCGCCCACGACTGGACCTAACGGTCAGGGGTCCCTTTACCTTTACTCTAATCTTTATACCGTGCTGGCTTTGGCAACAGTAATGGCATTTCAAAGCAGTGCAGCAAAGGCTGTGGTGTCATATAGGTTCCTGCAGAATTAGGATACACTTTGTAGCTACAGTGGTCCCTCGCAAGACGAATGCCCTGCAAGACAAATTTTTCACAAGACGAATGCGTCTCGCAGTTTCCCATAGGAATACATTGAAATTTAATGAATGCGTTCCTATGGGCAAAGAAAGAAAAAAGAAATTTCAATGCATTCCTATGGGAAACCGCAATTCGCAAGACGAATTTTTCACAAAATGAATTGACTCGCGGAACGAATTAAATTCGTCTTGCGAGGCACCACTGTATTCCATTTCCTTTCCTTCCTCCCTCCCTCCAAAACTCCTTACTTTAAGGAGCTTAAACACCCCCTTAAATCAAATATGGCACATGAAATCCAGGATCAGAATCTCCTGTAAATTTAAAAAGTTGTTTTAAAAGATAATTAGCAAGCCCATATGGCTGTTTTAGGTTTATGTTAAACACCCCTTTTCCTCTGCGTTGCAAAACAGCCGTGTTAGGCGGCTATATTTACTTAAACAAAGGCCAATCTGGGAGATCGTGATCATAGAGTGATTGTGTGCATTATGGCTTCCTTGACCTTGTGGAAAGCACTTCAGAGCTCTGATAGTAAGCCACATGATCTAAAATAACTTTAGGTGCATGATGTTTTCAAAGCTTACACAATGTCTAATGTCAGCACATGGTACTGAGAAGTGATTCTCTGTGAGCTGGTTCCATTACCACTTTTGTCTCCATGTGTTGGCCCCCAATAAGATTTTCCCTGCATGAGCCTTATTGAAACATACACTATTTTCATAATAACATCCCTAGAACAAATGTCCTATGTAAACCAGGATCTCCATGCATTCAGCCTCTGCTCCTTGGAAGTGGCTTGTGTGGTCACAGTGGTGGAGAAATGTGTCTGTTGTGGAAATCACTCCCTGCCAGCCACCCAAAAGATGACCCTACCTCGCCTACCCTCAGTGAGGTCAGTCCGTCAGGATACTAGGAGAGCACCACATGAATTTAGAATGGATTGTGTGGACTGATCCTGTTATTAGGCAACGTCAGGTATTCTGAGCATCCTATTTGAATATAAGGTGCTTCATGTGACGTACAATCTATTAAACCCTGGACCATATCAACCTTCCCCCTTTTTTCCTTATCAGTAGAGTATGCTTCTGAGTGAAGACTTTCCATGACTGAACATTCAGTACGTCTGAAAAGACATCATTCACAGGTGACTGATCATCTAACACCAGACAAGATGCCCCAGTGGCACAGTCTACCATTCATCATATTCAAGCAAGTGTTATGCAAATGATGGTACCCATGCGAAAATCAAATATGCAAATTCATGCAATTTCTCTGACCCATGTTATTTTCAATTTAGACCTCAGTACTGGGGAGGCGGGGGGCGGGAAGAGCCCTGAGAGAAAGTTGTAAAAGATGTTATATGTAATTCTTCTTCCTGTTCTAAACTGCGAAAAGGAGCATTTCTCACATGGTTATGTTTAATGGTTTTTCTCATTTATATTTGTCACCTGCTAATTAGCACCCTACCTCCCCCTATAAGTGTAAGTGGTTTTCTAATGTGTTAAATATTTTCCACTTTAAAAAAACAACCCCCCCCCAATCAATTGAATAAAATGGTTAATTTAAACTGACGGAGGGAATGATGTCTGGAGTGTTTTCATACGATAGGACTCAATTAATAGAGATTGCCCTTCCAATAAATAAGCATCTTGCATGATCTGGGCCTTTACAAACACCTGAGGAATTTCAGTAGGGCTGGCTAGGAGCTCCTGAACCCCACACTGAGGCCACAAATATCCATGTCTGCTGTAAGGACTGCTATCCTATGGAACATTTTCAGATCATCATCACCATCATCACCACCACCACCATCATCGAGTTAAAGAGTTGGAAGGGACCATGAGGCAAAAAGTTGCATTCAAATGTATCCAAACAATTTCTTTGCTGTTGAGAGCTAAAATAGCCATGGCATTACATTTTACACATCTAGTTTCAGCCTCTTTAAATAACAGCTGCAGGAGAAAGGGAGGACAATGGAACCTTCCCTCCTGGGCTAATAGGAGCTTCAAGAGGCAATTTCCATTGTGACCAGGGATGGAGAAGGAACTTAAGCCCCCTTGCCATATTCTATAGTCCTGACACCAATCCATTCCTCCTCCAGTGCATTAAATACATTCAACATTTACATTAAATACATTCACCATTTAATACCACACCTAGCTTGGACCTGGTGGGAAAGTAGTTTTAATACTGTGGAAAAGGCAAAGGTTGTGCAAGCATGGGAGACACTGTCTGGATTCTGTACAATACCTCAGTAGGAATGGTGGTAATGGGGGGATTGCATTTACATTTTAATAATAAACCACCTAATTCACAATTTTCAAATCAATACATAAACTCAAACCCAATTATCCTCCGAAATGCACACTTCTCTTAATTTTGTGACACGGTTCTGCAACCAAATAGTACATACAAAAATGCATGTATTAGGGGGCCTTTCCCCAGGCCTTTCGAATTATTGTTTGAATGGGTTTTCTCTGCAGCTGCTGTTATGCATTAATGCTTTTATTGGCTCCACTGTTTCAATGTTTTATCTGTTGTTTTGCCTTTTTTAAAAAACCATCTCTTTATTATGATGTATCCACTACCCTGGAAACAGAAACATTGCAGAGCAGATGATTTTTATTTTTTAAACAGCTCAATAAATAAAATTTATTTAGGCTCCAATCCTAAATCCTGGGAGTAAGCACCACTGAACTCAATGGGACTTACTTTTAGAGAGACAAGCGTAGGATTACACTGCTAATTTTCATCCAAGGAAAATGTTGCATTATAATGAATATATGGTGACATCCAACATTAGCCATTCTCAGAGTAGATCCATTTAAATCAATGGACTTAATGACTTTAAGCACATTGATTTCAATGGGTCCACCCAGATTATGATTTAGTTGGGTAACACTCGATACGTAGAATTCATTTTTGATAAAATATGATAATGCTATTCAACACTTGTGTTACAATATATCTAAGCTTAGTTAATATCTCTTCATAATTCATAATTCTTGTTACTGCATGGCAAAGGAAGAACTTGACATCTCCTGAAGTATAGGCCTTGATATTCCAGTCATCAAAAGACATATATGTTGTCCCCCACTGTTGTCCCCCACCTTCTTTCTCACTTACATAACTCATGAGATTTGGTATTACTGCATTATTCGTTTTTATTTTTTAATACCCTGGGGACTTCCTATTCTTTCCTTTTTCACCCTACGCATCTCGGCATTTTCTCTTTCAAAAGGATGGAAAAGGATGAGAAAACATGGGCCTCAAAAAGAGAAAAAGACAACCCCCAATGGCCATTTCAATCAAAAAGAGAGTTCTTAGGGGCATCTATTTCAAATAGAATTGATTGACCAGCCCTCCTTTGAGCGCCAAGCAATGACTTTGTCATGTTCTCTTTCATCAGTGTTCGGTATCTGCTGTTATAACTTCAAGATAACATCGGGCAAGCCCCATTTCTGACTTTGTAATCATGACTTTATGTGTAAATAGAGATGAAAGCATTAGGCAGAGGTGAGCCCTGAGTGAAATCCATGGCAGCATCTTGCTAGGTAAACAGAGGCAGACATATTGGCCAGGAAGCACACCGAAATAAGAGACTGTGTGTATAAACAACTGAATCAAAGCTAGGCTGCCTCTAAATGAACCTTTTGACAAACAGCATCTGCAAAGGAGCTTGCGAAATGCAAGAGCCCAACAGAGCAAGGGATTGTGCCTGAAGGCAAAATGAAGCAGAGAGGACCGAGCGGGAGGCTGTGGCGGGCAGTTGTTTTGCATCCTCCTCAGACTGCTTAGCAACACAGCGGGGGAAGGTCTGAATAAAGACAAGGGGGCAGAATCAGGTCCACCAGTGAACTAGAATTAAGTCCAGCTGAGGAAAGGAAATGTAGACTGACTGAGAGCATGGGAAAGAGTTTGTGCCCCCCCCCACTGCTAACAAAAGCATGTGGAACCTGTGGAACTGTTAGGGGTACTCAAAGGGATGTAAGCAGAATGCTGTGTAGAAAGGAAAACAGTCTGGAGGTTAGAAAATTATTTGTTTGAAGCCAGATTTGCCAGCCCAGGACAAACAGCAAATCCTCTCCTCCGATTTAAAGTCAAACGAGACCTTTGATCCAGGTTGAGTGGGGTAGAATATGGCATTGTCTCATTCAAATACCACAGCTTTGGGCTTATCTGAGGCCTTATTCTGGTGATAGATTGAGAGTGTGCTCCATATCCTATTCTAGTTTTGACCTTTGAAGGTGAGGTTTGCAAATCTTGATGCAAAAGCAGTAGTAATATGACCTGAACAGTATATGTAACAGGAAGCAGGAGGGTAGCTTTCCTTACAGCAGTGACAGCGAACGTATGTGGTCCTACAGATGTTGTTAGAGGACAAATTCCATCAGCCTCAGCCAGCAGGACCAATGGTCATCAACATCTGGAGGACCACAGGTCCCCCCACCCCGCCTTAAAGGGGAGAGAAGACTGTGCTGTGCAACCCATTGCACACATATATCAGGTTGCCTGATATATGCAGACTATTTTCATTGTAAAATCTGAAGTAAATTCTTGTCATTTTCAACTCAGCATAAAGCTCAGCTAAACAGCCGCTACTGAGACCCTTAAACTTCTATGTAGGAAATTCTTTTTATGAATAAATCTCCTATAGGTGGGATAATATTTAAATGGCCTAACCATGTGAGCCAGGGCTGTTTGGATTCAGGTGGCTCTTTCTCAAAGGATGGCACACACCTTCCCAGCAGGTCATTTAAACACCATAACCTAGCAAGAGTCACAGCTTCCATTCCACAAGGGTAAACCTTTCAAGAATCTCGGACTTGAAGACATAAAGGCAGCTGAATGGACACAGTCACTTCTGTCTCAGACTGGCTACTGTTCTTTCAGTGTTAAAGGGGTGCTTCAAAAGGGTAATCGGTCCAGGCAGTAAGTATATGTGGTCTGCATATTTGCCCCAAGTCAGCTTCTCTTTTAGATGTGAGCAAGGAATGATACCAGCTGAATGTGGCAGTGACTGCACTTCAGATAAAATTTTAAAGTTGATCACTGTCAATTTCCCTTTCTTTGCATGTTCTGTACAAGGATCACAGAATGGCACGATGGACCTCGGGAATGTGGTGAAGTTACATTCATCATCAGGAATGCCATAGATGGTATTCACTAAGGGCCTTTGAGACAGAACTATAGATAACATCAGGGACTGGAAACTTGTGGCCTTCAATATGTTATTGGACTCCGAATCTTATCAGCTCCAGCCAGGATAGTCAATGATCAGGGATTATGGGAGTCATCCAATGACATCTGTAGAGACACAGATTCTTCATCCCTGCACTAAATTGTATTGGGTTTGTTTGGGGGGATGGGGTACCATAGTTCCCATTTGCCAGACAGAATACACTATGGCTTTAGACTTAGAAAAACATGGTATTCCTGAAACAAAAGCACTTCTTTTTCTCACACAAGAAATGAGTGACCTGTATGTTTCCATGCAACAGATGAGAAGCAGTCACCCATGAGTTGCACGAGAGTGGATTGTCTGGAAAGACCCTGCATCCTTCCTGCTGGTCTCTGGTCTTGCAAAAGACAACAGCAAACCTCCAGGGAGGAAAGAGTATGAGATGCTGATCTTCCAATTATTTAAAGGAGAGTTCTGGCAGAGCACTCCATTGATTGTCCAGCTGCTACAGGGGAACAGCCAATTTGGCTCATTGGTTGCCAAGTTTGCAAACTATTGAAAAGAGAGGGCCTCGAGAAAACCTACTCTTCAGAATTATTTGGGTTCCACCCCTGCTGAATTCTACATACCACATCCAACCCAGCAATTCTGGCAAGTCACAAAACTCTTTCAAGAGGGAACATGTGTGTAACATTCTAGATCTGATGCGTCAGGCTTACATCTTGTTCTTGCGAGTGTCTTCAGTGGAATGGGGAATTGAAATTAGGCAACATAAACTCCTGCAGAGTTCAGTGTTCACCACTTTATGCAACTATAGCAGGATTTCTCCAAGATCATTCTGCAGTAGTTATCCATAGGACTTGTCCAGATAAATAGTTTTGCAGAGTAACCAAAACAAATTTCCCCTTAGCATGCTGGTGTTGCTAACTTGATAGCCCTCTTGATAGATAGAAAGGTTTTGGATCTTCAAAGGTTCTTCCTGAAGCACTACGAAAACCCCAGAATCCCTGTCATTCAGAAACAGGGGGGAAAAGCAATGTTGGTCACCTCATGCAACAAATGGAGGACAAGAACTTTTCCACATCTCTGATACCCATCTGCACAGAGATGATTAGTTTACATATTTGAGGTTTTTATTTGCAAGAACAAAAGAGTAGCTACAGAGAAGCAGCTGGTATGCTATAGATAATAGAGAGAGATCTGGCTCATTCTGAACTTATGAAGATAAAGACTGCAGACCTCAATCTTTTGCAACCTTCATAAGTATCTGGGATCATCTCGTTGTAAGAAGCCCATCCATGTGTACTTTTAGCCTTTGATCAATGGGCAGATGATCATAATAATGTGTGCTCATGGCTTATCATGACACTTCTATGGAATACTATCCTTTGAAACAGATCATACAAGGAGCCATCCAAGTCTGCAAAGGCAATGGCTGTGGTGTATGTTGGATGTGGTGTATTTTGGCTTATGGGCTGTGTGTATGTGTGCAAATTTGTCTGTCTCTCTCAGCAGTCCTGAAAGCAAAATAGCTAATTTTCAGCAGAGCCAAATTACTGTATGCACATGGGGAGTTTAACAAACTTAAGGGTCTGGCCAAATTCTGACAAGCTGTCTCTCCTCCATATACCATACACAGATATATGTCCCCATATATCTTCCCAATTTATTTGGGAAGAAGAAGAAGTAGTAATAGTAGAAGAAGAAAAGTGGATGACTTCACATACTACTTATCCACTTATTTATAAAGCAGTGTATAAAGCCGGAACCCCTGATTGGCTAGGACATGAGTATATTGTCCACTCTTTTTGTGTTTGCTGTGGGAAACTCTGTCTTAACACTGATGTACATACAACAATGGTGTTTGTTGCATAGAATGTGGATAAACCTTTTCATTTTCATTACCCCATTGCTGTTGCCTTGTGTTTTGCTTTGCCTAACGCCAGTTTGTTTACTGTTACCTGTTCTTATTTATTCACCCACAACCCATGTACTTCCAGAGCAGCAGCTTTTGATCCAAGAGGATACAGATGTCTAAGAATACTATTCCCCGGGGGGGGGGGCAACAAGAACAACAACAAGAACAACAACTCCGTTTTCATTTGATTGTTTGCAGTGATGCTGGTTTACTACTACAAACATAGGCATTTGTTCAAAGAAGGATTATCCTCTGATTATTTTAGCAAGTGATCTAATCACCCAGAGCCCACCACAAATATACAAGACAGAAGCATTTGGATCCCCCAGGAGAGGCTTGTGAACTTTGGAGCTGAACACTTACAGCCAACATGGTTTATTCCCTTTCTTCTTTTCTCAACCTCATTAGTGAGGTGCATTTTGCTGCGGAGGGATCCACTGAGGCAAGTGGTGAAGCCCTTGGCTGTTGTGTTCTGAGGAGCTGCTCATTGTTTGCTCTTGGAAGAGCAGAATGAGAACGCAAAAGGTGTCTCTTTCATTTATGATGCAAAATAGCAATGTAGCATCCAGATTTCAAATCTCTTGTGGGTTAGAAACACCTGTCTCACAGACACAGGCTCCCTCTTGGTGTATATTCATGATGCAGTTGCCTAATATATTTTCCATAAATAACCTTGCAATTCAATTGTTATACCTTTTAAAGACCTGTAATGAGGATGAAACCTTTTCGTTAGAAAATGAGACCTCCCATGATGACCTTTTTTGCTTAAAGATTCTTGAGAGTCCCATGGACTGCAAGAAGATAAAACCTATCCATTCTGAAGGAAATCAGCTCTGAGTGCTCACTGGAAGGACAGATCCTGAAGCTGAGTCTTTGGCCACCTCATGAGAAGAGAAGACTCCCTGGAAAAGACCCTGATGTTGGGAAAGATTGAGGGCACAAGGAGAAGGAGATGACAGAGCACAAGATGGTTGGACAGTGTTCTCGAAGCTACTAACATGAGTCTGACCAAACTGCAGGAATGATCACAACTTATGGAAACTTGGTTGCCAATTGTCACACCTAGAAACTCAAGGTGCTCCATGAAGCTCTTTGCCTGCATCCCTCTTATTTGACTATATCATATATATTCAGTTCCACAGATGTAACTATGTTTGTAACTCTGGTTCTGCAGGGACAGCTCACATTTTGGAATGATTAGGATGTTGTTCTCGAGGTCCTCCAAACTGTGAGTTGATTACTTATACTGTATTGTGGGACAGGTGGTTGTGAATTCACAGTATTTAGTTATTTATTTCACTCCTAAAAATGCACTGGTGTTTCTCCTCCACTCCTTTGATATATGTTATGCATATGCAGCTTAATTATAATGAATTTGTACAGAATAGAAAAGCTGCCCTTGAAAAATGGAGAAACGATGTGCATGAATGATGTATATAGTACATAAAGCAAATCTCATTGTACTTGTATTTTTGTTGTTGAATTGATTCCATTTTTTTAAAAAAGAAACCCTTAAAACTATTTTATTTGTGGAGAGTTTTTGTTTTTTTTAAGTAAGAAACCAAGGCATTTGAAGCAGGGCAGAAAAATAAAATAAAACGTAGCCAACCATGTAATGTACACTCTGAAACTTCCAAACTCCATAAAGCCGTAAAGAAGAGAGCTTTTAGTGGGTTTGTGCTGGCATCCAGGTGGACAGCTGGTATGCTGGGAAAAAATAGAGCAGAGCGCTCTTGGGATAAAGGGTCAAACTACTACTCTGACAGCAAGTACCAGGGGATTTTTCTTGCTCATTCCAAGCAAACTGGACCTTAGCTCTTGGTATCACTTCTGGAAGCTCTTTTTGCAAAAGCTTACAAAGCTCAGCCAAGGAGGCTGTATGGAGCCTACAGGGATTGGAATCTGTAGGTATACTCCAGAAACGACTGCTTGAGGTTTGTGAATGCCTCCACCCGTCTCTTCAGAAAAACCCTCTGTGCAGCAGGACAGAGGAAGGAGGCCGCGTTAGCTCAAGTCAGAAAGCTTGACTTCCCATGAGCCAAGATGATTGGTGAAAATTCGAAAGGATCAATGGAGCAAAAGGAAAAATGAAAGCCAATTACTTTGTTTCTTGGTAGGCAATGGAAAAGTCCCCTTTGCAAGGCCCTGACAGAATTCCCAAACCACCAAGGCCACTGCGAGTGCATTTCCATGTCATGCCTGCTGTAATGGGAAGTGACAGCCGATGAAAGCTTTTATTCATGGCCTCCTGACATTGCTGTTCCATGTCGGCACATTTCAGGGTGAAGTGAGTCTAAACACAGAGACCAAAGAGCCTGGAGAATGTCTCTCCATGTCACCAGAGGGAGTTGGGGAGTGGCAGATACCATAACCCATTTTTTTTCCTGAGGGGGTTTCCTGATTGTGCATCAAAGTGGCTTGAAAGGGACAATGGAGGTCTTTATCCTCCCTCCTACAGCTTGGTATGCTCTGCATGCACATGCGTTGCTCAGTTGTGGGACGGCGACTCCACCTTCTTGTCCTCGCTACTGTGATATTGTGTTTGAACCATGCTTGAGGTCAGACGCAGCAAATTAGTTAGCAATGGAGCTTTTTAAGTGGCGACCATTTCCCACATGAGTTTGGATCCTGTTTCCTTCCCTCAACACCTTACCTTGCCAGTGGCTTGAAACTGTAACGTAATACATATTTTAAAAGAGCAAGTATGGGGGAGGTTGAAGGATCAACTCTTTCGTACTCTGCTGGATGTTTCACAGACATTTACATGTGTTGCACAGCCTTGATATTCACCTGTTTTTATTATTCATTGTTTTAATATTCAGTGCCAATGCTATGCTTAAGTGCTGATGGAATAATCATCTCTGGACTGTATGTTCTAGCCTGCTTTTTCCACTTAACACAAGGACTATTGTTTTAGTATTTTGAACGTCATCTCAGCCCCACCCTCTTTCCTTCCCATGTTCACAACTGTAATAAACTATTTCACATCTTCTCATGCTCTGCTCATTTTGCAGTCTATGGGACTTGCGCCATAATGGTTTCCCGCATCCAGTTGTGATGCAGGTCAAGCTGATTCACGCTGCTGACAGGGACAAAAGAGTACAGAGCTCCATCGAGGGCATTGTCAAAGCCAACCCAAATTAGGTCTGCAAAACTGATGCTTCATCAGCCCAAATGCAGCCCATCAGCCTTGTAAAGTGGGACTGCCACGTGTCTGAGAAGTCCCAGGGAGCTATTCGAAACAGGTTTATTGGGTCCCTTGCCTGGTGGTCGATGTTCAGCTTGGCAAGTTGCAAGTTGTGCGAGCCAGACCTACACGGCGAAAGCCACATGATTCATACGTCCTGGTATGTGAGCAACTCCCTTGGCTCCGCTGTGCCCTGTTCCTCTCACGATCACTTCAGTATGCTGTGGCCATAGAGGGAAAAAAAATATCTTGCCTAGGTTGGCTCCAGCTGCTTCAGTCTTTGGCTTGTCACTCGTGCACATCTGCTGGCATGCATTGGATTTGGCTGTTGGCACACTACAAAGGTGATCCCTCCCCCAGTGGTATGCCAAGAAACCAAACTCTGCAGACGTTGGCAGCTGAACATGACAGGAGAAGGAAGTACTTTCTCACTCAGTGCATAGTTAAAACTATAAAATTCTCTACCACAAGATAGGGTGATGCCCTACAAACTTAGATGGCAGTACAAGCAGATTAGAAAATGACTGGAGGATATGGCCATCAGTGGTTATTATTAGTCGTGATGCTGCCTCTAGAATAAAATACTCCATACTAGTCTTTGGGGAAGAACAGCCTTCATCTCCTGCTTGTGGGCTTCCCATAGGCCTCTGATTGGCCACTGTGGGGAAAAGGATACTGGACTAGGCAGGCCTTTGGTCTGATCCAACAGTGCTTATATATTCTTATCGCTGGCTTGCCACAGGCTAAAATAATTGGTAGCCAACATGTAGTTCTGTTTCCCATGGCTATAATTCACTAGAGGAAATGGCAGTATTGGAAGAATACAGAGAGGCAAAACTAAACAGGGTGCTGTTTAATTTATGGTTATGTGTGTTTTCAAAGGCCTGAATCATCCTTTTACCAACTGTTTGATAACACAACATTCGGCAGAAGCAGATATTAGAGATTGGTTTATCCCTCACTCATGGGCTGACTACTTTGTCCCTTCTTCTTTTCCCTAATCCTGGACCTTCTTGATAATGCACTATGAAGTCTTCAAAAGGAATACAACTTAAGGGCCAAACTGAATGTGATGTTATTCATGCAACTGGTAATTTTGTGTTTTTAACAAAGAAAGAAACAGAGACCACGGGGGGACTGTAGCAGGAGAAAGAGGGCTTTAACCCATAGCTCCTGCCATGGTCCCAAACTGGATTGATCCACACCCTGCAGTTAGCAATTCACATAACTAGGAATGGTCAGGGATGATGTGAATTGTAGTCCAACAACATTCATAAGGTCATAAGATGTCCACTCCTGAAACAAAGTACAGTCTTCTATAAATTGTTGTTGTTTAGTCGTGTCCGACTCTTCATGACCCCATGGACCAGAGCACGCTAGGCACTCCTGTCTTCCACTGCCTCCCGCAGTTTGGTCAAACTCATGTTAGTAGGTTTGAGATTAGAAATTAGGACCACCCTAATTTAATGTAATATGAGCCATCAAGGCATATGTGCCATAGCATAAAGTGACTCCAACTGGTGCCTCATCAATCTGTGCCACAAAAAAGCATTCCCTTCCTAAGCTCAAATGTTTGGGTCTGAAGCCCTGCGGTTTGCTGACAGATAATCCTTAAGAGTGCTGCAAAGCACATAGAGAGGAACTCTTTGTACTGGGTAGATCCTCCAACTAATTTTACCTACCTCATCAAACATAGTTTCCAGTCTTTTTTCTCAGAAAGAGAATCTTTAATGTGCTCCCATCATCTTTCTTCTCCCTTATGATCCTGGCTTTGGATCCATAAGCCACAGGCATCATCGCAGTGCTGCATTTTTCTGTGGCGAGGGAGCTGCCAAGGGAAACAGATGGGGTTTATGATAGCAAATTGGAAGCAAATAAAAAAGGTAGGTTGGTAATTCGAAGATTATAAGGCTCGGGATCTTTGTGAGGCAGTTTGGGGGTTCCTGCCTATCTTCCCCTCGTTTAACAAGAGAGGCAAGGGAGTCACTACATTTCATCTCTAAAACATAACATTGCAGAATGATGCTGAAAAATGTGAATCGCTCAGAGGGTTTCATTACAAGAAACCACAGCCTGAAGGTTTCCTGATGCTTTGGCCACGTCAAAGAGATGCACTATTGTGAGCTGCACCCAGAACTTCAAGGAGGAACAAAGTGGGGATGCTTATTGTAATACTTCAGGGCAAGGGAGGCATGAGATCTGGGCAGTGGTGTATGGCCAGGACCCATATAATACTTGCACACAGGGTGCCTCCATCTGTACCACCCTAGTTGATAATTTCAAAGGCTCTGCTGTTCTACTTGGTGGTTGGGAGGTAGGGAGTATGTGGTATGGGGTAGGCTGGGTGGCGCGGGGCGCCGGGTCGGCAGGGGGGCGCTGCACGGCGAAGCCGCGCGGAAACCACGCTGCGCCTGCCCACCAGCCGCGGGAAGGAGCGGGGCGGAGCGGGGGCGCTGGAGCGATCTGCGCACCACGGCCCCCGGGCGCCCGACCCGCTTAAGACGGCCCTGTATGTGGTTGTTGTATTTCTTGGTCTGCTGCTCCTGTAATCTGTTCTTCTCTTTCTGCTGGATAAAAATTGCCTCTAGAACGTCTCCTATTGGGGGGAGGGGCAATGTAGGGTGATAAACAACACACTCTTTGATATAGTATCTCAGAGAAAACACCCCCTCCCTCCCTCTCTCTCTCTCTCTCTCTCACACACACACACACTCTGAAGGGAAGCTCAGAAGGAAAGATCAGAAGCAATCTCGGCCAGGAGGAAGGAAAACTATAAATCATATTGGTATACTCTTGTTCTCAATTTGCCATAAGGAACTTATGCTGAGAAACAATGATTTGCTTAAGTCCAAGGAAGAACTTGAGTTCACAAACACTGGTGGCATAATAACTTTAAGAATGGCATTGCTAAAGTCTAAGAAAGCCATCATTTTTGTATTAATATAACCATATATAAAATGGCCAGGGATGGACCTACCATTAGACAGAGTGACCACCTCAGACAGATGATTTTGAGTGTCATCAGAGGGCAGCAAATGGTTACATTTCCTGTTGTTTTGTTGTTATTTTTTTCCCAGGGAGAGGCACTCGTGGGATTTTTCTTTCTCCGGTATCAAAAAAACCCAGGTCTTTCTTGGATATGATGATTCATGTTTTAGGAGAAGGGGTGCTATTTGCCTCAGGCAGCAAAATGTCTGGGGCCAGTTCTGAAAATGGAGGATGTTGAAAAAGAGAGAAGAGAGAGAGAAATATTCCTTACTAAAACTCCCCCCCCCCAGGTTGTACTATATCCAGTCAAGTCCCTTCCTCCCCAAAGCCTTAATGAGGATTTCTTATGTTTGCATTATAAGCTCAAGTCCTTCAGTCCAAATCTAGATAAATATTACCTGGGAGGAATGCTGAGCCTACGTTATGAACTCTGGATAGCAATAATTAAAAGACAAAATGCAGAAGCTCGGGAAAAGTAATAGGATGTTTTTCTGTCCAAGGATAAAGATTTATATGAAACGGCAGGAATTTAATAGAATGTTCTGAGGTACAGGAGTGTATTTTCTTGGGATTTAATCTGTGCAAGTAAAAATGAATAAATAGAGATCTCGTTTTACCACACCACACTGAAAATTTTATATTTGATTGCCAAACCACTGAATATGCTTTTTGCTGAAACATTTCCGAAGTGAAGTGTGACCACCTGCTTCCTCGGGGCAGTCGCAGAGCACATACTTTGCATGCAGATGTTCCCCCGTCCAATCCCCAGCATCTCTAGGTAGACCTAGGGAAATCCCTACCTTGCAAAGCTGCTGCCAGTCAGTGCAGAGAGTTTGGGGTGGCTAACCTGTGACTCTCCAGATGTTCTTGGACTTCAAATTCCATTAGCCTCAGCCACCATGGCCAAAGGATGATGGGAGTTGGTAATCCAACCACAGCTGGAGAGCCACAAGTTCCCCATACCTGGAGGAGACAGTATTAATTGAAACCGACCACTAGGCAGACGAGATTTATTTAAGGCAACTTCCTCTGTTCCACTAGATTCCTGCTTCATTAACCACTTGATTTGTGGACATGCCAGCATCAACACTTAGCCCTTTGAAGAACTGAGCAGCCCTTGAAAATGCACAACTTCACTAACACTATTCATAAGGTCCACCTCTTTCTGACTTTGTGTAGCAAATTTTCTCCTTTGCCCCAGAAGATTGGTCTGTATAACCTACTTATTGGTTGTATTTTTGTTGGTTGTATTTTAATTGGTTGTATTTTAATTGACTTTGGGGGTGTTTTGCTCATGGTGTACACAGCTTAGAGATTTTTAAACAATGAAGTGGTCTAGAAATGCTTTGTGAAGAAATGAATGAATGCGTAAATAATGCAGAAGAATGAAGTGATAGGTATCACAACAATGTTTATTCTGTTTTCTCTTGCCTGGGCATTTCTTGTACTACTTTTAAATGGAGTAAAATAGTTATTAATTATTATGTATGTTTCATATGATTTTGTTTTTTTGTTTTTGATGCATCCTTTTATGGAAAGTATACATCAATATGCATGATTTTAAATGGTATATAAGAATTCTAAACAAACAGACGGGGTGGAAGTGGAGCCAATGTGTTTAACAGGATCTGGTCAGGCATGGGTGAAGCCTGGTGGCACCTGGAAACAAGATGCTACTTACATTTTGCAATATATTTTTGCTGGTTGGACTGTTAAAAGCTGGTTGTTTGGTACCTCTTTCTTCTATGGCTTTGGCTAAGCCAAGCTTCCCTAACCCGGTGCCCTCACGATGTGGCTGGATTGCAGCTCCGATCAGTCCTGAAAATATGGCCATGTTGGCTGAGATTGATGGGGGTTGGAAGTCAAACATCTGGAGAGCATTAGGTTGGGCAAGGCAGGGCTAACCCCTCACTGGCATCTGCTTTTTTCAGTATCAACACCATGGTTCTGCTCATCACACAAGTAAAGTGATGCCAGTTTGCAGCCTTCTGAAGCTCCCTCTATTTAAATGGGTCTTCATATTTACTGTGTATATAAAAATCAGACATCAGAGAATTTTTATTAAAACTGTGATGACTATGAAATAGCCCAGGTTCACATCATCTCTCTCCCCCACGCTTTGTGTCAAAGCCAAAAAAGACAGCACAGTGCCTCTCAATACCCGTAAGGTTTATTAAAACATGTGCTTTTTCAGCCTTAAATTAAATTAAAAAGTATTTCGGCTCATACAGAAATAGCATCAAAGTGAGGAAATGAGAGGATTACAACGCAAAGAAATAACATAAAATAGTATGTACAAAGGAAAGAAGAATTCTTTTCTGTTAATAAAAAAGACATGGGTATCTTTCTTGGCAGGCCTTATATGGTATACCTTATATACTGGATAGAAAAGGAGAGATAAAGCAATAACTATTTAAAATAAATAACTTCAGAAAGTATGCTCTTGAGTAGGAGTCATAGAATCCACAAAATATAAATTAATGCCATATCCATTTGCATTTATTACACCAGGTGTGCTACGAGGTAAAAGACTCGCTCAACAGGCTCCTTTGCAATCTGGCTTTTAATTTAGTTTTGTACATAGGTTTTTAGTTCATTGTATATATGCCGGCAAGAAACAACCCTTTGGAGAAATATTGACAAGCTGCATCCTTCAGATTGTCTGCATAGAAGTGTTATAGTTTGCGCTTCTCAATACAAAACTGATTGAGGTTAGTTATTATGAAACATCACTCCACAGGGACACAGTAAAGCCCATATGCACCAAGGCCCTAATTCAGGCTTGTATTAACAGAGAAAACAGCCACAAAGTGATCTGCAAACTACAAGCTGGTACATGGCTGTAAGCTGTCTGGAAATGAATGGAAGCTGCAATTGTTTTAGACAAAGATGACCCCATACATAAACAAACAGGAGAGTTCCCCTTTGGACAACCTCTCTGGTCCTTTTGCTGCTCACCTATTTGTATATCACAATTCTGTAAACTGGCAATGTGATCATCTCTCACTTGAGAACATGTTAGCTCCATGTCATGTGTAGAGATTGCTGTTCCAAGGTGTCCCAATCGAAAGAGATCATGTTTTAATCAGGAAACCCTAACTGGAGCCCAAGAGAATCCTACAGGAAACCAACTTGGCCATCCCCAGTTATTAGGTCTTTATGAAACTGATCTACCTCAGCATCTAAAAAGAAACAGTGTCTTACTTCCTGTTTGAGAGTGATTTCGAATCCTTCAACCCTCTTTAGGCATCAGTAAACCTGCGGCAAGAGCAAACACAATGAGCACATCAGATCTGCCCTGCTTTGTCAACATTTTTGTTGCCTTCCAACTGTCTGAAGGAAGCGTGGAGTCTTTTGTATTCATTGAGGCTCCAAACATGTTTTAGAATCCTGACTTTGCAGAGTTCTAAAATGTTTGGATTGAAGAAATGGTGCGTGAAACTACTCATCCACATATCCTCTGGTCATGTGTTCACTGCTGTCATTGAAGAGAGCTTTCATTTAGCTACAAAACCCAATTCTTTTGCTAGGATATAGCATGCAAAAGAGGTGCATAATGTGTATGACATGCTCTATATCAGTTTGATTTTTTTGGGGGGGGGTGCTTAAATTTTTTTTGACGAGGACAACTAGATGTGATGGGACATTTAAGTGATCACCCTGTTCACACATGAAATGGGTGTGCTGGGTAAAAGGAGTATGATGCCCTGTAGCTGGCTGCTCTAGTGGATAGGAGATGGGAGTGGATAACACTGATTGGAGCAATGGACGGAGGGGAAAGAAGGTATTGGGGGGGTGGGTGGGAGGGCTGGCTGTTCTTTTCCCATGTGTCCCTTTACTGTTAAAAGAAGACTTTCATCCTTCACTTTATATTTAAACAGGGCAGACACATTAAAAGAAATGTGTCAGCCAAAGTCAATTCTAGTTTGGTCCATAGAACTTGAAATGTGACAGAAACACCAAGGTATGATAGCTGAGGGGCGGCAGTTTGAGACCTGCAGTGTTAACAAATATTAACAGAGACAAAAGTATAATTACCCCAGGTCTCCAGTTCTAATTGCAGCCTAGTCCTCATATTGTTCTACCAGGTCCCCGTGAGCATCAGTTGTGCTGGGCCAATTACAAACCATGACACTGGGATATAGTTAGGATGTAGAGATGTTTCTCATACACTGCAAAGCTGTGCAACCTGATTAAGATCAAGTTGTCACCCTTCCAGATTCATGGACAGCTGAAAATACTTATCATGAACAATGGGCCTAAATTGTCACCAATATCAATATCTGTTAGCTAGTTAAAAGGTGACAGAGACTTTCAAGTTTATTAAATTATCTCTATGTTGTTGTTGTTTTCCAATAATGGGAAATGATCCACTGCTGTAGTTTTGGATGTGGTAGATGAACCAGGTCAAAAGAGGGCCATAATATTACTTGGTACCCAGTGTGGCCTCGTATTGTAAACCAGTCTCCATTTCAGGGCCCATGGCAGTATAACAACACAGCTAGTGCTGACGGTCCCCCTCCCTTTTAGAGTCCCCAGACAGAGTACTTTCCCCCAATGGCTGATCACTGTATTTGGGATGAATCAAGCTCTCAGAAGGCTCTCAGACAGAAGAACTGCTGTGAGCTGGAGCAAGCCAGCATTGTCGTATGTTACATTCTCAAGTGACCAATTAACTACTTTCCCTTCTTTGTTTGGGTGATTATTAAATGTTTACCCAGATGTTTTGCGGCACAAGACACTGCCAGGAAAGGGCTTAAGGCTAGAGATGAGCCATTCTGAGCAGAGACAGGAGGCCGAGTGGGTTGGCTGAAGGTAGTAAGTGGTAACCTCATGACCCCTTGTGCTTAAGTGGGGGAGATGACAGAGAAAATGACTTTGTTTTCTCTCTTCCTACTGTTGACTCTTCCACTCAGCCCAGCTGTCACTGGGCTCTGGGTAGAGAAATCTGAGCTAATACAAGGTTTTACGGAGACAACAGGTGGGTTCGTTGGGGGTAGAGGGATAAGGCTTTGAAAAGCCCTTCAAACTATAATGAAGATACTTTATCTTAATTAGTTTGGATATTGGATCTTCTCTGAGAAAACATCTAGGTTTGGAGTCATATGTTTGGACAAGGCCTCACACCACTCTTCAGTAAATGCCTAATGACCCATTCCCAAGGGTGTGCTTTAGCTTCGGTACATGAATCAGAGAACCGTTGTTACATCTTGGGAAATGATAGTGCTATATTTGGGCTAGAGAGAACCCTTCTCTTCCTGGTTGTGCTGGGCACTATCAGGGTACATGCCAGGAGTGGATGCTGTAGTGTCTTTATGAAGTCAGGTGGGGAAGAGAGAGGAGTGAAGAATTTTGTAAATTGAACAGCCCCCTCTCAAGCTGTTTACTGAATTCACATCATGAAACTCTCTCAAATTAAAGAATGAAATAAAACGAAATAAAAATGGATCCCATCTGAGTCTCATACCGCATGTCATGCCAGAGCAGTAGAACTAGGAAAATATCTTCCAAACCTGATTATTTTGGTCACCAATGTGACCGACTAATGCCATTTTGTTAAAAATCTGGGCACAGAACCCAGAATTAATAGACAAATAGTGCCAAATTACTTCATAAAAACCTCAAAGATGTCAAATGGAAAATTGGAAAGAGGCATACTGGACGCAGTGGCAAGATCTCAACGGACAGCCTTGTGGAAGTGGATACTATAAATCCTGACTAACAAAATAAGAAAAATAGAAAACCATGATATGTGCATCAAAACGAAAATATTAATTGGAACCACCAGACATTAGCACAAATATTAATTTCCCCTCTCTATTGATATGTACAAAAATATATTTTTCCTTTTTATTTGTTTAAATTATTATTTTTCCCAGCCTCAATCCCAGCCAAAGTCATGTCCAGTCATCTGGTAGAACTTCATGTTGAAGGGCCTGTAGAATTCCCGCAGCCTCTGAACCACTTCCTGGTCTATGTTGGGGTGGGTCCGCCCCTTGGTTTTGCCCAAGCAGTGGGGCTTGCTGCTGCCTTCAGCCTTTTTCAGGCATGGGAAACCCTTGGTTTTGTTGAAATAGAAGTGTTTGTCCGTGATGATCCTCTTGAGGCCCAGAAAGTCCTGGACTCGGCCTAACTCACCAGCTGGATCACTGATTAGCCTCTCCCCACTGACAAAGAGGATCTGCCCAATGGGGAAGTACAGGAGCCAGTTTTCCAGGTGCTTGGCGTAAATGCCAATCTGGATAGCACTCCAGGAGGTATCAATGAGGCCCGTAGTCCTGTTTTTGAAGGTCAGGCTCTCAAAGGTGGGGATGTCAGGCTTCTTGGACAGAGTTTGTGTATAGTCAGAAATGGCTCTGGTGACCGGGTCTCTCACCACCACAATGAGCTTGGTGCCCTTCGACATGGCAGAGATGCGAGCCGGGGCTTCCTTGGTGACAAAGTAGCTGGGAGTTTTCTCCATGGTGATTTGCCCATCGAGAGTTCTTGGCATCAAATCCCTAATGCAGAAAAGAGGAGAGATCAAAATTACTTTTGGAGGATTGGGCTTCAACAGCAAAAGTTTCGTTAAGGTCTCTTGCAATGATGGCCAGCTGGCACAAACAAAATAGATGCACGTAGATTGCACTTACTCATAGCACTCATAACACATTTTTCATTTGTTTGAATGCTTTACTATCTACACCAAGGCCCAATTGCCATGGAACCATCCCATCCATTTTCGTAAGCTAAATCTGACACAATAAGTAAATCTCCAGTTATGTGCACAGCGTAGCTATTACATGTGCATTACACCACAAACATATCAGTAAGTAGTGTATCCTATCCAAACAGTGTAATTTAGCTATGATATAATTCCCACAGATGCAAATAGGAATGGTTTCCTTTATTACAAATTGCTATGGAAGTGGTAGCTATTTTTCTTACACACAAAATTATTACTTAGGAATTTTTCAGTTAAAATTGCCAGGCAGCAGATTCAGCATAGAAAAAAAGATGTACAACTTCAGACACTGCATAATCATTATGCCTGCTGACGCTGATGGGAGCTGGAATCCAACAATGTCTGAAGGGTCACAGGTTCCCCATTCCTGGCCTGGGAACTAGTTTAGATGACTTTTTTGTGTGTGGTCACATGCAGCCCTCTGGATCCCAGTGCGACTCCTGGTAGTTCAGACTGGCCTCATCCTCCCCAGGCTGGATACCTGGAGGTCTTTGCCTACCTCAGCCAATCGTCCAATCCCGCCTGGTGAGGCGTTGCCAGGGGATTGGCCAGGTAAGGGGAGGGACCGTCCTGCCCACACAACAGAAGGTGAATCTTCCCTGTGAAGCGGCAGTCAGCTCCAGAGCTTCTCCCACCCTGCCCTCCCTCAGTTAAGTCTTCTTTTGCAGGTTAACCTCTTCTACTCAGGTATGCAGGCGCTGCTACGTCAAGGTCGCTGTTGAAGGGCCAGAAAGGAATTTCCCTGCATTGGCACGTTTTGCCTTTCCCATAGCAAAACGTCACAACTTTGGCAGTTTCAGGCCTTGGGCGGAATCCTTTAGTCTATCTTCCAAAAGGGGGGGCATGAAGCGGTGACCCATGCCCCCCTTGCGGTGGTGATACCAGGGTTCTCCTTTAAAGGGGTCTCCCTACATCTGAAACTTAATAAAGTTGTGGCCAATTTTAATCCCTTGGCACGTTGTCTTGAGTCATTATTCCGCTCAGGGGTTGCCTGGGGTTGGGGGGGGGGACTCTGCCTGTCCACACAATGGTACTTGTTTCTAGTTTGTGTAATGGCATGTTTATACATTCCACTCATCCTTGCATGTTGTGTTGTACTCTCTTGGGGAGGGGGAGAGGGGAAGGAAGATTCTTTTCTGTATGTTGTATCTGAAAAAAACATTAGGAGGTTTTGTTTTTGTTTTTGTTTTTAGTCACCTCTCACCCTACCCCAAAGCAGTCCTTTTCATCCTACCATTTTATTCTCATGTGTGGTTAGTTAGAGTCAAGTGACGTTCAAAGCTGAATGGGCATCTGAATATGGGTTTCTCACTCCAAACTTAACACTATGAGTATCCAATGCTACATGAGTGATCTTCCACTTATGGAATGGGGCTTCCGATTCCTCTCCCTTCCCTGAGCTCACCCCTCCCAGAATATCCCCCAGCCATCTGGAAGAGAATTTGAGGGTGCACAGAGGGTTGCAGGGGAGAGAAGGAGGAAGTTTCATTGTGGAAGTAGTACAGAAACACTGGACGCAACCCTATATATTTCACCAAACTGATTATAATGTGGGTTTGGGGTGGGGGTGGGGGTGGGAGAATGTTTTGAGTTTTCAAACATTCAAAATGATGTCATCAAGGGAACAACTGGTGCTTTAAGCTGAATTGTGAGTGGGAAGATGGGAATCCTAGCAACAAAAGCAATTCAGCAAGGAATCGCCTGCTTGAAGAAAACTAGGGTTGCTTGAGGAATTTGTTCTCTGTGATTTCTGATAGGAACTGATCTGCTCTGCATCTCCCAGACTAATGCAGAGATCACAACACAGTTATCCTTGGGATTTTGTACTTCTGTGGGTTTTGCATTGCAGTTTTTGGCTTTTAAAATGTTCCAATGTAGTATAAAGATGAATATTTATGATAAGCTTTTTAAAAAGAGGAGAGAGAGAGGGAGAAGAAATGCATACTTTGAGAGAAATTTAGAAGGGCATATTTTGAGAAAAAAATACTTCCAGAAATACATATTTATGTCCTCAATGTGCATTTTAAAGAAACAGCAGATTAATGTGGAAGCAGGATGGAATGGACTTACAAATAAACACACGTGAAACTGATATGAACCAAAAAGAGAGACTAATCTGTAAATCCTAAAGGGAAACTGCTGTGAGGGTTTGGGTAAGAATAATTACAACATTAATTCAAAAGTCTAATGTTGTGATGCTCAGTTCGAGAATATAATCAAGATGACATGGAAAATTGAGATAACACGGGGTCAAAATAAATGAGAGAGAACATCAGGGGATGTTTCTATCATGTGACTCCCATCTCCCTTTAAAAAGATAAGCCAATTTGATGCAAGAGCAACAACTGCTAGATTGTATCCCACTACTAAATAAGACTCTTGAGACTCTTGAGAGTCCCATGGACTGCAAGAAGATCAAACCTATCCATTCTGAAGGAAATCAGCCCTGAGTGCTCACTGGAAGGACGGATCGTGAAGCTGAGACTCCAATACTTTGGCCACCTCATGAGAAGAGAAGAATCCTCGGAAAAGACCCTGATGTTGGGAAAGATTGAGAGCACAAGGAGAAGGGGACGACAGAGGACGAGATGGTTGGACAGTGTTCTCGAAGCTACGAACATGAATTTGACCAAACTGCGGGAGGCAGTGGAAGACAGGAGTGCCTGGCGTGCTATGGTCCATGGGGTCACGAAGAGTCGGACACGACTAAACGACTAAACAACAACAACACTAAATAAGTATCCAGGAAGCAAGAATAGGTAGTCTGACTCTGAGCGTTTCATTATAAAAGGTATAGTTGTGAAAATAATTCTTATTTTGATACATTTAGATTACATCAATGTGGCAACTCATCACACTGCTCCCTCTGACTGAGTAATTGTCACATTTTAAAACCACATTTAGGAATGGGGGAGGAATGCATCTGGTCTGCTTTCTGCAGCACACTGACCTAGTATGACACTTCTGTATTTGCTTACAGATCACAACCACATTCCCAGTTGGATTATGCACTTATCTGAATTTTGCAGTGCAGTTTTGGTGTGAAACCTCATTAAAAAAATAGGTGTTTTATGCACAAAAAAGTACATGCAAAATGCATTTAATTTAAATACAATTTATTCATGCATTATTTTAAAAATATCCAAACAAAATGGGACTGGATGAATTTATGATTGTGGTCCAGCAAAATTGAAATTAAGCTGCTCAGTCCACTCATAACCACATCAGGCCCATGCAGACAAAGCCTGCACTGGAGTCTTCCTAGGTACTACATCTGAATATGCCCCAGAAGCCACAGTTCTTTACTGTTTTCAAACACCTGAAAGAGCTTAATAACTGTTAGAAGGCAACAGAGCATTGTAGGATCATCTAACTTTAAAGACAGACTTTTGTGAGCTTCCTCTTTTAAAAAGGATGCTTACAGAAAGGGTCAGCCAAAACCCAGTCCCATAAAAGCAAACAAAGATTTCCCCAGATCATTCACAATAGGGCCAGATATTGCCAAGTCCAACATTAATTACCCATTCTTAAGAATGAGAGGAGCCACCGAAATGCTACCTTAACAAAGCAAACACAGAAGGTTGATTGCTCATATCTTGATTTACTAGAGAACTCAAACTTTTAGGTGGCATCTTTGTAGCACATTAGTCTTCTTCCGAACTGGGAGATGAATGCTGTCTTTGTCTGCTTGTGTCAACACTTGGCAAGCTGAAGCCACGGATTGCATGTTGTTGGGAGCATAGCTGCCAAGTTATCCCTTTTTTACAGGGATTTTCCCTTATGCTGAATAGGCTTCCTCGCAAGAAAAGTGAAAACTTGGCAGCTATGGTTGGGAGCCACTAGGCATGTCCTGCCACAGCTTTGGAGAGATCAATGAATGACAAAGGCATCTTTCATGGACATAAACAGCAGCCTGTAGGGCCTTATGGATGGGTGGCATCTGGATTTTATTGAGAAGCAGCCACTTGAAAAAGATCAGAGCCACAGAAATATTTTGGCAAACATAATTTCCAAATGAGTTTTTGCCAGAATAAATGGGCTGTGTTATTTTAAATTTAGTAGGATTTGGGGTGTGTGTGTGTGTCTATTTAATGGAAGAGGATGCCTTCTCTGAAACAGAGTACTTTTTATATGTGTAGTCTAAATTCACAGTCCAGCACCGACTCAGTTCTACCCATGCAGTTGATAGGTCAGCCATGCTTCAAGTATGCTACTGAAGGCCTAAAGATAGTGCCTCAATGGAAGCTTGGGAACAATAGAACCAAGAATTTGAGAATGAAGCACCATGTCTATTAAATATCCCTCAATTCAGGCATTGAGTCCAGTATACCTGAAGGAGCGTCTCCACCTCCATTGTTCTGCCCGGACACTGAGGTCCAGCGCCGAGGGCCTTCTGGCGGTTCCCTCGCTGTGAGAAGCCAAGTTACAGCGAACCAGACAGAGGGCCTTCTCGGTAGTGGCACCTGCCCTGTGGAACGCCCTCCCACCAGATGTCAAAGAGAAAAACAACTACCAGACTTTTTGAGGACATCTGAAGGCAGCCCTGTTTAGGGAAGCTTTTAATGTTTAATAAATTATTGTATTTTAATACTTCTGTTGGAAGCCGCCCAGAGTGGCTGGGGAAGCCCAGCCAGATGGGTGGGGTATAAATAAATTATTATTATTATTATTATTATTGTTGTTGTTGTTGTTGTTGTTGTTGTTATTGCTTTTGACCACCAGCAAGTTGCCATAGGAGCAATAGTATTTGACAAATGGTGACTAACCAAACCCTTGACTGTTCTCAAATTATTTAGGCAGTGTGGAAAGATAAGTGACCCTAATCATTTCAGCTACAGCATCATCTGATTTACATTGTCCTGTTTAACTGGTTTGCTGAATAAGTTTATTACATGCCTACTGAGTTTTCATTGAGAATACTACCAATCTGGTTCCAAACATGCTCATTAATGTTTTTTGATGTTGGACTGGAGCAAACAGAAGCATCTCTGTGCAGGACCAACCTGCAGGGTTGGGCGGTGTCCTGGCAGAGGTGCTGCTGCCACTTAGTGGGATGGTGTGGAAGTGGAACAGGATGGTGGCAAAGTTGGTCCTGTGTGGACGCACCAGTGGAGCCAATCCCATGTTCCTGCCAGTGTGGACACAGCCTTAGGCACCTTTATCCAAAGCATGTTGTACTTAACAGACAAATAACAGGATGTATCAGTGATTATTTTCATTCCACGGTTATGTGTTTCAGGTAAGAAGAGAAGTTGCACATTTCCCCTTTGGACCATGCATGTGTTCCTGATGTGTTCACAGTTCTGCTATGCATCTCAGAGAGACTATGCCTGAGGGTGTACCTCTATGAAAACCAATTCTATGCCTTTTAAGTGTCAGGCTGAATGGAGCTTGCCATGCAATTCCCTTCCATTTCCTCCCCACCACTGGCAAGCTTGAGAGTTTGTGCCTGCAAACTGCTCTCTGCTGCTACTATTCAGAGACAGAATGCATTTCTGTTCTTCAGCCCCAACCTCTTTGAGAGTGAAGTGAATCTGTGCGAGGTGGGGCAGTGCTTCTATGCTAGCTTCCCAGCAGGTGTGTCACTTGGGTTTACCAGGAGGGAGGGAGACATAGCGGTGGGGAAGTTAAATGCACCAGCCCAAGTATCGGATTGGCTCCACCAATGTGTTTGCTCCCCATCAATTTTCCCATTACTAGTAAGCAACAGTGACTGATCTGCTGGGAAGCTGGATTAATGGCACCACACCATCCGGAAAGCAACTTCTGGAAGCAACACCATCTCTACCATCCATCCAGGATTGCCCTGCAGACCTCAAGAGTTCTCTACTCACCATGTATGTCCCTGGCTAGATCCACTCCTGTCCTCTCCCCCAAGCAGTTTTGGCTGTCAACATGCCCATATATGCAATTTACTAACAGAGGAGCAAATGGGGCTGGATGATTGTTGCTCTGATTATCTTTCTTCTGGGGTGTGATGGGGGAGAAAAATGACCACCGAACAGGTTTTGCTGTGTGATAGTTCCTCTCTACACAGCCTCCTTCATTCCCCTCCAGCATTCTGTTTCTCGCTTTGCAATGCTTGGTGGCGATTGCTGAATGGGCAATTGTGTCTTGAATTATATAGGCTCAGGATGCCAAGTGAAGAAGAAAAGAGCAGCGGCAGGCAAGCTTGTAAGCAGTACGGATACAGTTTCCATGCAGATGCCCTTGGGTGCAATGAACAAAGAGTGGCACAGGGCCTTACGGCAGAGCCACCCCTGAGTGCTCTCACACACTGACACAATCATTTATCCTTATCTTTGCCATTGTTACCATTGACCTGACCATGCCCCCCAAAGGCTGCATTAAATAACTGCTGGAGAAACAATGCAAAAGAAAGAGATGCCAGAACTGCAGGAGGGGGGGGGGGAAATATTTGTACAAAAGCAAGCCTGGTACAAGGTCCAGCCCCATTGAGCGACTTATTCACACACCTCCCCAAAATGAGCCTCCAAGTCCCAGAGGCTGTGCAAAGCCTTATCGCAGGAGCAAAACATGGTCCACAGGCACGATGTAGTGTGAGCTCAGACATGCATTTCCATTGTCCTGTTGTCTGAAGGAGGCAATGTTTGTGTGGCTATATGCCCTCCTTCCCCAGAATAAAGACTCATGACACCAGGTTTAAGATTTAATTAATTGGGTGGTTAAGGCCACAACTTTATTAAATATGCATGTAGAGCGGAATTGGCTTAGGCGTTGGAACCTAATCCGACTATATCCGACTCCAACCCGTGTGTTGGAGTCTGTGAGAAGTTAACCACCAGAAAGGAGCCCCGCGACGTAGATCTACTAGAGCTCCTCCTGTGGCCACCGAAGGGGCGTGCCTTACGGCCCAGGCAACTCCAGGCTCAGGACCAAGCCTCGCCCCCGGAATCCTTTAACGGAATTACTTCTCCAAATTAGGGCAGCTGATGACGTACTTGCCCCTCCTCCATCTGATTGTTATGCAAATTTCCAACGCCTAACCGCCTAACCTAAGTTGTGACGACATGCTACGAGGTAGGCGAAAAACCCATCATGGCTAACCCAGGAAGTGGCTTTATGGATTTGTACAGATGGGCTTTCGCCAACACCAGTCGGCATGCTCCACTGCAAAAGCAGTTTCATGATGAAAGGCACAGGCACAGAGGGCACTTCTAGAAAACCTGTTTAACTGAGCATTCATATGGATTTGTTTGCAGGGAGATTAGACAATGTTGGCTATTTGATGAGCATTCATCCTCATTTGTTTGCCAGGAGGCGAGATGACGTTGCATCAAAGCAAGTATCACCCCATATTTTCCAGGGCGTTTCCTCATCACTTTATCCATCACAAAAAAGTCCAGCATTTTGGAGAAGTGGGTTTCTTATGCCAAACCACCCAAACAACTATAATTGCCCGACCTGAATGTGCCGGTTCACACTGCTCCCACTATGTGAAAATACACTTATCTGAAAATAAAGAATTATGCGCAAACATCGCTACGCATGCCACAAATTCAGATATCCGAACAGCTGGAATTTGCCCACTTCCTAATTTATTTGTATCTTGCTGGTCAGTGGCAAATATTTAGGACAGAAAGTGCAAAGAAAGGGAAGGGGGAGAGATTGGACAATTATGAGATATTGGACAAATCTGTTTTCCCTTTGAGTCTCTTTTGCTGGTCGGAAGAAACTATGGTGGGAGTGGGGAGAGAGATCGTGGATAAGACATGTTCACATAGGAAATAACGGAAATCCTCAGCGCATAATGCGAACACTAGCCTAATGAATGATTTCCTGGGAACACACTGTTTTTCAGTAAGTGAGACCTGCATGGATATGACTGAATCCCAACTGAAAATAGCAGCAGTCTGGAAGTGCCCATATTCAACTTAGGAATTGCTTGCAGCTTAGATGTTTCTCACTGTCATTTCCCTCCCACCATCACCTTTATCTAATTTGCTATTCAAGCCCATTCTGCTATATCATTCTTTGGAACCCTACAGGGGTGGCTGGTTTGGGGGAGAATTGCAATAGGGTGGTCCAAAGTACAACCTTCCTGGATGACTTGCCCTTCAGAGGCCATTGGAGTTTTGACAGACAACATGTATCTCACCATTAAGAAATGTTTTCAATAATTCTAAGGACTTTTAAAGTTCAAGGACTCTAGGCCTTAATATCAAAGTGTGAGCCATGTGCTCATGACAGTGCTATTTTTTATATGATTTCATTTTTTTTTTCTTATGTGCTCTACTTTCTCATTGCTTTACCTCTGGTTTACTCAGAAACTTTAAACACGCACACTGGCCTGATTCACATGAAACACTGAGCCAAATGATAGCTTACAGTGAATAAGCAATGTGCTGGTGCTCTGCTCCTTCCCTGGTCCTGCTGCCACTATACTATGGAGGTTTGGCTTAGCTGTATATACAAACCTATACAATACAAGCAGCACGCAAGGGCACAAGATTCAATCTACTAACCTAGCCTCATGGTTTGTCTCATTCCAAACAAACTACAAGGAACTACCTTTACCACAGCCACATTGCTACTGCTTTCTGATAATGGCACATTTATTTCTCAGTAGGTAGGCTGGTCTATTTTGAAGGGTGGGTGGATGACCATCCACTTGAAATGAATGTCAAAACTACATGCCCAAGCTCAGCAGTGGCAGCATGGGTTTTTGTTGCATGCCTGCCTGAACAGAAGAAGGCAGGTCTATGGTCTTGGCTATTCATACCTCTCCCTTATCTCAGATCAAAATACACGCATTTGTCTCATGCAACAATGTTTCCATTCTGCTGCAGTTCATCTTCCACCAAAAAACTACCCTGTTTCTCATATTTTAAGACATACCCATAAAATAAGCCATAGCAGGATTTTTAAGCATTCAAGGAATATAAGCCATACCCCGAAAATAAGACATAGTGATAGGAGCAGCAGCAATGCCGGCCGCGGCAGGAGGAGGAGGAAAAAAATAAGACATCCCTTGAAAATAAGCCATAGTGTGTTTTTTTGAGGAAAAAATAAATATAAGACATGTCTTATAATATGAGAAACACGGTATGTTATTTGTTTCACTGTCATAATTACAGAATTTAATTGTGAACATCGTATTCTCATTACATTATTCTGCCCCGTTCATTTTGGCATGACGGAAACGCAACGCAAATAACGGGGAAACATCAATTACTTATCATTTGTGGACTGAAAGCAACAATTGCAAATACCGGTAATATTCACAGGATCAATTTCCATTCTTGACATGGGATGAATACATGAACACTGGCCATTTCCGCTCTTGTGGCTGTTTTCATGGGAAATTCCCTGATGTTCCTACTTGTAGCACATTGGTCATGATGCTGGTTGCCACCGGACTAGAAGCTCATTGACCTCCCCATCCCACACTCCTTCAACTCTACTCTCCCTTGTAGCAGTGGGGAATTGTGCAACATAAATCTCACATATCAATGAGTTCATCTCTGGAAAAAGACAGGGGCCATCCAACATGATTTAGTTGTGTGTTGCTTCTCAGGAGATGCTTTGCTGCTCAGATGACAGTGCCGGTTAAAAATGAAAGCTGCTTGTTAATGCAGAGTTATCAGGGTTTTGCATATGTGGGCAGGAGGAGATAAAACAAAACACCTCCCCACTGGCACTGTGAGTCAACAACATGTACCGTAATGCTTTGAAAGAAAGAAAGAAATCGGGGGGAGGGAGGGAGGGACAGAGAGAGAGGGAGAGGGAGAAGAAAATTCTGATAAAAGCATCAATCCACCATGGGATCATGGCATCTTGACACCTTTTTCTGCTACTTCACAGCGTTTTCTGCCTCTGGCATTTGTTCACTTGGTGTTTTGTTTACATTTCGAGCAACATGCAGAAGTGCCAAGACGCTATTGCTGTACTTGGAGGTATGATTCAAGGCAAGGATGGGGGAGGGGGGAAAGACAGGAGCTTTACAATGTTAAACAGACAGACCATTGCCTGTGAGCAACGTTAGAAACTCGGATATATTTAACTAGGCACCAAATGGCTCCTTAAATCAGGGTTACAGGCACCAAAGCAGAATTGTCTACTTGCCATTTGGGGGCCAAAAGGCTCGAAAGTTGTATCTTTCAATGCAACTTTTTTTCCATTCTGATTGCGAAGTTAAAATATCACAGATAGAATTCTGCAGGATGTTTTGCTAGTGTGTGGAAACAGGCAAGACCCAAGGACCCACAGATGGTGGAAACATCAGACACCATCCTGGCACCTTGGCAGCTTCCCTTGGTTGCAAGTGGCCAATAGCCAGGTGCAAAATGTGCCTGGAAAATTTCCAACGCTGCCTGTGAGAATATTCGAAGACTGGGTGCATGTGTGCAAGCTTGAGCACCAGGAAAATGCATAATATTACTATTACTACTACGACTACGACTACGACTACGACTACGACTACGACTACGACTACGACTACGACTACGACTACGACTACGACTACTACTACTACTACTACTTGTTGTTGTTGTTTAGTCGTTTAGTCGTGTCCGACTCTTTGTGACCCCATGGACCATAGCACGCCAGGCACTCCTGTCTTGCACCGCCTCCCACAGTTTGGTCAGACTCATGTTGGTAGCTTCAAGAACACTGTCCAACCATCTCATCCTCTGTCGTCCCCTTCTCCTAGTGCCCTCCATCTTTCCCAACATCAGGGTCTTTTCCAGGGAGTCTTCTCTTCTCATGAGGTGGCCAAAGTATTGGAGCCTCAGCTTCACGATCTGTCCTTCCAGGGAGCACTCAGGGCTGATTTCCTTCAGAATTGATAGGTTTGATCTTCTTGCAGTCCATGGGACTCTCAAGAGTCTCCTCCAGCACCACAATTCAAAAGCATCAATTCTTCGGTGATCAGCCTTCTTTATGGTCCAGCTCTCACTTCCATACATCACTACCGGGACAACCATAGCTTTAACTAGACGGACCTTTGTAGGCAAGGTGATGTCTCTGTTTTTTAAGATGCTGTCTAGGTTTGTCATTGCTTTTCTCCCAAGAAGCAGGCGTCTTTTAATTTCGGGACTGCTGTCACCATCTGCAATGATCTACTATCTCATACTATTACTGTGTAGCTCTAGCCTGCTAAGTTGCCTTATAGACATGATGATAGTTTCATCTCCCTCTGATGGAACAATACAGTGAGTCACTGTGCTGAACTCACACATCTCACTGGAAAGTGGAGTGCCAACCCAGCATGGATGGATCAGAACCATCCCTTGTGAGGCCACACTACCACACACTGGAAATGAATGTTCCTACCAGCCATTATGTACTTGCAAGGAACACTTTCTCCTCAATAGAACCTGGAAGCCAATCACAGTTCCACTCAAGACACGTAAACAGCAGAAGGAAAGCACAGCACAGACATGGCTGTACTATACACATAGTACAGCGTATGACCCATAACTATAAGATTGCAGATGCAGCATGACTGGGAATGGGAAACCTGAGAACTTTCAGATGTTGTTGGGATACAGCTCTCATCATCCCTGGCTATTGAGCATGTTGGCTGGGGCTGATGAGAGTGGGACCCCCAACAACATCTAGAAGGCCCACAGGTCACCCCTCATTGCTGGACCAAAGGATCTCAGGTGACAGGATATGGGAAAATCTCCCAATTACCGATCGGATTGCAAAAGGGAAAATGGACCAATAGTCTGACACAGGAGGAAGTCTTTGGAACTGAAAACCTCCTTAGTTTACTGACTCAGCATAAAACCATTTCTTATAGCTGCTTTGTCTTATGACAGTAGCACTGAGAGGAAAGTGCAGTATGCACTATGGGGGTTATTCCGAGCCTAGAAAAATAAGCCAATATTCTCTTTTTGAAGGGCATGGTCTTATTTCCAGCCTAAACTTGAATCCGATCCACCTCCCCACTCAAACAAACAAACTGTGGACCAAAAAAATGGTTTTGGCTGCGTAAGGTTTGGGATTAATCTGAAGGGATGTGAAAATCTTCTGTTGAATAAGTTAGGCAGCCTTTTCACCTTCAATATTAAATTACATAGTGGCTTACTGTTTGAAAACTCTATGGGGACAGTGGGCTATGCACAGCAGGGATAATTGCATTGCATAAAACAAATAGCATAAGCTTGGGCAGTTGCTGGCTGGCCAAGGGCAAAAGGGGCATTTACTATGACTCCGAATACCAGTTGCTAGGGCTCAGAAGGAGGGAGAGCCCTGTGGCACTCAAGTCCTGCTTGTAGGCTTCCCATCAGCATCTGGCTGGCTATATGGGAGAGAGCAGAATGTTGACCAGATAGGCCAGGCATCCCCAAACTGCGGCCCTCCAGATGTTTTGGCCTACAACTCCCATGATCCCTAGCTAACAGGACCAGTGGTCAGAGATGATGGGAATTGTAGTCCAAAACATCTGGAGGGCCGAAGTTTGGGGATGCCTGAGATAGGTCTTTGGTCTGATCCAGCAGAGCTTTTGTGATGTTCTTACGCTATGATGAATTCCAAAATGCACAGTGTGTGCCTGACCCAACAGACAGTTGAGAAAGCCAGAAGTACCCCAAGCAGGACATCTGACCCATGTAGTAAGATTCTTTGTGTTTTTATATTCTTGCTTTGAAGTCCCACCGAAGCTAGTCTGGTATCCTGACGGAAGTGACCACAACCATTAATGATGGAAACAGTCCATTGGGAAATTCTCCTGTGCAAGTCCACTGAAATGAATGGGAGCTGCTAAAGAACCTCTTGGGGAGCAGACACTTGAGAACACCCCAGTGGGCTGTGCCCTCTTATGAAGCCTACAGTATATGAAGCATTATTGAACCCTAATACACAACCCTGCAGAAATAGGGACAAATCTGGATGAATGTTTGAGATGGTGAGCTTTTGCGGTTAAGCTTCCATCAGAAGGTCAGTTTGGTGTGTTGACTGGTTGTATGAATGAACTATAGTTTCCTGGAAATGTTTGAAAAAGATCATTTGCAAATTAGGATCATTTGCATAAGTTTTTTTAATGGCACACTTGCCTAATGTCCTCTTTGCAGTGGGCATCCATTCATTGTTCCTAAGGAAACAGAAAATTTTCTGTGGGAAAATAAAACACTTGGAAAATTTTCCGCTTCGGATTATTTTTTTGACCCACGTCACTGGTTAATACACACATCAAGCATGACTGCATCTCACTCATTGCACCATGGGAAATCTATAATAACTTGGTGGGCCTAAAAGAAGGGCAAGCTTGATCTTGCAACGGGGGGTATGAGGTGAAAGTGCTTTCATCCATAGTTGCCCAACTTTCACCAGAAAGGAGATGACCTAAAATGGTTTGTTCTGAGTCTGTGGCAGACTCCCTTTCAAGCTCTGTGGAGACTTCTTTGCTGGTGCACACAGACACTACGGCGTTTTTCCATTTCATGAAATAAGCTGCTGGTGATGAATGCTGCTGTTTCTTTAGGCTTGCCCACAACTGTGTGGGATGCCTGTGGTTTTTCAGTAGGGGAGGTTGCACATGTTGTGTGACGTTGTAATGGATCCAGATCTCTCACTTGCTGGTAGTTCTTAATAGGACTTCTTTAACAGCATTATTCTCCGCCCCGGGTAAAGTGCAAACAGGATTTGAATTTACATTTCAGCTTGCAAACAAGTCCTGGTGTTTGCATACAGAATGCGGCTCCAGTAACTGACATACACTAGTATTGTATCCAAGCTCGGTTCTTCAATGAATGGAGAGAGGCACTGATTGACTACAACACGCATGTGGAAAATTTTATGGGGTTAGGGAGGGCTCAAACTATTCAAAGTACTCACTCAAAGTGCATGTTGACTTAACAACCCTTGTTAGACTTCACACAGCACTTTAGAGATGTGCCACGTACATTTTCTCAGTAATCCTTACAATAGGAAAAGTCAACCTACACTGCTCCAGGTGTTGTTGAACTCCGATGCCCTGGTCAATGTGGCCAATGATCAGTGATTATGTGAGCAGTGGTCCAAGAACACCTGCAGAGCCAAAGGTTCCCCACCCTTGTTCTACAGCAACCCTGTACATTAGATAAATATTGTAAGCAAAATACCTAGCAGAATGATGTGTGTGTTTATTTATTTAATTAATTAATTTATATGTCATAGTGTAGGTGCGGATGTGTGGGGAGAGGGGCATGAAGACTGTAGTTTGCAAGGATCCATGAAGGGTGCAATTTTGTCTCTATGTGCATTTCCACCTGCTATGTGGGATCCCTGACAGTCAAGAATCTATAAGCCACCCAGTGACCAAGGACTTCCTGGTTTATAGTTAAGTCCTTTAGGTATCCATGGGCTCTGTGCCTTACAGTGCAATTCTATACATGCCTATTACATGCTTGTACAGGATTACAGTATTAATAGGGCAGAAACTAAGAATACGGAGTTTAGGAGGAAGCTAGTTCAAGGCAAAAAGTTCTCCCTTTTTTAAAGGGAAATTCCCTTATGCTGAATAGGCTTCCTCACAGGAAAAGGGAAAACTTGACAGCTATGGAGGTTTTCTCCCACCTCTGCTAATATTGGTGTGTATGTGTGTGCATGCATGCATATTGTAAGAGAGGGAGGGAAAAAACAACTATGTAACACCAGCAGAAACTTCCATTTGAAGAGTCAGGAGTCAGGACATGGCAAATATCAACGTTTTGAAAGAACAAATTTCAAGACAGAGGAATGCACAATTGTTTGTGTTGAAAGAAAAATTAGAGAATTTCAGCAAAGAATCAAATTCATTCCTGACACATCAGAAAGCAATGTGTTTTTCCAAAATGAGAAGACATCTTTCTAACAGGGTTATGCTCAGCTGAGTCAAGATCAAGCCCTCACTTCACATTCACAATGCTTGCTGTCAGAAAACATTGTTGGACTGGATGGCCCTTGTGGTCTCTTCCAACTCTATGATTCTATGAAATAGAAATTACATGATTAACATGAATTGACTGCTCATTGGGTTTACAAAAAAGAAAGAAATGTTGCTGTGGGTAACCAACCTTGATTGTATTGTGAATCACAATCCTTTTAGTAGCCAGCTCAGTATTTAGTTCTGCACTTATGACATGACAAATCACCCCTTGCTATGTGTTAAATATAGAATACATCTTACAGAATACATCTCTTAAATACTAGTTTGTTCAAGCAAGAAAATTAAGCTTTTGGGGGACTTTTCCAGTTTTTAGTCTGATGAGAGGAATCAAATATCTGAATGGTCTCTTGGAAATGAAACTCACTGTCCATTGAAAACTACCACACTGTGGATAATGGTTCTGCCTATTTAACATGCTGTTTTCCTCTGAGGTCTCCATTGCATGGAGGAATGTTCATAAAATTTGCTTGCCTGCCTCCCACATACCCCTCTGAACTGACATGATGCTATACCATTTAATTCCACTTAATGTCCAAATAGTACGGTAAGACATTTAATTATTTAATAACATTTACAAACCACTTAAGACTTTTTAAAATGCCAAGGTGTGTGCAGTATTCTAAAATAAAAAAAGCTCAGTATTATTTAAAAATGCAGCTTAAAACCAATAAAGCAGCAATATAAAATCATTGAAAACAGAAGTTAGGGGATCTAAACACATAAAACAGGGTCTGATCTTATTTGCCATGGAAAGGGAGGGCATTCTGTAACACAGGGGACATAGCAGAAAATGCCCATTTTATAACCAGCGATGATAGAAGATGCACTATGACCCATGCTTATGTCAAAATATTTTAACCTACTGTAAACGGATGCCGGTGGCGCTGTGGGTTAAACCACAGAGCCTAGGGCTTGCCGATCAGAAGGTCGGCGGTTCAAATCCCTGTGACGGGGTGAGCTCCTGTTGCTCGGTCCCAGCTCCTCCCAACCTAGCAGTTCGAAAGCATGTCAAAGTGCAAGTAGATAAATAGATACTGCTACAAGCGGGAAGGTAAACGACGTTTCCGTGCGCTGCTCTGGTTCGCCAGAAGTGGCTTTGTCATGCTGGCCACATGACCTGGAAGCTGTACGCCGGCTCCCTCGGCCAATAACACAAGATGAGCGCCGCAACCCCAGAGTTGGTCACGACTGGACCTAAAGGTCAGGGGTCCCTTTACCTTTACCTTTAAACGGACTTGATTTGGCATGTTGTCTGGAAGAGTGGGATGTGAATTTCAATACAAGTCTGAAAAAAATATGAGCTGAGGGTGACCAACAATACAGAAAGGCTATATGACAGTAAGGGTGTGTCTGCTCAGGTTTTTATTTGAGTTTCAGGTGTGCTCATTTCAAACACCTGATCCCAACGATTTGCAGGGCACACATGCAGAAGAACCTGCACTTATTCCTTCCTGATTGTTAGCCTCCCAGGGTGCAGCTGAGATGGGCAGCCTGCTTTGGGAAGATGGGTGGGAAGAGAAATGATACGGTTTTGCAATTCTCATACTAAACTTACTTTTCAAAGCTGCTATTGGTATGCTGACAATGCATGAAACAAGAACCTCAAGAAATGTTCATGCGCAGATATACGTACAGTAGAGGGAAGTGTTTACAACTTATGGCAATCATATTAGCTAAACAGTAGCCAAAGACACTACAAAGTTAGAACTACAGTCCTATCCCCACTCAGTGGTGTAGCGTAGGTTGCCAGTGCCCCGTGTCGCATGGAGGGGCATACATATTTAACTGCCTAATGGCATCCATGTTACCCAGGAGATGGCAGCCACAGAGATGAGAAAAAAGAGGCCTTGTCCAAAGAGGTCACTCCCTGGTTTGCCTGAAGAGGCCATTTTCAACGCAGCCCAGCAATGGAGCTGTATTGAAGCAGCATTGGGTGTTGAAATTTTGCACCCCTAACAATTTTGTGTCTGGGACAACTGCCCCTGTGTGACCCCAATACGCCATGATGACTACTTACCTGAGAGCAAGCCGCACCAAACTCAATGATACTTGTTTCTGAGTAAACATTGTGCTTTAAGAATTTGGAAAGTGCATCTGTCCTGCCCTGCATTGCTTATTGGCAGGAAGCCTGACTCTTCATCAACCCCAACTGGTACCTCCAACCCACTTCACAGTATCTTTGAAAGTGCCCTTAGCAAAACTGGAATGAGAATGGTGAGCTGTCAGTTCCAGTCCTAGTACCCATCACCAGGAGCACAGCTATTTGGTTACAGAGCATTCTTTTATTAAGGAAATGATGAGGATAGAATAATGCTTTTGTCTTCCTGGGCCTGCTAGACCAAATTCTCACTTAAGCTGGAGTGAACACAAGCATTTAGCAAGGTGTTGTACAGGCAGAAACCCTGCAAACTTTAGCTTCGTTGTGCAACATAGTTGTTCAGTTACAGAGACACTGTTGTTTCTTGGCATCTCCGAAAGCTTGTTAAAAGGTGAGATGCCACTCTGTGTGCTGGAAAATAAAACCTGCTGATCAAAATCCCCAAGTAAAACATATTTTTTTCTGCTTCTGAAATCAAACCAATCTGACTTCTGGTGCTGAAATACACAGGTAGAGATGTCTGGGAGCGCCAGCAGACATCTTTATGGAAGATGATGCCTCCATTTATTCAAGTAGGCCTCGGTATTTATGTATCTCATTACATCTGCAGCCTGTGGCATCTGTTTCCATGCTATATCTGTCAAGCTACATCTTATCAGAGAAGCTCTCTTTCTGTCCTGCATTCCTGCCTCTCCTTTTACCTCGCTGATAAGTAACCCGATGCTTATTCTAAGCTCTTTTTTAAATAACAGAGTAGGATGCAGACAAAGCTAAGCAGACAGCCTGAAAAGGAACTAAAAAGGCGCCGTGAGCTGCCACACATCTCTGATCAGCAGCGCTCGATGTGGCAGAGTCAGGCTTGCAAAATAATTACATAATGCCTGCGTTTATTGGAGATGGCTGCCTCTCTGCTGAGATGCGAGGGCTCCTAACAAGCCGAGCTGATGCACAAAACGCACTTGTGTGATAGATGGTTTGCACATCAATTGGGCCAGATTCCCCCCCCCAAAAAAAACATTGCCAAACTGAATTCACAAGCTTGCTGATGCTCACTGAGTAGATGTGCCCAGTATTGCACTGTTATACACAAGTGGTAATTGGTTTAATTGCAGGTATCTCCAGAAAAACCCCTTTAGGAAGGAACCAGCACGTGGGAGGTCAAAGAATTCTGCTCTCCTATGAAAGCAACTTGCGAACCTTTCTTTCACGTATGTAATTACCAGGTGTGGAAACAGAACCTAGCACTCCCATATATCAGGCTTATGATGTGACTGCTTCTCAGACACCCTTATTTCAAGGCAGAATGACATGTTGCTAGCAAACACACATAGGAAAAAAGAAAAACAAAACCCTGATGCCCTCTTGATTTACAGCTTTGGGAGAAGGTGCTTTGGAAAGCCAAGTCACAGGGAAAGAGGAAACTTATCCCTTCCCCTCTAGCTCTCCCTGGCTGCT
Source organism: Zootoca vivipara (assembly GCF_965207765.1). Classification (NCBI taxonomy): domain Eukaryota; kingdom Metazoa; phylum Chordata; class Lepidosauria; order Squamata; family Lacertidae; genus Zootoca; species Zootoca vivipara. The sequence continues at coordinate 36,533,322 of NC_142584.1, forward strand.
TAACCCTCCCTGTATGGCTCTCACATGGTTCTAAACACTAATGCAAATATCTACCTGGAACTCTGAGTGTGGGGAAGGAGCTGGGAGAGGAGTTGCAGCTGAACAGTGGCAGGCAGAAATTTGACTGCGATCCTATGCACACTTACTTGGACTAAGCCACATTGAACACAACAATACTTACTTGGAAGTACGTGTGCATAGGATTGTGTTATTGCTCTGTTTGCACTGACAAACCATTGTTACGCCTCTGACTCTGACATTCAGTCTTAGAAAAGAGGGAGGGTGGCTGCTATTTTTCATCAAGCCAGGGAGCAGTGTTATAATTGCAGGGCTGCTCTTGAGGATTTCAAGTAAGAGGCGAAACAAATCTACCCTGGGCCGCCTGTTAGGGCCTGAGATGATGTGCATACAGTTGAAGAACAGCAATGGGAATGATGGGGGGAGAATGACTGACTACATCCCATGAGCAAAGTTTTAAGAGCCTGAATAGAACCAGAGACCTCAGGGGTCCATTGATTCCTTTCTTTGAAACACTCTATTCCAAGAGCTAGAATGTTCACTTGTACACTAAGTGCAATGGTATTTCCCCTTCAGGCAATGAGGATATTAGGAAATCCAACACTTTTTAAAATTAAGATGGAGAAATTCAAAGTCCAAGATTTTTTTCATTTGCTTTGATAAGTGCCCATTTGTTCTTGAGGTGTTTGAGTTTATCTGTGTTACTGTAACCCCCCAACCAGCTGCTATCAATCCAAGAGGTGACCTCTCTAATGAATAAATGCAGAAGAAGCAGGATTTTCACAGCAGATAAAGAACTGTAAGGTGCAAACAAAGTCCAGTGCCTCTCCAATAGGGTCCATGAGCTTAGCCAACCTCATGCCTTCTAGATGTTGAGGACCACCAGCTTCCATCATCCTGGTCCATTCCCATGCTTCCTGGGGCTGATGGGAGCTGATGCCCAACTACATTTAGAGGGCACCATGTTGGCTACCACTGGCTTTCATTTTGGAGTGGAAGTCAAATTGTCCAGTGCACCAATTGGGGACACTGAGATTCTTGAGGTGCTGATATATTTTTAGCTGATGTAGGAATATGAAAACTGCAAGATCCAGGGCTGTCACAATGTCTTCCATGTAAAGGCATCCACACTGTGGGATGAGTTGCAACCTTCATATCAGACAGGTAGCTCCCCATGAGGTCAATCCACCTATCATTATCTCTGTATTCCTAATGAAACACCCACTACAAGCATTGCTCTTTCTGCCTACGCTCAGAGGCATATACTCAGCATGAAAGAATATTAGTTCACACCAAAGTATGGGTCTCCTCTAAGGATCATTTCCCTCCTTCTCAGAATGACACTTTCCTTCCCCAAGACCCTCAACTCTGTGACAGCAGAGGAGCTACTGGTCCAGGCCTGGGGTGTCCCTATCATGTTTCTGACAGTCTCATCTACATACCTTCCTGCCTCCCCCAGCACATCCAGGTCAGCCACCTTAGCCTCAAGGGAGCTAACTTGTTTCCTGAGAACCAGGAGCTCATTGCACTGAGCACACCTCCACGGCTTATGCCCGACAGGCAGATAGCTGAACAACTGCAGCCCACCGGGGAGAGCTGCCACAGCAGTGGATTTCCTGTAATTCAATCACAGGAAAACTTTATTTAGAATTGAAAAGGCTATAAGAGAGTCGTCACCCAAGGGCAGAACTGGAAGCCCAATTGCTTTGGTCTGTTAATAGCATATTGTTTAGCTTCTTGCAATAGCCAGCATCCTCTGGTCTAACAAGGTTTCAAAATTAGCTTCCAATCATGCCTTGAATTATCAGGAAAATGAATCTTACCCCAACCACCCTGACACCAATGATTATACATCTTGCTGTTACTATATTATGCACAGGCAAGCTGCAGTGACTCCCTTTATGGGTCTGTTAACCCCTTAACCCTATCCGCACAGTACACCCTTCACTGCAGCAGTACTGGGGCCAGTTTTTCATTAGGTGCATATTCCTGCACTTTCAGTTCTGCCCTAAATTACATTGGACACATTCTCCCCCCCCCCATGAAAAGCATTTCCTCCTCCTCGCTGTCAGCCGTGCCCAAACTGCCACTGTCAACTCCGTGGTCCTACAATGAACCCTGATGAGTGCACAATGGAGCATCACTGATTAAGGTTTGCATGGAGTACAACAACTAATGTGCATGAAAGAGAATTTGCATATATATATGAAATCATCAGTGTTTGGTTGATGGGCCCTTCACTTCCATGGTTGCAACTTTCTGTCTTTAAAAGTTGCTTTCTGAAGTATTGTCTGTGACACTGACCTATGATAGTGCTGGAGTTGAAATAGTTAAACAGGTTACCCAATAAGAACCCGGGGGTGGAGTCAGAGGGACTAGAAAACCAGCTCTGGGGGGAGGTTCAGTTAGTTCAGTGGGTTCAGTTGGGATTGGAGTGGGAGTTGAATTGCGGGGGAGTCTGTGGGTAGGTTGAGTTAGTGTAGCGCAGGCATCCCCAAACTGGGGCCCTCCAGATGTTTTGGCCTACAACTCCCATGATCCCTAGCTAACAGGACCAGTGGTCAGGGAAGATGGGAATTGTAGTCCAAAACATCTGGAGGGCCAAAGTTTGGGGGTGCCTGGTGTAGTGGAATATAAGCTGAGTCAGTAACAGTTAGTTGCTAGGAAGTTCAGTAGATAACTGAAGGGTGGAACTGGAGGAGGTTGGTTTAGGGAGTGTTAGCAGGTATAGGAAGGTATAGGCACCAAGTGTTTATAATTGACTGAAGACCATTTATGAAACCACATGCTTGTTAAACTGCAATAAATAAACAGAAGTTTTATGTTCCAATTTAACCCTGACTGGACTCAGTATTTTACCAGGTTAGAGCCTGGTTGGTGGCAGCGGGAAATAAAGTGGTGGCACAGGGATCAAATAGACCGTGAAACGCCCGAGGACCCTGTGTGATCACCACATTGTCCAAAATGGATCTGCTGTGGGCATATTTCCAAACTACAGCCCCCAAACCTCCCTACTGCTGAGGCTGCCAGTCATTGCACTATTTTAAAGTCACCTTGTCAAAAGGGTCAATAACATCAAGTGCCCATCCACAGAACTGCAGGTCTTAGACATTAAAGACTGGTCTTATATGTGTTATTATATCTTATCACACATCAAATCGAGGAGAGCTTCATCTCATCTTAAAAGTATAGGATTTAGTGACACATAAGCAGAAGTAGTCAACATGTCCACAATTTGCTCTAAAAGCTGATGGAAGAAGTCAAATGAAATTATATGCCACATCTTTCTGGCAGGCTGTCAAGGCTGCTACATCCGAGGATATAGGTTACACCATTAGTGATTCTTCCTACAAGACTTTGGTTTGGGGGTACAGAAAACATTGTGGCTACAGATAACTCCGTGAATGGTACATGCATGCTTAAATTGCCACCTTTCTTATAAAATAAGGCAGAATCTCACACCAGAGAACTTCTGTGGGGAAATGATGCTCACTTTGTAACCAAACATCAAGAGTAAAGCAAACCTGCCAGTCATAGCTGTCAAATTCTCCCTTTATTTAAGGGAAATTCCCTTATGCTGAATAGGCTTTCTCGCGAGAAAAGGGAAAACTTGACAGCTATGCTGCCAGTGTGGCGTAGTAGTTCCAGTGTCAGGCTATGATCTGGGAGACCAGGGTTCAAATCCCCACTCAGCCATGAAGCTTGCTGGGTGGCCCTGAGCCAGCCAGTCGCTCAGCCCAACCTACCTCAACAGGTTGTTGTGAGGATAAAAAGTGGAGGAGAACTATGTGTGCCATCTTGAGCTCCTTGGAGGAAAGGTGGGATACTAGTGTAGTTAATTAATGAGCAATCTGTACCCGCTACCATGAATCCAGAACATTTCCCCCCACCCAGTGGGGTTAACACTAACAATGCCAACTTCCACGTATTTCAGCACAGATGGCAAAGATCAAAAGCACACAGTCTATGCATGCTGAGGGCTACTGACGCTGGGTGAGCTTTACAGGGAAGAACAAGAGGGTTATGTTCCCTTGCTATTCCCTGCTTCTTATCAGACCTGACAGTTCTCAGCTCCTGAATTGTTGCCAATTGGCATTTTTGAGGCACTGAGCTTGAACTCCAGGGGACCAGCTGGCCTTCAGGGCAAAAGTGGGGAATCAACACTGATCACAGCTAATTGTAGACTACAATCCCTCTCCTAATTGCTCTGATTAATTATTGATGCAAAAAGAGAGAGGACTGGTTGGGTTTTTATTTTATTTTATGTCAGGTAATACAAGAGCTCCAGGCCTAAGAAAGTTCACCATAATCTCTCTCTTCTTTGGCCTTATAATTAGGGAATTAACACTGCCTGCAGGAGGAGGAGGATGCAGTTTCCTGCTGTGTTCATGGACTCCTGCCTTTGAGCATCCCGGATGGAGGTTATTCCGAGAAGCTCATCTCCAAACCTCCTGCGGACAGTCAGTTCCTTAAGTGTTATCGACAAGAAGGAACCCTTTGATGCCATTAGCTGTGCACCTCATTGATTTTTTTCCTTTGTTTTAACAAGGAAATCATTACAGTTTATACAACCTGAATGCACGGCTCATCAGCTCCTTAGTCCCCCCCCCCCCACACACATCTTCTGCATTTCTGCAGTTGCCACCATGCATTTAGGCTGGCAGAAACTCACATTCCTTTGGCTTGCTGGAAGTCTTGGTATATCCGCCCCTTGGAGATGACCCCTTGGTCTGACCTACAATCCTGGCACTGCAGAATCTGGCTTCTCCCTCAGTTCCCTGCAAGAATTTCACACAAGCCTTAGACTCAAAAAGTAAAGGGGGTTGTGCCCATGCTAGCCTATGCTGTGGCAGTCCCTCCCCATAGAGGTGGCATGGCAACTTCATTATACAATTTTTGGCAAATGCAAAAGCCACACCTCTTCACCTGGGCCTTTCACACCTGAGATGTATATTTTTTTAGGATCCACCCTGTTTGTTTGTTTTTGCAATTGTGTTTTTTAATTGTAACCTTTTAAGTTGGGTTTTTTTATTTTTTAAAAACCTATATTTTAAATGGCTGTAACCTGCCTTGGGGACTTAGGTGAACGGTGGGGAATATCTTAAGATCCTCCTCCTCTGTTGGGCTTAGTATCATCACAACCGCAGAGTTGAAGCTGCACAAAATGTGAGCACACCTCCATACATTCCTTTATCCACACAACTGAAGTGCAGAAGAGCACAATCACCCCACCTGCTCTTTTGCCATCAAGGCGGTGAAGGTCCTGTGTGAGTGCCTGGAGGCAGTTGGAGGATGGATGGCGGCTAACAGATTGAGGTTGAATCCTGACAAGACAGAAGTACTGTTTGTGGGGGACAGGAGATGGGCAGGTGTGGAGGACTCCCTGGTTCTGAATGGGGTAACTGTGCCCCTGAAGGACCAGGTGTGCAGCCTGGGAGTCATTTTGGACTCACAGCTGTCCATGGAGGCGCAGGTCAATTCTGTGTCCAGGGCAGCTGTTTATCAGCTCCATATGGTACGCGGGCTGAGACCCTACCTGCCCGCGGACTGTCTTGCCAGAGTGGTGCATGCTCTAGTTATCTCTCGCTTGGACTACTACAATGCGCTCTATGTGGGGCTACCTTTGAAGGTGACCCGGAAACTACAACTAACCCAGAATGTGGCAGCTAGACTGGTGACTGGGAACGGCCGCCGAGACCACATAACACCGGTCCTGAAAGACCTACATTGGCTCCAGTACGTTTCTGAGCACAATTCAAAGTGTTAGTGCTGACCTTTAAAGCCCTAAACAGCCGCGGTCCAGTATACCTGAAGGAGCATCTCTGCCCCCATCGTTCAGCCCAGACACTGAGGTCCGGCGCCGAGGGCCTTCTGGCGGTTCCCTCGCTACGAGAAGCCAAGTTACAGGGAACCAGGCAGAGGGCCTTCTCGGTAGTGGCACCCGCCCTGTGGAATGCCCTCCCACCAGAGGTCAAAGAGAACAACAATTACCAGACCTTTAGAAGGCATCTCAAGGCAGCCCTGTTTAGGGAAGCTTTTAATGTTTGATGGATTTCTGTATTTTAATATTGTGCTGGAAGCCGCCCAGAGTGGCTGGGGGAACCCGGCCAGATGGGCGGGGTATAAATAATATATTATTATTATTATTATTATTATTATTATTATTATTATTATTAATCAGGCCTCAATTATGCATTCTGCCTACCAGGCCTGGTCTCCAAAGGACAAGGTGGCCGGCCAGGTTCGCACGAGCTTTTTCTTTTGTCTTGCGAACTTTCTAAGTGAATTTTGGTGTGCTGAACAGGCCTTAGGAATGGCATCTGGTGTGTTCAAGCTATGATGATTCACTGTGGTCAGAGATTACAAAGTGAAACAGAATGAGGGCAGTCAGGACATGGGTCCAGGAGAGCACTCACCTGAGCCTAGTTCAATGAGCATGTAAGCATCCTCTGAAAAATTCAACTTCGGTTGACTTCAACACTTAAGCCACAGTTGCCTGACTCAAGGGCAGGATGAGAAATTTTGCTAGTGTTTAACAGCATTGCCAATTCTAGACAATCAAGCAAGCAAGCCACTCTGGGTTTGCCTAGCATCATGGCTGCAACTCTCAAATTAGAAGAGATTTCCCACTCCCTGATGGACCTGTTTAGATTAATCCAAGTTGTGCTCATTTCCCTTTAACTCTGGCACTTCTTAATTTGAACTGACGCATGGCAATGTTCTTTTCCCCAAACATATCTGGAAACTGTCTATGCAGTTGCTTCTATTTTGGGGTGGGTGAGTGAGGACTGATGCAAAAACAGAGAGCTTTCTGCTGCCTCCTGTGCTTATAGATCAGCTTAGATGATTCTTGGTAAACTGAGGGTTGAGGAAGAACATAAAAAGTCACTGTATGAGCATAGCTTCCCACCACTTGCATTGTTAGCAGGTGGCCCAGCATATGTGTGTGAGTGAGAGGGGGGTGCAATTGATGTAACTCTCATACAGTATTTGGAATTTCAAAACATTGGGAATCTCTGGATTTAGGAAGGAGAAAGTGTGGGGCAGTAGAAGTTGGAGGAGAACATTCCATGGACAAAGAGCATTTAAAGGAGGCGCAAGAGGCCCTTGCATGCATGAGCAGTATCAATCCCATAATAAACACCCATTTGGAAGTTTCATTCAACCTCAGTGTTATTTGGTTTCTAAACTACTTCTAAAGGGCAACAGGAGGCAGCAATAATGGAATTAAATGCTCTAAAGCATAATTGCCTCTCTTTGATTCTCGAGCAGATGGACCAAAACTAGAAAGATATATACTTTAAAAAAAAACCACACAACTTCCTGGAGATTAAAAACGAACAAACAAAGAACATCATTGTTTATTTGCCTCTGTAATAAAAAAAAATGGTGTGTCTTACTACAGACTAAGCAAATTACCTTTAAAAAGGAAGGTTAAAACAGTGTTTATTATTTGAAATGCCTTCCTCTCAGCTCAATTTCTGATGAATTACCCCCAGCTTCATTACTTCATAATATATCTCCCTTGACATTTAATTATACTTACCCCAAACACATTAAGCCAATCAGTCTGAACAGCCTCTTATTAATATGCAAATTTCTACTTTTGAAAAACCATGAATCTGTTTGTTTGGGGGGCGGCGGGAGAGAGAAATCTCCTTAGGCTTCAATTATGTCCAGTCAGGAAGTTGCCTTCCTCAATCAGACACTTCCCTGTTCACCAGCTCCGTGAGTCAGCATTTGACTAACTGTTTAGGTTAACTGTTCTGGCAGCAGCATTCGCCATTCAGGGTTGATGAGGGAAGGAGAAGGAAGAAAGGACCAAATGAAATTAGACTTGGAACAGTTTGCAAAGATTAATGATAATACACAAACCTGCCATCTCTTATCGCTTTGGGTGGTAGGCTATCAATATTAAGCCAGGCTCTCTGCCTCCTCCCTCCGACTGTGTGTTTTGTTTTGTTTTAAAATTTTCTGTTGCCATGTAGCTTGCTGTTTCCCCCCCCCCCCAACAGTTTCATCTAAAATCATGAATTGTGGCCCATCAGGTCAAGGTATTGTGGGAAGATGTGCACATTTTATAATCCCAGTGTGCACATTTTATAATCTACTATCACATTTGCTCTAAAACGTAAATATCAAATTTATTACTTTATTATTTTTTTAAGTACAGCTTTTTCTGCTTTTGAAAAACCATTACTCTTGGGGGGGGGGAAATCTCATTAGGTTTCAATTATGTCCATCTGCTTTTTTCATCTGTTCATCTGTTTCCTTTTCCCAAGAAGAAACTCGAAGCGGCTTATAACAGTAAAACGCACATACAATATGCATTTATACTTCACAAAATGCATTAAATATGCCTGAGAAAATGGCAATAAAATAAAGACACAAAACCCCCAAATCAACAAAATATGAAGCTCATAAATGTGCACCCCATCATTTTATTTTATTTTTTACATTTAGTTAGAATGTAAATTTGATAGACCTTCTGCAGTCGACTACACTAACAACATCCGCACATAGCTTAAAAATAGCATACAGTACTAGAATTCTTCATGGCTAATGTCACACGTGAAAATGATCATGCAGCAAGTCCCATGTCCTAAAGTGGGATTCAGCCTTATGCAACTGAGCCTACACACACTATGCGCTATGCACACTTTTCCATAAGTTCGCTCTGCTTTCCTCAAGTTCTCCCCATCACATGAACTTGCCAAGGTCTCTTAGACTTATTGTAATTCTCGCTGGAGGGAAACTGCCCATTTGTTTATCTGCAAAGTTAATGTGATTATTTTAGCATGGCTATTTAAATATGTTTACTAGCTAAACTAATTAGCAATCATTAAATTTAATGTGCTGCTGCATTAATTTTTCAATAGTTAAAATCAAATGAATGGAACAAGTCAAATTCAGCAAGTCTGTGGCTGCTGGCGTTGTCGTGGCTTTTTCTATAAATCGATAGCGCTGCTGCATTTGGAATGCTTGCAGACAGGTCTGGTTCTGCTCCCCCGCCCTTTGCTTTTCCCAAAAAAGGATTCTGCAAAGCTAGAAGAGGACAAGCAAAGGGACTAAGGAGTTAGAGTCCTTTTGAGAGTGGCAGCTTCTCAATTTAGAGAAAGCCAATATATTGGTGGTGAGGAGGGGAAAAGAGTTATAAAGTTATGCATGGCATAAAAAAAGATTTTACCCCTCTCTCATAATACTAGAACTCAGGGTCAGTCATGAAATTAACAGGCTGTTAATTTTGTGGGCAAAGTTGTTGAGCCGTTGAGGGAAAACAACGCTTCTGACATGTCCAGATTTTCCCAGACATTTGTTCGATTTCTGCCGGATGTACGGCAACCTTACTAGATTCAGGACAGACAAACGGGATATAGTGATGGGCACCAGCTAGGGCACCTTGAAAAGGGGAATGGACAAATGCTTGGACGATTGATCTATTAACAACTAGAGGATAGGAAAATTGTGTTCCTGGTGATGACTTGGTGCCTCCCTGCTTGTGGGCTTCCTGGTGGCATCTTCTTGGCCACTATGGGACTACATGAACCTTTGGTCGCATCCAGCAGGAATCTATTCACTCCAGGAGTAGGGAAATGTTTAGCCAGAGAGGCCACATTCCACAGAAGTAAAGGATGGGCGATGCAACACATGTGTCTATTTGCACATAGGAAACATTCCAGCCACGCAAAAGTCAGAGGTTTCCATACACACCTCTTTCCATCCAGACAAGCAAGGGGCATTACCACAACTCAATCCCATGTTCCAGCCAGACAAAAGTGCCGAAGGAAGGCATGGAGGACCCGCGAGGGGTATGGATTAGGGAGGGGCATGATAGAGTTAGAAACATAGAATTGTAGAGTTGGAAGGGACCTTGAGGATCATCTCGCCCAACCTCCTGCAGTGGAGGAATAGGCAGCTGTCCCATACAGAGATCGAACCTGCAACCTTGGCATTATCAGAACCACGCTCTAACCAACTGAGCTATCCAGGTGTTGACAGAGGGATCTCCATTGGAGGTGAGTGTACTCATCCCACTCTCGCCATTGGAAGCATGTTTTGCAGGGTTTGGGTGTTGGTTCAATAAAACCTTGGTAAATCTGCTTTACCAGAAGCCCCAGTGGACCAAAGCGTGTGTATACATGTGTCTTCTTCTGAAAACATGTGTGCAGGCTGTGGGAAGCAAAGGATCTCTCAGCACCCCTTAGCACATTCTTTTTCACGGCAGATGTTAACAAGAAAATCTCCCCCCCCCAACTGGATCAGCTGTAGATCACCCCCAAGTTGGAGAATTGACCATTCAGAGTGCTTCTAACGCCATCCCTGCGGCAAGGGTAACATGCCGTTCACCCACAAGTGCATTCATATATTTTACACACACATGTATGTATATATATATATATATATATATATATATATATATATATATATATCCTTCAAATCAGTCGGCAATACAATGCTATTTGGGCTCTTGGGGCTTTTCATGCTTTGTATTTGCTCCCCCCCAGCCAACCGGTGGTATGCTGGCTGTCCCAGTCCGCATTATTTTTCACAAAGGCATATAAATCACCACAGAAACTCTTATTATCTTATTTTCCCTCTGCTTCCCTCTTGTCTGTTTTGAGAAAAATTAATGCATTTGTCTCTGGAAGGAAGGAGGGGGGAAATGGAACCGTCTCTATAATTCAGTTTTAAAAACAAGCACCACTGGCTGGTGGAAGGGCCCCCTCTTAGGCAACTCATTTTTCATACTAGTAATTGAAGCCTTCCCTTCGATTTTTCCTCTGGGTGCTAAAGACAACTGGGGCCTTCCTGGAACTTGAAGATATCTTATGCAGAGGAAAATTCAAGGCTGATCTCGAGCAGCAGCAGGCTTCAAGAGAACTTTTCAGTCTCTCACAGAAGGATCTAAGCATGGATTTTGAATAGTGATTTGGGGGAGAATACGATACAACGCTGTTCAAAGAGTACTGTGTTTTGGAGGGAGGGTCCCAGGCACTCAAAAAAAAAAGTGGTCCTTTTTTCTTCGGGCATCTCAAGTTGCCTTTGGACTCTTGTTTTCCATATTTTGAATAACTGATTTTAAGGGAAAAAATCAGTAGTAAAAGCATCCATTGGTGGACACAAAGCAAATCCTTATCTACACACAAACCAACTGTACTTTGTAATATTGCTTCAGTGGTTGAATGCTGATTGTGTTAGTACTTTCAAGAAATTAAAAGCAGAGTGTTGCAGTACACTTTGCTCTTACATATTGCTCTTACATACAACTTGGCTGGGTAGGTTTAAGCTCGCTATGCTGTTCTCATAGTATGGAATGGAAATCAACAGTCCCATCCCACATAGTCCCATTGCACACAGTACTTTGCTTATCCTCCCTATAACTCTCTCAAGTCAAGCTTACTCAGACCACCCAAAACAAATGTACCATTTTCAGCTAAGGAAACACACATATACACACCATGGTTTTCTGGCAGATCTTTTGTCATCTCTATCCTTGGTCTCATCAAAAGACAGTTTTACAGCATATGAGGGATCCCCTCAGAGAATAAACATTTCTTAAATTATTCTGAGGTATGGCTTCTTTATAGATTGCTGTATATCTCCTAACCCTGCAAGGCCAAACAAAAATCTTTATCTGTATTAGAGCTGCTGACCTAGGGCTGCAATCGGAAATATATGGAGCACAACGCTCACTTCAGAATCCATTCTTCAATAGCTCTCTCCTCCTCTATTTGTTAAATATAATTTTTATGGGAAGCAAAGGGCTCCCTTGAGTCAAAGAAGGCAAAGGCATCCCAAAAAATAAAAGAGGGAGTCAGAAGACACTCCAGCGACAGCTCACAAATATGATTCAAGGAAATGAAAAAGTGGAGGCGAAAAGGAGTAATTTTTGCTTAGGTCTCATCAGATCCCAACTCATTTAATGGATTACAACCACCTATTAAAAGGTCAAAGGTCCAGAGTTTCTTTGCCTCACCAAATAATCTTTTCTCTGAATGTTCCATTTTCATATCAATAAATGCTCCTCTGTCTAACCTTGTGCTGGGGGTAAGGATGGACAGGCACAAATCTTTTTTCTGGAATGTTTTAGATATTGAGAGTGAATCCTGTGGGCTAAGATTAGCATAAGGCAGGCATGTCCAACAGGTCGATCGCGATCTACCAGTAGATCGCGAGGAAGTTTCTGGTAGCTCGCAGGTAGATTGTGGGTTCCTTAGTGCTTGCCAGCCTAAAAGAAAAAAAGAGCTCTCCCCCTAAAAACAAAAACAAAAAAACCTCAACAACTCTTGTCCCCCCCCCCAAAAAAGCTCAATAGCCACGGGCAATTGCAGAATTGTAGGGAGAGCTCCTTCCCTCTTGCCGATATAGAACTCACCAGTATGTGTGTGTGTGTGAGTGCGTGGCGCATAATGGCTTGCTCCTCCTCCCACATGCCAGCGGAGAGATCCCCGGCTCCCTTAAAAAAACCCAAGTCTACTTTCCCACTCCTCTTCTCTTTACATTCAAATGGATAAGCATGTAATGAATCAATCAAAACTCATAATTTGGAGGTTTTTAACAAGAAGCAACAGCAAGTGAGCCAGGAAGGGGCAGACAGGAGCCACGGGAGGGAGGCTTCTCTGAGCCGGGAGGGAGGGGGCGGACGGGAGCCACGGCTCCTGAGAGGATGACCTGCGCAGCTTTGCCAGTGCCCCTGCGAGGGCTCTGGGTACTTGGGAGTCGGGGGTGGGGGGCACCGGTGCTCCTTGCTGGAGGAGGCAAGCAAGCAAACAAACAAGGGAGGGAAGCCGGCAGGAAAGGCTGAGGCGGGAGGAGGTGACAGGAGCAGCAACAGACTCACTACTCAGTCTTCATTATATGTCCTCCCCTCAGGACTTCCCACACCCGCTAGAATATTTTTGTACTTCTGCAAACTTTGGGGGCAAATAACCTTCTCCTTGGGCATGAATGGGGTACACTCTGTTGGCACAGGTGATCACCCTACAGCCCCTTGAATGCACTGCTTTTAAAGCCAGCAAGTTCTGGGGAAGCAGTTGCATTAGCCCAGTCTTCTCCAACCTGCTGTCTTTCAGGGGGTTCTGGACTACGAAGCCCCAGGGGCCAATTGCGGATACAGGGGACTTTGCGGATACATAGGAGTTTAATAGGGACAGTTTTATGATCTGAAGGTGGTCTGCCTGGAAAACAACACTGCAACAATTGTCTTTATGTGTGTGTATTTGCTTCCCACCTTTAGAACTCATGTTTTGGTTCTACTGGTACTTATTTGTGTGAATCTGCATTTCCATATTTTAAAATGACAAAGAGTAAGCAACGTTCAAACATGACAGATTCTCTGAAGCTGGCCCTGACACAGTACTCGCCTGATATCAAACAGTTGGTTACTGAAATGGTGACACAGATGTCACACTAACAATGGATGAAGGCATGTATTTTTAAAGAAATCTTGATAGGTAGGTTAATGGAGTGGGTAAAGGAGTTTGTGCTGCGTACAGTTTTGTGAGTGCTTTTATGCAACTCTCTCCCAAGAAGTCTCTAAAAGTTTCTGTTGTCCTCTGTAAGAAAAGTATTTGGGCAGTGCTGCCCCCCAAAAGGTTACCAAATCTGGTCACCCCCCTTTCCTTCTCCCTAAAAAAGCTCAACAACTTTGAGCTGAACCCCCAAAAATGGGGGTAGATCACCACCAGATTTTAATTCTGAAAGTAGATCACAGTCTCTTGGGAGTTGGCCACCCCTGGCATAAGGTATTCAGATATTCTTTTTTTAAAAAAAAGGGGGGGCACCAAGCATGTCAATGGCTAATGAGAAACAGTAAATAATGGAGACAGATCTTGTCCAAGGTCACCATTTGGCATTCTGGCAACTTCATATATGACAAAAATCAGTGCTGAATTTATTACCACCTGTGTGATTAGTCTTATGTATGGCTCAGTCAGCCCAAGGTAAAAGGTTAAAGTTCATGACATTCCCCCTTTCCTCAATAGCAGGATACCACACCCGGCATTCTGGGATATCACTGGAAAGGAAGCCAAGTGCAGGCTGGGATGGAATACCATCCTTCCATTACCCACAGGGAAATTCAGGGAAATTGGGAACCCTATATTTATGGATAGCATGGCAAAGGTCTGAATGCAGTTTTCTCTGCATTTATGGATAAACAGCCTCCTGGAAAAGATGAAGGTTTCAAGAACAGTAGGTGGCTGAGGATAAGCAAACTATCACTACTCATGCAGAATTCTCCCAGAAAATAAAATGGGGAGGATGCAGGAAAGTGCATGCCCCTAAAGGCAAGTAAGGGGAATCTGTGGCCACTGTTGGAATCCTCATCCTTGGCCACGTTGGCCACTGTGGCCACTGAGACTTGGAGTCCAACAACATCTGGATGTCACAGGTTCCCCATTGCTGGCCCAAAGGAAATGCTTTTAGGAGGTTACTATTGAGATTCCCCTGTTTTTTCCACATGTCAACAAGCTGCAAACAGGCCCGTATTGCAGCCAAGCCACCAGCAGAGCACAATAAAACCTGGTCTAGTATTGTTTTGGAACATTAAGCACATGCAATGCACTATTGGCCCTAATTTGATTAATGAAGTGATCGTGTCAACAGGGTATTCTATGCTCAGCACTTCACTGCTGACCCAAACCAGGAAAACCCCATCTGGGAATTCTCCTTCCCTGCCCCTCCTGTGCCAACCTTGTCAGGTAATTGTTTACGGAAAGATGAATGTACACAATAATCCATGGCGAAGAGAGCTGATGTATGTGGTGTTAATGAATGAATGAAATAATCAGCTGGATAATAACCAGTATGTGTGTGTTTGTCAAGCAGGATCCAGCAGGACATTAGCATTCTTCAGCTCCTCTGCCTTTATCTCCTGGGCCCCATGTCTGACAACCACCCTGTGTTAGCCCATGAATAAAATACGGACTGATACTCAGACATAATTAAACTGCCAATGTGGATGTACCTAAATGAACTTGATATCTTAATGACATGAGATAGCAGGGAAGTAATGAAGGCCATAAGAAAGGGACGCGCATAACAAACACAGACACCAAGCTGTCATGGGAGGAGTTGCCCTTAAGGGACCGCTTCTCACAATAGATGCTCTCCCAGCACCTTCTTGTTATCCGAGCAGGGTTCATCATTGGACGACTCTTGTCTGCTCCTTCACCATTTACAGACTGGGAATCTATCCTCCTTTTAGGATTGTTGAGTTTCAAAGGGTGCAATCTAGGGGGTATTAACTCTTGCATTCTGACTGATACTATCACCTATTCGTTTTGGGCATAGGGGCCTGGACTTCACACACAACCGTTTTCCTCATTCAATAAATGCACGGTTGTTACAGTAGTTGGTTTCCCAGCTCTCGCTCTGTAACATTTTGACACGGTAGATCGGTGGTTTTGAACCAGTGTGCCATGGCACCCTGCGGTGCCTTGAATGATAGTCAGGTGCCGTGGGCAACACCAGCTTCTGTTCCTTCCCTTCCCTCCCTCCTCTGATGCCCTCTTGCATCTCTGCCTCCCAAAGTCTTGCACAGCTGTTTATTGCAGCCGCCCTGGCTACAAGCTCCACATGTGAGTGGTGCCTTTGGGGCTGGTCAGGGGGAAACTGGTTGCCAGGAGTGGAGGCGACCTTGGAGTAAGCAAGCAAGCGGGCAAGGGAGCCTAGCCTTCCAGTATGCCAGCCCTTGCTGTTGGGAATGGACAGACAAGTAGCAGGCCCCTGTGGAGCGATGAGAGGAGGCACCTCTCTTTGGGGTGAGGTGGGGGGCAGCTCAGAGATCAGGGGCAGCAGCAGCGGCTGCCTGGAGGACTCCCAAAGAGAGGAGAGAGGAGGCTAAGGGAACACTCCACAAGGGAGGGTTTTCAAAAGAAGGATGAGGGGCTGCCAGCTCTGCAGGCAAAGGGTGACATAACTGAGCTCCTGAGCCCCACAGGGGTGCCGCCGAAAGAAGGTAGTTGGTCAAGGGAGCTGTTGACTCAAAAAGGCTGAAAACCTCTGCCGTAGATGTTTCTAGACTGTTCCCTGTTTCGAATGAGATTCAATCACATCCCAGCAAATTCAGGAGGCACAATTAAAGTTTACTTGGTGCTCTTGTGCTCTCTCTCTCTTTTTTTGCAGTAAGGAAAGTGACATGGAAATGAACTCAAAATGGTTGATGCAACTCCATCTAACCTCCCTAACATCTAACCTGCCTAATAGCTGGCCAACATCAATTCTCTCCTCAACAAGTAGAGATGGATAGAAGGGCAAATTAGACAACCGTTGCAATTCACAGTGTGCGTCATAACAGCTGTGGCCTACTCTGAGAGGAGAACTGTTGGAACTAAATGGCTGATCACTATCGGAATGAAATGAGAAAACCAAGTGGACTTGTCTGAATTTTAAATAAATAAAATAAAGTAAAATAAAATAAAATAATGCATTAAGTCTTCCTGTCACCATGCACATTAAACCATTCCTGACTCTTCTTGATGCATATTAAATTATTTCAAGCACCTTGAGATCAGCCCCTGTAAGGCAACCTCACTTTTCCTATCACTGCATGACTCTAGATACCATCAGGCCCAGTGTTCATTTTCTCCCCCACAGGACCAATGAAACAACAACCACTGAAAATCCAGTGGAAAGTATTCAAAAAATGCTCACACAATTGGAAGAATATGGCAGGGTCTCTGGGTTCAAGTTGAATAAAGGAAAATCCAAACTATTAACGAAAAATGTATGCAAGCTAGAACAAGAGGAATTAGAAAATTTTTTTTACAGGTTTAAAGGTTGCTAATAAGGTAAATTATTTGGGGGTTTGGATTACCAATAAGAATATAAATTTGTATAAGGATAATTACGAGAAGAAGTGGAAGAAGAAGAAAAAGAACTAGAGGAACTGGGGGAAATTGAATTTGTCCCTGTTGGGGAGAATATCTGTGCCGTAGTTAAAACGATGTATTGCCAAAGATGGTTTTTATGTTCCAAACAATACCTATAATTAGAGGCGTAAAGTGCTTTAAGGAATGACAAAAAGACCTTGCCAAATTTATTTGGCAAGGGAAAAAACCACACATAAAATTTAAGTTATTAACAGAGTTGAAGGAAATAGATGGTTTTGCGGTCCCTGACCTTAAACTGTACTTTGAAGCGGTGAGCTGGACATGGATTAAGGATTGGCTATTAATTAAAAATACGGAAGTCCTAGACCTGGAGGGATGGGATATTGTGTACGGGTGGCATGGCTACATAGGCCATGACAAGGTTAAATCAAGGTTAAATCCCATAAAGGGTTTTTTAATCATATTGTGAGAAGGGCGCTATATGAAGTATGGGAGAGAAATAAAAAATCAGTAGTAACCAAAACACCATGGTGGCTGTCACCGATGGAATCTATGACGGTTCACAGGAAGAATATGATCAGCGACTGGTTAACATACCAGGACTTAGTAGAGGAAATAAGTAGTGACCCAAAATTAAAGGACCTAGGAGAATTGAAACAGAAGGGAATAACCTGGTTGGAGTATTTTCAGTTAAAAGCCGCCCTTGAAAAGGACAAAATAATTAAAGGATTTGACAATAAGATATCCTATCTGGAGAAGGATATATTATATAATAATCAAAATGTACTTTCAAAAATGTATAAACTATTGTTGAATTGGCAAAGAAAAGAGGAAGATATTAAAGAAATTACAGTAAAATGGGACAGGGACCTGGGACACACGATTGAGCCCAATAGTTGGAATGAATTATGGACTATAAATATAAAATTTATGGCTTGCTATCTTATAAGGGAAAATCTTATGAAAATGTACTATAGATGGTACTTGACCCCTGTAAAATTAGCAAAAATAAATAAATCATATAACAATAAGTGTTGGAGATGTAAGGAATAGATAGGAACATACTACCACATGTGGTGGTCCTGTCTAGAGATACAAAACTTTTGGAATATGATTTATGAAGAGATAAAGAGATAGACAAAAACTACATTTAGTGAGAAATCAGAAGAATTTTTATTAGGAAGTGTTTCGATTATTATTGCCAAAAACAAAATCAGGTTGTTTATGTATGCGACGTCAGCAGCAAGGGTTATAGTGGGGAAATACTGGAAAGATAAAAATGCACCCACCAAAGATGAATGGGTAGTTAAATTGTGCGAGTACTTGGGGCTTGCGAAGCTGACAGATGCAATAAGAGATAAACCTAAAATGTTGGTGAAAGAAGAATGGAAATGTTTAAATAATTATTTGAGGGGCAAGGTTCATCAACAAAGTCCTGGTTATGTTTAGAATGATACCACATAGGGAAATGTTCCCTGATACCAAGATGAGGGATTCCATGGAATAAAGACAGAGGGAATTGATAAGAATAATGATCTGTTGTGACCTTGACAGAAGCATACAACAGTCAGGCCTTCTCGTGTTTTGGCTCGTGGTTTTTCTTTCTTTTCTTTTTTTCTTATTTCCCCTTCCCCTCCCCTTTCCCCTCTTTTTTCTTTTTACTATGGCATATGATTTTTCGTAGTTTTGTATTCCTTTTTATTGTTATGGATTCCTTTTTTTGTCATTTTGGTTGTTCATATTTACCTGTATTTGTCTAAAACGAAAGAAAAAAAGAAAACAGAAACAGAAACAACAGAGCTCCTTTTTCTGACTACCCTCTGCTTTTGTTCAAACAGCGAGCAGTCACTGGAATTAAGAGGCTTACTTACCATCTTGGGGTCTATTTAACTAAGCCACACTAACTTATTTAGGGCAGTGGATCTACAAATAGAGTAGGATTTACTCACCCCAGCAGGTGTGCACTATTTCAATAGAACAATCTAATGACTCAGTGTGCGGCGGCTGTGAAAAAGCCAACTTCCATGTTAGGGATCATTAGGAAAGGAATTGAAATTGAAGGCTTCCAATTTCATAATGCCATTATACAAACCTATGGTATGGCCATGTATGGAACACTCTGTACAGTTCTGGTCACCTCATATAAAAAGGGATATTGTAGAGTTGGAAAAGGTTAAGAAAAGGACAACCGAAATGATCAAGGGGATGTACAGTGGTACCTCTACTTACAAATTTAATGTGTTCCGAATGCACATTTGTAAGTCAAAAAAAATTGTAAGTCAAATCCCATAGGAATGCATTGGGTGAAAAAATCCGTAAGTTGAAACAACCCTATCTAAAAATTCGTAAGTAGAAAAAATCCTATCTAAACCGCATCCAAGATGGCGGACGGAGCTCCATTCGTAAGTCGAAACATTCGTAAGTAGAGTTATTCGTAAGTAGAGGTACCACTGTAATGACTCTCCTATGAAGAAAAGTTGCAGTGTTTGGGACATTTTAGTTTAGTGGATATATGCATATTCCTATGCTAGCCTCTCCTCCCAAAAATCCATGGGGAAAGCAGGGTCCTTGCTGGGGTATAACATTTCTCCCATCCCATTTTCCCCTGGGGATCCATGCTCTTTTTACCAGTTCCATCCACTATGGTTCCTATTGTACCTATCCAGCCCCAAATAGGAAAGTCTACCCCTACAAGAGAACCACTACAACAATCATTCTGAATGTTGGCAGGCTTCATTCCCTTAGGAAGGGTGTTCATGCCTGTGACAATTCTGCGAGAAAACCAGGGGTAAAGACTTGTCCTTTGTTTTCTAAAAAGAAAAACACCCAAAATTTAAAGGTGCCCAGCATTAAAACTTCTGAATATAGCTACAACTTGGAAGGCTCAATTTAGTAACTGCTATGCCTGCAAATTTCATCCATTTGTGTGAAAAGGGGGGGGTGTCTTATAGTTGTCTTTCGATTTCCCCATTATAGTGAAAGGGGGGGGGGAACTGAAGTTCTTTTTAAACCTAATTATGTCTTGAATAATGAATTGAATTCAGAGCGGCTGCAAAACAGTCGAATCTTGTCTCGGAGACCTGGCCATATGTTAGCCTGAAAGTGCCAACATGTGGCTTGAATGCAAGAGGACAGGTGGGTTACTTGTAGGCCAATATTGCTGCTGTAAAGTTATGCATCTATTTTTGCTATGCTATGAATGTGACTACCCCCACTCCTCAGATGGCAGTCATCAGTGCAAAGGCTGGAAAAGTTGTCCACCCCTGCTGTACTTTTCTATTATTGTCCATGTGCAGCATTGATCCATGCCTTTGCTTCAGAGAGACTAATGGAAGTATTTGCATGCTGTACTGCTCAGGAGGTAATTGGCAGTTACTGCTCTAATGGTTCCAGTTTTAGTTGCAAATGAGCAACATACAGTAAGTATTGGTCTTATTAAAGCAATAATAATGAGAAATTAAAGCTTGCACCGCAGGGGTGAAGAATTTACTCAGTTTGGAAAGATAGAGTCATAGCAAGGCTGACATTTGACAGCAAAGTGTCCCTGGCTCCTGCTGATATCTCTGTAATATATTTAAATGAAAAAGTTCAGTGTATGTAACTAACCAGCTCAATATGGATCAGCTTTCTGTGTAATGAGTGAATTGCCTGGGTAACCCAGAAATAGCAATGAAACCAGCAAGGGGAATCCACATGGGTGCACAAGCTTTCGCCCATCAAAATGAAGAAGAGACGTTTTTAATGCAAAATTTTAAAAGCTAGTCTTATCTCCTTTTGCCTATGGGTTTTCCGGGGGGCAGGGTGCATTATCCTCAGTACCTTGAGGGAATATCAACCAGGGACGTAGCTCACAGACATTAACAGTGCACGATGCATAGAGAAATGGGGTCTGGGGATGGGTTATAAAAACAGAACTAATGCCTGGGCCAGAATAGGGAAATTGGCGCACTAATCTAAAAAACACATACGAAGGAATCAAGATGGATATTGCTGACTCAGGTAATTATCTACAAGGTATAAGAGAGAACACAGAACAGTAACAATTATCCACACATACCTTTCCTTTGCTCTTTCCAGGGCATGGCCCATGATTTAAAGCTCTGTGTCTGAGTGCCCTTTTCATTGCTCAAGAGCAGGCATCCCCAAACTGCGGCCCTCCAGATGTTTTGGCCTACAACTCCCATGATCCCTAGGTAACAGGACCAGTGGTCAGGGATGATGGGAATTGTAGTCCAAAACATCTGGAGGGCCGAAGTTTGGGGATGCCTGCTCAAGAGCTTTCCCCATGAAAATCTGCTCTTTAAAGCTCAATTGGAGCAAATGTCAATCTGTGGGAAACCCAAACTGATGTTTATTCCAATTTAGCTTTAAAGAGTCAGTTTTCGTGGTGAAAGTTTGGGGCAAAGAAAACCACACTCCGACAAAGAGTGTAGATCGCCTGAAACTGAAGCCAGGTAAATCTCCTTTCCACAGGTATGAGACAAGTTGACAGAGGTTGCTTGTGAGGCACTGGAAATATGTTCTAGATCAGCCAAGCAGAAATGCTATTGTGAGGCATCATCTTGATGAAGAGCCAGTGTGGTATAATGGTTAGGGTGTTGAACCTGGGAGACCAGAGTTCAAATCCCTACTTGGCCATGAAGCTCACTTGGTGACCTTGGGCTAGGCTCTCACTCTCAGCCTAACCTACCTCACAGGGTAGTTGTGACGGTGAAGTGGGGAGGAAGAGAACCATGTACACCACCTTGAGTTACTTGGAAGAAAAGGTGTATACACATGCAATAAATGAAATAAAAGATAACCACCTGTAGGCTTTAGTTAAAGATGCTTAAGTAAAGGGCACCAATAGCTAAGCATTCTGCTTGCACAATGGCCTTGATGGCTGGTTGCTACTACCTAGCTGTCACCAAATTTGCTTGGATAGATGCATACAGTTTGGCAATGCAAAGCAGCCAGCAAAGGAAACAGAACTTTGAGTCTTTGCAGCTGGCTATGGGAATTCAAGGGCATGTGCTTCTCTTTGAGGAGAACTGATGCTCCTTTGAAGATGAGACTTTTCTCCCTGGATAGTTTTTCCGGTTCCTCGTGTGCAGCCTATTTGTAAATAAACAGATGTTGCAAAAAAAGGGGGGGTATTGTCTCTAGTATACTCTCATCACAAGGAAACTTTGAAGGCTGCCTCCTGATGTTGGAAGAGCAGCATATTTGGTGGTCATGCTCAAAGGTAATCCAATACCAGGCAAGGATCCTTAGATAAAGTCTGATAAAAGGCATACAATCCCCTTGAATCCACTTATGGTTTTGTTGGGTTACTTATAAATAGAGGATATTCCAAGCTCATGATAAGAATTAATAGGCCTTTTGTTAACAGCAGCCAAATTTCAACTGGCTGCAGGATGGAAAGGCCACCCAGCTACTACCTATTAAGCAGAAGTTTGGCAAAGCATGGGAAATACTTCTAATGGACAAATTATATATGCAAATAAGGGCTATTTTGCAACCTAATTTTAAAGGATGACTTCTAGGGGAAATGGTTCACATTTCTGGTATATGTTGTCTATAACAGGGGTGTGTGTTAAAGGCCTACTAGATTCAATCCTACGTCCATTTCTATTGGGGTATTGACATATGGTAGGAGTCAACTCCTAGGGGTCGTGGGGGCTTTGGCCCCCACAATAAAATATTTGAGGGGCCTCCTCAAAGTTAATGAGCATTCCCATTTAAATGGTGTGCATACGCTGTGTCATTTGATTGATTACTGTATGCATTGTGGGGGCTTACCTGGACCCCCACAATATTTTATTCAAATTGGCACCCCTGGGTGTTGACACTGAAAGACTTCAAAAACTATATGTAAATCAAAATGTCAAAGAAAGTGACTCACACTTTTAGTATGTTGTGTGCTATACTTTCAGTGAATCTGAGCTCTAGTTAACTGAGAAAGAACATGTGAATGGAACATAGCTGCCAAGTTTTCCCTTTTCTCACGAGGAAGCCTATTCAGCATAAGGAAAAATCCCTTAAAAAAAGGGATAACTTGGCAGCTATGGAATGGAAACTAGTGGTTGCATATGAAGCATGTGGAATGTTGCTTAATGTAAAGTTCATTTGCCTTTAAATGCAAATTGAAATGAATTTCTCCCCCCCCCCCTTAGCCAGGGGGCATGTAGAAGCTGTGAAAGTTTTTTCTGTATTTTGGAGCTGGTGAGATTGGGTTTCATTGTGTGATCCCTGAATTGGAAGAGTGGAATAAAACATGAATACGTGGAATTGTTGTTAGCTCAAATTGATGTGACATTTAGCTCTCTTCTCCTCACTTCTGGGCTCTCATTTTCCCCTTTATAGCTGCCAAAATGACAATATAGAAACCACAATCAACAGAAGTCTGTTTCTTTAAAAAGGTACGAGGCCTTTCCACACTTACCATTTACAGTGGTTCATTGGCTGTTTGATACGTCGTTTTCAAGAGTGAATTTGGAGCTGATTGTCTGTACCTTTGGTCACCTGTTGCTGTTTTTAGAGTGTGAGTGTGAGGTTTTCCTATCTGCACCAATGTCAGGTTGTGCCTGAATTGAGTTCTCTGGCTATAGCCACTCCAGGTACACTCCTCATGTACCTCCAATTAGCAAATGTTAGGGTTACAAGCATGTTTACAGGGATAGGCATTTCACTGCCTTTTGGTCCATGTATTTAACACCTAAAGGTAAAGGGACCCCTGACCATTAGGTCCAGTTGTGACCGACTCTGGGGTTGCAGCGCTCATCTCGCGTTATTAGCCGAGAGAGCCAGCGTACAGCTTCCGGGTCATGTGGCCAGCATGACAAAGCCGCTTCTGGTGAACCAGAGCAGCACACGGAAACGCCGTTTTGCTTCCCACCAGAGTGGTACCTATTTATCTACTTGCACTTTGACGTGCTTTCGAACTGCTTGGTTGGCAGGAGCTGGGACTGAGCAACGGGAGCTCACCCCGTTGCGGGGATTCGAACCACCAACCTTCTGATCAGCAAGCCCTAGGCTCTGTGGTTTAACCCACAGCGCTACTCCATCCCTATTTAACACCTAGCATACTGCAAAATGAGAAGTGGAACTATGTGTCTGTCTGAGCCATGGCAAACCTGGCTGTTGTGATGAAAGCTTGTCTGTAGCTAATGACTACTGTCATGGGTAGTACTCTGCCTCAACACTGTGGTCTGTATCTGCCATTATTTCTCCTCGGCACTGAGCTCACAAATGGACAGCTCACACCAGGCAGAGGGAAGTGCAGTGGTGTCTCGCTAGACGAAATTAATTCGTTCCATGGGTCTTTTCTTATAGCGAAAAATTCGTCTAGCGAATCCCATAGGAATGCATTGAATTTTTTTTTTTGCCCATAGGAACGCATTAATTGAATTTCAATGCATTCCTATGGGAAACCGCGATTCG
Organism: Zootoca vivipara; assembly: GCF_965207765.1. Classification (NCBI taxonomy): domain Eukaryota; kingdom Metazoa; phylum Chordata; class Lepidosauria; order Squamata; family Lacertidae; genus Zootoca; species Zootoca vivipara. The sequence continues at coordinate 36,557,597 of NC_142584.1, forward strand.
CTAGACGAATTTTTCGTAAAACGCATTCGTCTAGCGATGCAACCTCCGCTCGAAAAAACCTTTCGTTAAGCGGAAATTTCGTTAAGCAGGGCATTCATTAAGCGAGACACCACTGTGGGTGCAAAACGGATCCCTCCCAAATCATGCCCACCAACCCCACCTCCTGACCCCAAGGTGATGCTTGGACACTTGCCACACGAGTGGAAATATTGAGGACCCATTCCAGATCTTTCACAAAAGTCAAGGGGGTTGTGGTGGCAGGAAAAAAAGAGGTGTTTTGAGTATGTTACACCAGAATACTATCTGAATAAAAACAACAACATGTGGAAACATGCAAAAATAAATCTGAAAAAAACCCCAGCAACTCTACAGCTATGAACGGTGTAAGTGCTGAAAAGCCCACTGACTTCAGGCAAGAATTTCTGGTTGGCTCTCTGGACCACAGTTCTCAACCCTCCAATCCTTCCTGCCAAAAAATACACAGCTGCTGGCACCCTGGATTCTGAGTGAGGTCCTGCTTTCTCCTTGACTCTTCTTCTTTAACTCCTGTATGTAGCATTGGTTGTTTGTTCGACTCTGCCTCCATTATCCTGTCTCTCTAACAGATTCCCTAGCATGCACACCTGCTTCGATTCATACTGCACTTCTTGCCCATAAGCACTATAAAATATTTTATTGTTTATTTGATTGATTGAATTTATATACCACCCTATACCTAGAGGTCTCGGGGCAGTCCACAGAATAAAATCAAAATATAAAACCACAAAATACATAATCAAAAGAAAAACAACAACCCAATAACCCCCCCCAAAAAAACCCCACACACATTTTAAAAGGGCATAGCATGTCATCCCAGACCCTCTCTAACCTATTATCATCTCAATCTCTTTCCCTCAAACCTCCTTCCCCAGCCCCTCCTTCCAGATCCTGCTTTCCAGTCCCTTTCTATTTCTACCTACCCTCCTTCCTCCCCAAACTTTTCCATCTCCCATACACTTTTTTTAGTTGTCTACATTATTTGGCATGCTGCCAGCTCAGCAAACTGTGGTAAAATGCTTGGCATTTTTAAGTTTCCTAAATACCCCCCTCCCCACATTTTCTCAGTAATCCTTACAACAACCTTGTATGGCAGGCCACTGTTTTTCTCTAAGGTTGAGGCTGAGAGAGAGGCTGAAGGCAAGGCTGTGTGTGTGTGTGTGTGTGTGTGTGTGTGTGTGTGTGTGTGTTGCCTACAGCTACCAATGGAATTCATGTCTGAGCTGGGATTGAGTGGGCAAGCTTTTGACAGGATGGGAGGGATTACAACAACAACAAAACTGTTTATTGTGAGGACCATGCCTGTACACAAATATCAACACAACAATAATTAAAAATGTTAAAATTCATTACATACTATCCCAACAAAACCTTCATCCCACAAAACAGAAAGAGAAGGAAAACAAGCAACGAGTTAAACAGACGATGAAGGGGTCTTTACTTTATCATCCATAAATCTTTCCCTGGCTTTCATGGCCTTCATCACAAAGACCGCTACCACATGGGTAATTCGTGGGTTAGCATCAACTAACAATTTTTTTTACTCTATCTTCAGGATTGATTATAGAGTTGGGTATAGTTTGCAGCATCGCGTCTCTAAAGCCCGAGTAAATGGGGCAATAGAGGAGGTAATGTATAAGATCCTCTTTAATTTTCATGAAGCAAGGGCATAAACGGTGTTCTGCTGGGATTTTTGTAAATCTACCGGTCAGGTATGCAGTTGGCAATTTTTGAAACCGGGCCATTGTGAAAGCTCTCCGAAGGGTGGGATCAGTGATATCCACCAGGTAGTTGGCACAGATTTTGACTGCCTTTACTTGGGGGAATCAGTAGGAAAACCCAGAATTTTTTTATCTTCGTGGTGTCTAAAAAGGTGTCTTTTTCAAAGATCCATTCCCGAACTTTATCAGGGCTCCACAGTTTGAGAGTATTAAACTCGGGTAGATTGTATCTGGATACAATATCTAATAGGTTTTGACGCCAAATAGTATTATGTTGTAACGATACAAAGGCTTGTTTAGCCAATAAGGTGTTTGAGGCATGTGCGAGGTTGATGAAAAAATGCAGAAATCTTAAGTGGGCCATGGCAGACACAGAAGGTAATCCTACTTCCACTCTTAAGAAGGCTGCCGGAGTACCCTGAGGGAGGCCTAGAATTCTTCTGAGATAAAATTTTTGGAAGATTTCAAGCCGCTTCTAGCAGCTTCTGATTCCATCCCCAGAGTTCTACCCCATATAGCATCTGGGGAATCACTTTTCCAACAAAAGATGGGAGGGATTAAGTAGGCATGAAGTTCATTTAATGTGCTCTGGCTAATATAAAATCATTTTTCTTCTAACTCAAGGCTGAGTGTCAAGACCAAGAAGCCTGCAACTGTGTCTGAGCAAATGTGCTCCAAGAACGTATTGAAGTAGCAGATGGAGGCTGCAATTCCCTCCCACCATTTCTTTAGATTCTTTTCTAAAATTATCTGCACATCCAAGATTAAAACTGTGTTTACTTTCAACACTAATTGACATTCTACACTGATTTGTGTAGAATCCGTAGTTAATGTAATTCAAAGACAAGGTGGCTTCAATATCTGATTTTTCATTGGTCTATAGCATTGAAGAAGATTCCAGACAGGGTCTTAATTTGCAACCAGGTCACCAAAATATTGTAAATGGGACATTGGCAATAGAGTGGCGTGTGGTTTTTATTTTTTTATTTTTTATTTACTAATCAGATTTTCTCTGGAAAGGGTATATCTGGGGGTAAGGAAATACAGGCTAGTATTTTTATGCCAACAACATCATGCAGAAACATGGATGCATAAGGAGCACTAAATGCACATGCACCTTCTCTAGAAGCACCTTGACCAATTTTCCTGGCTTAGAATCTTTCTGTTATCTAAATTTTGTTGATTTAAATAATGTCCACGAATCCCCATTGGGCAAAAATGGCACTTCTATTTGATTGAATAATAATAAAAAAGAACAAATACCCATCTCTTTATCTTCTCAGCATTTCAGTTATAGGGGAGAAATATAAGTCTGATTTTGATTAATGTACTGTATGTGTTCGCGGAGGGATCAGCTTTCCTTTTTTATTCTGCTTAGGAGATTTTTGACTCTCTCCTCAAGCACCGCAAGAAAAATATTTGCTGCAGATGGTGCTATTTTCTAATTTTAACAAGGCAAATTTTTGCTCATTTACTGTGTGAGCCCAACCAATCAGTTATCACATGCCAAATTTGATAACAGCATAGACAGAGCCAAAAAGATTTGGCCCATTAGTGGCATAAGTGAGGGCAAACAAAGCTATGACCCAGCTGTAGTCACACCAAGATGCACATCAGAATGTGCATTCCAAATCATATCACACTGAGAACAATATTTTATGGACGGGCAATATCCACATGCAAGTTTTCAATCCAGTGCTTACCCAGGACAACTTTCTACATTTTGCTGAGCTTCAGAGGTTTCACTGCAACATTTAAACATGGCTAATACAAACCACGTTTTCTAATCCCCCTTTGACTGTAAAGTTCACATTTGAGTTTTTGGCTAATGCTTATACATGTACATTGTTAAGGCATTCAAGCCTAATGCTTAAGCACGGTCAAGAAAAACAAGCCATTCCTAAGGAAAATAAACCATGGTTAAGCCAATGGGTGTACAATACTCTGTAGAAGATGAAATGCCGTACATTTTAGCATAGTGCAATAGAGATAGATATAGCTGTCTCATGGTCTTGTCCAAACTGTTTAAAACAGAGTTTAGGAATGCACAAATACTCAAGGGAGAGAAATAGCTAGATTTCAAGTGTCAAGATTCAGCAACTTCTTTTTAGGAGCTGTCCTGTGGTTCACACAGCAGCAATCACACTCAAAAGCCTGTGTGTGTGTGTGTGTGTGTGTACTGGAGAAATGAAATAATTAATAAATTTATTATTTATACCCCGCCTATCTGGCTGGGTTTCCCCAGCCACTCTGGGCGGTTTCAAACAGAAAAATGAAATAAAATATTAAACATTAAAAGCCTCCCTAAACAGGGCTGACTTCAGATGTCTTCTAAAAATCTGGTAGCTGTTTTTTCTCTTTGACATCTGATGGGAGGGCGTTCCACAGGGCGAGCGCCACCACCGAGAAGGCCCTCTGCCTGGTTCTCTGCAATTTGGCTTCTCGCAATGAGGGAACTGCCAGAAGGCCCTCAGCGCTGGACCTCAGTGTCCAGGCAGAACGATGGGGTGGAGATGCTCCTTCAGGTATATTGGACCGCAGCCATTTAGGGCTTTAAAGGTCAGCACCAACACTTTGAACTGTGCTCGGAAACGTACTGGGAGCCAATGTAGATCTTTCAAGGCCAATGTAGATCTTTCAAATAGGATTGAATGTAAGCAGGCTGCAGCATCAGACCTAGCACCAGCTCACAGTAAACATACTGGAGGGAAGGGAAAGGAGGAGATCCAGAAATTGTTTTGGGAGCAGTGACATAACAAAGGAAAAGCATGAATCTATCTCCCTCCAATGAGCATGACCTAAAATAGGGTATAAAATGTCACGGCATTAGCCATGGCGGAAGCCACAGGGCATCTACCCCAGAAAGCACAGCAGGATTTAAACAGCTTAGTCCATTAAGGCCAGCTGAATGTATTCTGTTAGACACAGTGTATCCTGTCACCAAGTCCAGTGGCCCAGGAGGACTCAGGAGGAGGGAAAGAGAGAAACTTGACCCGATTCCAGATATTACAGCCCCTCCATGCCTCCTGTCATCTCTCTTACATCCTGGGATTAAATGGCCCTATAAAAATGGCCAGTGTGAAAGGCAGATTCAAAAGATGGAGAAACACAATCCTGATCAGAGACCTTTAAGGTACTCAGAGCTCTCTGTCTTTTGACTTCTACTTCCTCCACCACCCCCTTCCCCACAACTCCCTGATGGCTAAGATCTTGGATTTATGGGCTGGGAGTTTAAATATTTTGCACTGATGGAAAAACACTAGAAAAAAAAAACCAATGAGCCAAAAAAAAAGGCCTATGCTTAGCTCACAGCTTCTACAAATTTGTCTTAGGTTCATAGTTACTTTAGCCTCTTCATTTTTAATGAAACTCTTTTTTCATTTCTATTAAAATTAAGAGGAAGATAGATTATCAGCAAACTTTAGAGTTATTCAGCTGCTTGGGGGCTGATTTATTTTATTCATCTCCCCCTTAAATTTCTATTCCTCCCTTCTTCCCAAGTAGTTCAAAATATCTGAAGGGCACGCTGATGGAGAAGATAAGGGCTTTTTTTTTTAAGCCTGAACTCACCAGAACTCAGGTGGGCGCCATAAGAGAGCAAGGGAGGTGTTCATGGTGAGTTCCGGCACCTCTTTTTCTAGAAATATAGCCCTGGGGAAGGCTGATCTATTCCAACAGTTGAGGCCAATTTGCACAGCCGAACTGATGCAATGGGTACACAGCTCGAATTGAAACAAAAGAACCACTGAATCATTGTTGCAACTCTAGTCATGCATTTCAACACTGCTGAAATTGGGTTAAGAACACCAGAGCTGTGACTGCGAGTCAGCCATCACATGGGAATGCTATTGTGTACCAGCTCACTCACTTCATCACTACGCCATGTGAATTGGCCCATAGGTTTCATTGATAGTCCATGAATAAACTTGAATAAAATATTGTGGGGGCCCAGGTAAGCCCCGCCCCACATAATTGATCACATGATGCGGTGCACATACCCCATTTGAATGTGAGTGCCCATCAACTTTGTGGGGGCCCACTCCCCTCAATTATTTTATTGTGGGGGCCGAAGCCCCCACGGCCCCTAGAAATTGACTCCTATGATGATTGTGGTGGAGAATTTAATAGATGCCAGATCAGCTGAAAGTTCAGAAAATGTGTTCAGGGAGATGCTAAGCATAAGCATAATTACCAGCAGCTCAGAGAGATAGATTTGGTGCCCTAGGCTCTTATTTTGTTGTTGTTCTTCAACCCTGCCTTCCACTCCACAACTTTCTCTACTCTACTCTCCTTTGCCTGGAATGCAGACCTAGGTGCTGATAAAGTTTGACACCTCATGTCCAGGGAGTAAGAGACTTATTGGAGCTGAGGGGACAACAGGCAGGAAGTGTAGAGGAATAGCCCAGTGCAGGAGTGGGGAATCTTTTTCAACTTGAGGACCACATTCCCTGGGAGCTACCTACAAGAAGTGGGTGGGGGCAGATGTGAGTGGAGCAACGTGTGTGATCATGGGCGTACCCAGCGAGTATTTTACAGACCATAACCCACACTTTTTCCCTCCGAAAACTGAAGGGGAAAAGTCGCTGCGGGTTATGGAAATCGGGCTGTTTTCGCCCCCTCCGTGGCTGCAGCCAGCAACAGGAACGTGGGGGGGGGGGAGCAGCCTGAGCCAGGGTGGTGGTGGACAGGAGCTCCATCTTTCCTTCCTTCCATCCTTCCTTCCCCCCTCTTTCTTCCTTCCTTTTTCTCCCTCCCTCCCTACCTCCCTCCCTCCCTTCCCTCTCTCTCTCACCCCTTCCTTCCTTCCTTCCTTCCTTCCTTCTCTCTCTCCCCTCCATCTCTCCTTCCTTCCCTCTCTTTTCCCCTCTCTTGCACCCCCCTCTAGTTTTGATCCTGGGTACGCCCCTGTGTGTGATCCTTGCTTTGCATAGGAGGCCGCACAAAGACACCTATCAGCTAGGCAAAAGCACTCCAGCTGAGGGTCATGGCTTGGGGAGAGTCCCAATTGGGGGGGGGGCTGGGTTCCTCTAGTGGCATCTCTCAGCCAAGTTACACACCACTGGCTCTTCAGGAACACCCAGTTCCCAACACCAGGAGCATTTGGGGTAGTCTGTTTGTTAGAATATCCTTCCTCCAGCCAGTGACAAAGGAAAGAAGGCATCAGTACACGGCTGATATCTATTGCTGGGAGTTCTGTGGCGGCAGACCCCCCCCCCTGCAGTTCTTGGCAAAATACTTCACGGCTCTACTAGTAATTAGGCTGCATGGGGGAAACGACAAAATTACACCAATCTCATAATGTATTCTTATCACAGGAGGCAATATTATATTTATTGGGCGGTAGTGGGGAAGCTGGACAAAGAACTGACAGGCTCAAGAGAGCAAGAATTTCTGTTGTCTCTCTTGCAAACAGCTCACAACAAGGACATAATTTAATTACCAGGAGCTTCTTTTTCCTGTATAATGAGGCAATGTTTTGTTTTTTGAATTTCAAAGACTGTTTATATTTGTTTATTATTGCTGCTGCTATTATTATTATTATTATTATTATTCCAAATTACATTACACATTCTTACATCTTTAGCAAGAGACTGGGCACAAATTTTCAAAGCATTCTGAGCAGCCCTGAGGGCTATAAACTTGTGTTCTTTAGAAGTACAGAGATTTTAACAAAGCCATCTCATAAAATATTAGAGAAAAAAATAGTCTCCATTTCATGAAATAATGGTAGCTGTGGCTACCTAGAACTTTTTCTAAGGCTGTGACCTTTCTCCTCTCCCCACCTGTATTCAAAATCAGAGAAATTAAACGTACCACTATATATAAGAAACAAAAAACACACACTGTATAATCAGAAAATGAGTATTCATGGAAAAACTTTGAGGGCAAATGGGAAAGCTGATGTCTTTCCTCTGCTTCAAGAGTGTTGGCAGGCTAAATCTGTTAAAATTAGGCCAAAAAGCTTTCACTTTCAACACCAGCAGGAAGCCATCTGCTAGTGATCTTGCTGCCATACACAGACATTCCAAAGCTGGTGATTTTTTTTAAAAAAAAAATTAGTCACACTTCCACTTCCCAATTTCTCCTTGAGCTGGATGTGGAAACCTGTGTGTATGTGTGTGTTTAAATATACATAACCATCTCGGACTAAAGGCGCTTCAATGTCAGCATTGCACAGATGGGTGAGTCAAGGCCAGGAAGGCCATCAGAGTAAGGAGGTGGAAGTTCAGTTGTCAGCCTGCCAAACGACTCCTAATCATCTGCAATTAGGACACCACGAACGGATGACTGCAGAAAGCTCACAGAAAGGGAGACACCCCAAAGCTCCGCGCATCACCTCGGCCAAAGGACACACAGCTTTGTCCCAGGTCTTGCAGTGCAACAGTTAAGCCTGCCCCTTTAAGCCACTCTGTGATCCTGAAATGAAAATGTTCAGGGCCCTTTAATAGTGCAAGCCTATTAACTTGGTGTGGGGGGAGGGGGTGTGCGGAGTGCATGCTCAGGGATGAGTGAGCCCATCCAGTTCATTCAACAAAACTCGCTCGGAGTCGCTCTGGCAAATGGCAAGGCTGTGTCTGACTAGGGGCATTCAAGCCTATCAGACTCAATTAAACGCTTGCACCATGTATTTAGGTCAGAGTGTGAGATGTTTTCCCAGGTTTGGCCCCTTGAGAAGCTCCCCAGCCAGCTGCTGAAGTTTTCCAGCTATTCTTTCTGCTCAGAATACATGAGCATGTGTGACACCGGTGCCTGACTGTCCTACTAACATACTCTGAATGCTGAACACAAACCTCCATATCCCTATCCGACTTGTTTGGCTGCATATTGGGTTGTTGGTATGGTATGGTAAGGGGAGAAAATAAATGCATTGGTAAAACCTTGCCAAAAAAAAAAAGTGTATGCAAGACATAGCACATTAGGAACCATAAAAATCCAACTGGGAGGTAGGACACAGAAGCCAAATGAGGCTTTCGGGCTCCTGATAATAGGCCAAGTAGTCAGCATACACATTCAGGAAATCCTAGAATCCCTTTCGCAGTCAGCCACCAGAGGAACCATTTCAAAAGCACATGGCTGTATTCTCAAACATTGCTCTGAGGACTCTGCAGGGAAGCTGGCATTATCACATAGCCGGACCTAGGAGGGGCGTACCCAGCAGGGCCGGCTCTACGTAGACCCCCGGTGGTGCAGGGCACCATGGCGCCGGCCCGCTGCGTAGTTGCGCAGCTACGCGCGGCGCCCACCTGCCCACCATGCTGGGAAACGGGGCGGGAGGGCGCCGGAGAGATCGTGCTGTGCCTGCCCGCCCGCCCGCCACGCAGCAGCGCCGCGCCCACCCCGCCCACCGCGCTGGGAAATGGGGCGGAAGGGCACTGGAGAGATCCGGCGCACCATGGCGCCAGGGACGCTTAAGACGGCCCTGGTACCCAGGATCAAAACGGGGGGGAGAGGGGAAGAGAGAGGGAAGGAACGGAGGGAGGGAGGGAGGGGTGGGAGAGAGAGAGAAGGAAGGAAGGAAGGAAGGAAGGAAGGAAGGAAGGAAGGAAGGAAGGAAGGAAGGAAGGAAGGAAAGAAAGAAAGAAAGAAAGAAAGAAAGAAAGAAAGAAAGAAAGAAAGAAAGGAAGGAAGAGGGGGGGAAGGAAGGATGGAAAGAAGGATGGAGCTCCCATCCCCCCCCCAGCTCAGGCTGCTCCTCCCCCCTCCCACGTTCCTGTCGCTGGTTGCAGCCGTGGAGGGGGCGGAAACAGCCCGATTTCGGGCTGCTCCCTCCCCACATTCCTGTTGCTGGCTGCAGCCGCTGAGGGGGCAGAAACAGCAAAAAAAATTCCATAACCCGCAGCGAGTTTTCCCCTTCAATTTTCGGAGGTAAAAAGTGCAGGTTATGGCCCATAAAATACAGTATTTTTCATTTTTTTTGCTTCTGGGGGGGCAGCTGCCCCCCGCCCCTCGCTGGGTACGCCCATGGGACCTAGCCAAAGCTAGTCTCAGGGAGTGCTCAGATCCTCCTGCACAAGTCTGGAGAGCAACCCTGAAGCTTGACTCTATGCTGCAGGAGGCATAGCCAACATGGTGCCGTTCAAAAGCTGGAGGACTCCAGCTCCCGTTGTTTCTATCCACCGGCCTTGCTGGCTGGGACTGATGGGAGCTGGAGACAAATAAAAACTGAACGGTACCATGTTGGGACTGCACCGCTCCCTTTGTTTACTGGATCTATGGAGAATCTCAGTGAGATTCCACTGTACTTCAACCACATGTTCCAAATGAACAACCAATGTGATCAGATGTAAGAGATGCAGAACAAGGAAACAGCATATCCTCTCATGCTGGGAATATTTCTTGCCCTGCTATGGCAGCTGATTTCTGGACCAGTGCTTTATGATGTAACTTAAGTAATTAATATCTTGCTATTCATGATTATTACGGTGTTTCCCCGAAAATAAGACACTGTACCAGTGTGCTGAGGATTTCTATTCCACTAGCCATTTCCCTTGCAGTAAGGAAGAGTCCAGAGAGGCCGGGGTTAGGCAGGCCTCAGGCATGACTCCAACTGCTGACTTTTCAGCACAACAATAAAAATCTCACAAGCAGATACTAGAGGTAAAAACAGTATTAATCTGCAGAGGATGGATGAGAGAGGGGGGGCAGAGTATCTGCCGTTTTAGCACCACAAACCAGGGAACCAATCCTTAACCCATGTAACCATCTAAATCTATTCCAGCATGTGCAGAGCTCCAAAGTTATTCTTTTAATCTGCAGCCGTGTTGTGTCCTTAATTTGCCTAATTCCTCACTCCGGCACAGCTTGTACCTCTCACTTTCTCTGGGCTTTCGAAACATTCCAGTCCAATATTGTTTCCCACACCAACCCCCACTCCTCTGAATGGCCTGTGCAAGAGAGACCCCTTGACATCCTGACTCTGTTATTGTAAGGATTAAAGGGGGATAATGGGCAGTTACTCAAGTGCCCAGGAGAGCAAGGGAGACATCTAGTGACAAACGTCATTGGAGGTTGTCAAGGGGCACACTGGTGTTTTTCCTGGTCCCAGATTGCTTAGTCATCACCCCCTTTCCCAAAGGTACCACTGTATGATCTCTCTGTGTGTGTGTGTGTGTTGTGGGGAGGTCATTATGCCTGCAACCTAAGCGGCCAAAGGTTCAGCTTTCTGCGTTCAGTATTGGTTAAGGGGAATGGCAGCAAAGACACAGGCTCTCAGAAGGAGGAGGGGAACCCCCTGTTTCCCTAGTTTCTCTGGGCTCATGGTGGGTGCATTATGTTGTGGGTTTTATTGCCAGGTCTCAGACAACAGAAGTCAGCCAGTCTTACATTCCTTCAGAAAAAAGCTCGGGTTTTAGTGAACTCTGCAGAGAGAAGATTTTTCCCACTTGTGAAGAAAACCACTATTACAGAATGCCTCTCTATATTTCCAAATTCCTCAGAAGTCATACTTGTCATGATGCAAGGCTATTACTTTATGTATTCATTTGATTTATTTATTGCATTTATATCCCACCATTTTCTCCAAGGAGCTCAAGGTGGCACACACACACACACACACACACACACACACACAGAGAGAGAGAGAGAGAGAGAGAGAGAGAGAAAGAGAAAGAGAAAGAGAAAGAGAGAGAGAGTACTACCAGCCCAATCCAGACTGTAGCCACAGTGGGACAAATGATTAAAGCCCCTCTTACCCCCCACCCCAATTATCCTGATCCAGATTAGTGGCCCCACACTGGCAATTAATGAAAAGGGAACTTGCAGTCAAGGGCAAACTCTGTGATGAACATGTAGTTTGACATATATATATATATATATATATATATATATATATATATATATATATATATGTCAAACTACATGTTCATCACAGAGTATATCAGTGCTAATGCAATCTTCATGGTTTTCCCAGGTGTCAGTACTGCTGGTTGTGGCTGCCCTGAACTTCAGCCCTATAGCACCCCTTCTGTTAGGCTCCTGAAGAGGGTTCATATCTCCCCTTACAGAAGTGTTTCTTTAACTATTAACCTCAACTCCTCCTTCTAAACCTATTCTACCTTCTAGTCTACCATCAGCTCTGCTGAAAAGCCAGGCTCCTCTTTCCACCATCACTTGGCAGCAACCATGACATCAGATTGCAGGAGAGAAGGGATGCGGAACCACCCCATTCATGTTGCTGACAGATCAGCACTTCCTGGCTCTTTCTCTTCTGGCCATTAAAATACGTTAACTTGTACTTGAATCTGCTTATTTTCTTCTCCTTCCCAATCAATTCTCCTTTAGTGCTGTGTTTTTTTCAGATTGTAAACCTGAGGGCAAAACCTGTCCCTTTTTTGGCTATTTGAAACCCACTCTAGGAGCCTTTTTGGGGGGCTAAAGAGCAGGATAAAAAAATACTTGGGATATCTATTCTATAGGTAAACATGAAGACATCTTTGCATCTTGTGCAAGCGTAGCTTGGTGCTTCATGCAAGCAATTATGAGCCAAGGCATTAATTCAACACATCTGTTGCAGAAGAGCAACAGAACTGGAAATCTATCACACCTCCTAAATTCAGCCACAGAGGAGCAAAGCACCAGATATTCTCCAGATCAGAGCTACATGATGAAGCCCATGGCAGAAGAGTTACCTTCACAAAATCAGCCTGGATCAATGACAGAGAAGGATCCTGCTTGTTTATAGGACTGTTCAAACAAATGTTGTTGTGCATTGATGGAGGGAGAAGATCACACCCATAATACACACCTCTTTGATGCCAACATCCCCACTAACCATACATTTGGTGCAAGAGGATCTACTTGCATGGGTCTATTCCATGTGAGAGGGATCCCTGATTGGCCAGATTTCTTACTTCTGTTGAAAAGTCCTACTCTCCGAAAATAAGCCAACCCCGAAAATAAGCCATAGTGATAGGCAGTTTAACCTTGTAGGTTAAACTGTACCATACTTAATTAAAAAAAAATAAGACATCCCCTGAAAATAAGCCACCATGTTTGTTTGTTTTTGAGGAAAAATAAATAGAAGATGGTGTCTTATTTTTGGAGAAACACGGTATACTCATCCATCCATAGGACCCCTCTCATACCAACACCAAATGCATGGACAGGGAGCACATTCTGGCTACCCCCTCACACGTTCATTGGAAGCATGTGGTAATAATAATAATAATAATAATAATAATAATAATAATAATAATAATAATTTATTATTTATACGCCACCCATCTGGCTGGGTCTCCCCAGCCACTCTGGGTGGCTTCCAACAGAAAATGAAATAAAATAATCTATTAAACATTAAAAGCCTCCCTAAACAGGGCTGCATTCAGGTGTCTTCTTAAAATCTGGTAGCTGTTTTTCTCTTTGACATCTGATGGGAGGGCGTTCCGCAGGGCGGGCACCACTACCAAGAAGGCCCTCTGCCTGGTTCCCTGCAACTTAGCTTCTCATAATGAGGGAGCCGCCAGAAGGCCCTCGGTACTGGACCTCAGTGTCCAGACAGAACAATGGGGGTGGAGACGCTCCTTCAGGTAGTTCATCTGGACAAGCTCAATACTATTTAGTGGTGATAGGAAGGCTAGGAACCTATCCACCCACCAAATGTTGTACCCTCCTTCCTCTATGCCCCTTGAGGGAGAGCCACATCACTGTTTCAAAGCTATCACCTTGCAGTCACCATGCACACCGATTCCCTTTCATACCTTTTTCCTCTCCAAGAACTTTGCTGATTATAGGCAAAAGTTCAGCACTGAAATTCAACCACTCCTGGGCTAGATCCCAGAACTCCACCCCCCCCCGCACTCCACACCTTGCATAGAACAATGTTAAACAGCAGGCAAAGGTATAGTGGCGGGAGGTGGAGAATGCTAATGGAAACTGCAGGGTCAGTTTCACAGGGAAAAGTGTAATATTACCTGAGCTAGGATACTGGGACTAATGCTTATGCTCCTTGAAGAAAACAGGCCAAAGACCTCTTCATGACCTCCACCAGCAAGGCCTTTTCTGCTACCCATAGCTTCTTGCCAAGGGGCTGAGAAAGGAGCCCTCTCAATTGGATCTCTCTCTGTCTAGGTTACTTAAAAAAAAAATCCCCAGACAGACTCCACCTCCGCAGTACTGTCTGTTTGACAAGGAAAGAACACTCACACATATCGGGATAGAAGGCATAAATTCCTATAATCATTTGTTATCCTTGTTTCCAGTCAAAATGGTAGTTCTATGCATGCCCCACAATTCTCAGCTGGGTGGGGGAGAGTATTCAACTAAGTTTTGCTCAGATGCATTGAAATTAAAGAACATGACTTAGTTAGGTCCACTAATTTCAACAGGTCTGCTCTGAGTAAAACTTAATAGCATATCACCCTACGTCTCCCTCCCGTTTACCCTAAAAAATAACTTGCTTAGAGAACTTGCTTAGAACTACATTGATAGCAAAAGCCCCACATATCCCTTAGAGATAATAAAGTAAGGTTATGCCTTAAATATACTGGTGCCTGCGTGAAGAATTCTGCAAATGATATTCCACTATTTGAAATTTTGTAGTTAATTACCACCTTTTTTAACCTAGTGGTTTAGGTTGTTTTAATGGTGTTTGTTTGCAGATTGGAGATGAGAAGTTTGAGCCCTGAAGCGCACATAGCCTGGCGAAAGGATTGATGGTGAGATTAGATGCCAAGGGAAAGGCTCAGCCCTGGCCCTACATATTTCCATGCCTGAAGCAAACCAGTCAAAACAACATCGCTCCTCAGCTCATTTTCGAAAGCAAACATGTCAGCACTGAGATGCAGGCTGGAGGCAATAAAATAGCACGCACACAGTATATACTCTCTAGAATCTGCTGCCTGGAGGCAGAGCAGTAACTTGCTCCAAGGTGAGGTAGCCCTTGAGAGTACTCAAATTCTTCGTCCTACTTTCATCCCATGAGCTTTTATCCCAGCCTTCAAAAGCAGGCAACTTTGGAAGAATTTTATTAGTGTGTAGGAGTGGGGCAAGAGAGAGATCTAGCTTGGCCAAACCCAGGAACTTCACCTTCAGAAGGGCTGGAGGAAATGAAAGATTCTTGATTGCCAGAAGGGGCAGCTGAAGACTTTCTCTGCTGCCTAGAGCAGTGTTTCCCAACCAGTGTGCCTCCAGATGTTTTGGGACTACAACTCCCATCATCCCTAGCTAGCAAGACCAATGGTCAGGAATGATGGGAATTGTAGTCCGAAAACAGCTGGAGGCACAAGGTTGGGAAACACTGGCCTAGAGGATGAAAATGATTGTGGATGGGATGTAAATTGAAGTGATAGATAATGAACAAACTGACAGTAGTACCTGCTTTTTCCATCGGGTTAGGGTGATGAAGAAAGGGGGGAAATAGAAAACGGAATCTATGGAACATTTGGATTGTGCATTTATGCACAGAGAATAATGCCACTTTTACTGAAATATTTTAAATATTTTTAAAGTGTCCAGAGAAGTCATATGAATGGGGATTTTATGATGTGGGGAGAAAGATAAGGATAGTTTTGATTATTCTAGAAGGTTTGATGATTCCAACATTCTTACCCACTTGAGCGTTTGGGAAAGGATGGGCTATAATTCAAGAAAGAGGTCGGGAGAAATCAATAGACATATTAAATTAGAGAAGTTGAACCTCATAAATTCCAATGATTTAACTTTTCTATTTTATACAAGTACAGAGCATAGGAAAAACACAGGCTGGAACGGATCGATTCCTTTTCACTACACCTGAACACACTGTGAACAGACATTTTCTCTTTGCACTGTTTTCCTAGGCTAAGTTTGGATACTTTCTAGGAAAGGTTAAGTCATGGTGTATTACTAACACTGCAACCCCTATGCATACTTACTGTGGAGTAAGTTCCACTGAACTCTGAGGTGACAGATTTACCACTATGGTTATACTGTAAGACAGGCATCCCCAAACTGCGTCCCTCCAGATGTTTTGGCCTACAACTCCCATAATCCCTCGCTAACATGACCAGTGGTTGGGGAAGATAGGAACTGTAGTCCAAAACATCTGGAGGGCCGAAGTTTGGGGATGCCTGCTGTAAGACAGTCATGTACAATAAGAAGGATGGAAGTGAGAGAGTATTTAGAGAGAAGTTAACTTTTGCTTGCATGCCAATTCTGCTTAATGGTCTTTTAAAAATTAAAATTAAAAACCACACGCGGGTGCAGTCATGGACTGGCTGGATGCAGAAGAGTGGTAGGAGCCACCAGCTAGGGAATCCCATGGGAAGAAGAATCAGAGTCAGGGGATTGGTGGTGGGACAATGATGAGCAGTCAGAAGGAGGACTCCGAGGAGGAGGTGTCAGGAGCAGATGTGGCAATAGGGTTTAGTGAGTAGGAAGAGGCTATGGCGAGATGACAAAGTCCCAAAACCCATACAAGCTCTTCCTGACAAGAAAACAAACAGTGGAATATGGATTGTTGTGGTGTCCACAGTCAATGGGGTAATATCAAGCACATTGTGAACACAACTTTGCAGTCAAACTTAGGGAATGAAAAGAGAATGGTGGGTTTGCCTTCATTTTTAATTCATTTGCATTTGTGTGAAGAAGTCATCTCCAGACACCCTCAGGGCCAATGAGGGAGAGAGGGGCAGGAGGGCAAATTGACCTGGGCCTCAAGCTCAAAGAGAGCTCCAAATGTAGACACAAGTCTCTCAGTTTAGAGCTGTAAATTCCAGCAAATAAGAGATGTGATTTGATAAAAGGCATACTGTTATGATAACCAACATAGATTTTGTCATGTTGGGGATTTATAAGTGTTCATAAACATTAATAAATATACCGTATATTCTGGTGTACAAGACGACTGGGCGTATAAGACGACCCCCAACTTTTCCAGTTAAAATATAGAGTTTGGGATATACTCACTGTATAAGAAATACGACCCAGCGTATAAGACGACCCCTGACTTTTGAGAAGATTTTCCTGGGTTAAAAAGTAGTCTTATACGCAGGAATATACTGTATATATAAGTTCTCTCAGGACAGTTGATTATATAAACAAACCACTTATTTTTAGTTTGTTTTCATGAATCATCAGGTTTTTATTTGTTTTTTTATTATGGCTACCGGCCTCAAAAGCTGGCCCAGACATCTCTGAACGTCTGAGAGGTCCTGTACACACTCCAACTCACAGAGGACAATGGAAAGGTGTGTGTTTGAGAGATAGATGTTTGAATGTGTAGGTAAAGGAATTCTCGCCAGAGGTCTATATGCATGAGCACTTGGAATGAAACCCAAAGGTAAAGAAACACCCAACAACTGAATACAACAAGTTTTGTAAAGGGAAAGGGAAAGGGACCCATGACCATTAGGTCCAGTCATGACCGCCTCTGGGGTTGCGGCGCTCATCTCGCATTATTATATAACAAACAGCTTCCAGGTCATGTGGCCAGCATGACTAAGCCGCTTCTAGGGAACCAGAGCAGCACTTGGAAATGCCGTTTATCTTCCCGCTTGGAGCAGTACCTATTTATCTACTTGCACTTTGACATGCTTTCGAACTGCTAGGTGGGCAGGAGCTGGGACCGAGCAACGGGAGCTCACCCCGTCACAGGGATTTGAACCGCCGGCCTTCTGACTGGCAAGCCCTAGGCTCAGTGGTTTAACCCACAGCGCCACCCGTGTCAAGTTTTGCACGCCCTACCAATTTCAGTGTACCTTCTTCACTTTACACACCCCACACACCCAGATGTCACAGTCAGCTGGTCTGGGGCTCTCTTTCTTTCTTGCCATAAACTAATTAAAGATGTATGAGGCTGCCATCATGGAATTATTTCCTGGTAATCACCTTGTGGCTTCAGACGCAGGGTACAGTGTGATTCAAGATACACTGCCTTTCCAACAGCCAGCCTGTGAAAACCCCGACCCTCCGAATGACAGGTCAGAGTTCAAAAGCTCATTACGGAGCCGACAGCTGCTTTTATAGCATTCTGTGCCTGAAGCCAGACTATAGGCACAGGGATTGCCATCTGTCTGAAGAATAACATCTTACAAACACACCCTGAAACAATAATCTATGATGCCCTTTCGAGGAGAGAACTGGTACATAAAACCAAGTCTACTGATACCAGTTCAGGGATGCTTGTGTGTAAACACACATCTGCATAAAGGACACATCTGCTTATGAGAAGGGGAGCCTGGAAGAAGGGGGGAAACGATACAATAGTGGAATCCTTGACACTATTCCAGAGGAGTCCAAATATTTAGAATGTTTGTTAGTTGAGTTTACAGTGCAGTCCTAGGCATGTCTACTCAGAGATAAGTTCCATTAAATTCATTGGACTTAATGAAGCAAACATATCAGTACAAGCCTATTTGGAAGTGCACCTCATTGAGTATGCCCAGGTGAGAGAGCTTAGGATTGCAGCCTAACAGAACAACGTTAATGAAGGGCAAAGAGGTGCAGATCTTCTGCCACATTTGAAGGTTTCCACATTTTGGTTTACTGCTCCATCTGTCTCAACCAACATGACCAATGGTCAGGAATGGTGGGAATGGTAGTCCACAACATCTAGAGGCACCACATTGGCTACCCCTGGCACAGAGAGTACTGAATTAGATGGACCAATTACAGCTTCCGATGTTTCTAACAAATTTTATCTCTCCCCGTTCTTTTCTCCCCTCCCAGCAGGGAGAAGAAAATATCTGAAAATGAACTCCTAGATACATGTATTCAGTGAGTCCTATTTTCTTCATAGAACTGCAGAGTTGGAAGACACCACCTTCTAGGAAATGAAATCGTCAGCAAGGCAACTGAGTAATTTATTGGATCTTACATTCTTGGCATTCTATTACATATAATGCTCCTGCTGGCCCCTTCCTGTTTGCTCTATTCCTTTCGAATGGCTTACACCCCTCACTTTCTACATTCCAGTCATGAGTCGCATCCCACCAGGGTTTCAGTAATGCCTATTAGGTCATATTTGCCATGCTTTATTAAAGACTCAACTTCATCTTGCTTGTTTTCTATACCCTGTGCATTAGTATTAAGACAAGCGAAACCATGATTCATTCTCTTTAGCTACTTCCTTCTTGTCATGGTAGAGAAGCTGCTTTGCATGTACTAGGTCCCAAGTCCGATAACTGGCATCTCCAGATATGGTTGAAAAGACTACTGACGGAAATCCGAGAGAGCTGCTACAAGTTAGTATATACAATACCGAGCTAGATGGGTCAACAATCTAACTCTGTATCAGGCAGCTTCCTGATACAGTGGAAGATTCTACAGTTGTCTGAATGCTGAATTTCACCTCCAACTGGGAAATTACCCCCCCCCTTTGGTAAGAGGAGATCAAGAACAGAAGCCCAATTCCTGCTCCTGATTTCTACCAAGAAGACTGAGTGTGATGGGGGGGGTGTACAGAGATGTAACAGACAAATCCCTTCAAAGCTTAAATGTGCTTACTGTCACCTTAAATGTAACCTGCATACAGTACATATTAATCAACCCAACCCTTCTCCAAATGATGGATGGCATGCCAAGCACTACGGCTTCTTTCAGAGCTGTGATGCACCCCATTCTGGCCCTTTGGACCCTGTATTTTGCTAAGCCATCTCACGCACAGACAGGCCACAACAGCAGCCAAGTGCTCAGTCCCCAAGGCTCAGATTCCATTGTAACTTTTTCATGTGAAGAAGAGCTTGAGGCACTGAGGACAGGAAGCTGTACAGGAAGCAGGGGCTCCACAGCTGCCTCCAGCTGCTGGAACAGGCTTCTCTCCAAGCCCTTTTCAAGGAAGTGCAAACTTTGGCCTTTGCTTTGATTCCCACCATTCGTAGCTGCCTTTTGAGGGAGGGGGAAGGTGTGTGTGTGTGTAAGCAAAGAAACAGTATTAATTAGAAGACACAGAACTTCCCAGATCTGAAGCATCGAAGAGTGCCAGTACTTAACCCCCCACACATACACACAGAGATCCTTGAAAGAAAAGTATACTGAATCATCTTTCATCTCCTTGCAGAACGCTGCCTAAGATAGTGGCATTCTTTTCCTCTTGCAAATCCAGTGGCAGCTTTACAAAGGCAGGCAAGATTAAAACATACTAAATAGACGATCTTGGAGTGACTGACGGGATAATGGCATTCCAGTGGGCAACTGAATCTGTGGCAGGCTAAACAAAGGATCAGAGGGCAAAAATAGCACCTCTCAAAAACAACCCTTCACCCTAACATCCTTAGTAATGAATTCTTTTCTCCCCTTCCCCCTCACCCCATCCTTTGTAACTTACTCCCCTACTTTTTTAACACAACCTACATAAGGTTTCCTTCACCCTCAGGCTTTATAAAGTCACATTACACTGAAGGAAGGGGGTGGGCGGGGGAAGCTTCACCTGCTATTGAACTCTGCCTGCTCAATAGACTTGTTCAACGATTCCTCAATTTTTTAAATCAATGAGGCCATTGTGGCTGGCTTCCCTCCCCACCCCCCTCAACTCACTCCTTCCCCAATTTCTCCCTTGTGAACCTAGGAACTTGCAGACGTGAAAGGAGAGAAAGCTGCTGCAGGCACTTGGCTTCCCCCGAAATATCCACCCCACATGGATCTATCCATTGAGATGTCACAGCTTTCAAATTTAAAGCCCCGCTATTGTGTTTAAATAAGGATCTCTGCAGCGGGTGATCTGCCTTTCCAATAGAAGAGATGTGCTCTTAAGGGAAGGTATGGGTGGGAGCAGGGAAGAGACTTTGTTCCCCTTGAATCAACATGCAGCACTGCAGACATGTTTCATTTCCGATTCTGATCCATAAGCAAGCAGAAAGAATTTAACTGGCTAACAGGAGGATTAGCTAGAAGACCACGCTCTGCTTTCCTATAGTCTTCAAAATCACTGTCTTGTTGGTTGTTGTTTTTAAAGAAATAAAAGAGCTTAATCAGATTGACCTACTCAGCGTCTGGCCACAATATTACAAAACTTTTAATTTCTCATTAGAAAAGCGACATGAAACTCTGTTTCTATGCATCTTTTTTTAAAAATGTATGCTCCGTTATTAAATATTTCTGTTCCAGTAGGTCCATTAATGTTTTATTTTCAACTGTAGAGGTCACTGTTGTCCTCTTATGTAAGTAAAAAAATAGAAACTAACCCAAGAGAACAACTTGAGAGACTGATGTTAAAGCCACTGTGCTCTTCTAATTGCATGTTCCAAACACCGTGTTCCACTACGATATTTTAACATAAACATCCGTATGTTGTACTTGTTAGTTTTAATGGCTTGGAGCTTAATTAGGGATGGGATTTCTATACTGGCCAATTGTTTTATCAGGAAAATGCTCGTCCCTCCCCAAAACAGCTTTGGGTAGCCTGCAATCCTAAACACTCACACTAGAGAGTAAGCCTCGTGAATACAGTGAAACTTACTCCTGAGTAAACATGCATAGGATTGCACTGTTTATCTTCAGCTTTGTAGGAGACATGGAATAGATGCTCTAACAATGATCCTCAAATCTTACTCCCAAGATGTCCTGATGTATCTACTTCAGATAAAATTGGTTGCAAATTGCTTTGGTCTATAAAAATAAGAACAAGAATCAAACAAGTGCTTTGTTGGCTTTGAATTTTTCGTGTAAGAATAGTCATCAGCTATATTGAGTACTTACTGAACTTATCTGAAGAAGTGTGCATGCACATGAAAGCTCATACCAATGACAAACTTAGTTGGTCTCTAAGGTGTTACTGGGAGGGGGGAATTTTTTAAAAAAAATTGTTTCGACTACGCCAAACCAACACAGCTACCTACGTGTAACTTACCCATCAACAGTTCATCCTCCATATATTTCCATGCAAGGTTGATCTAACACTATTTTCAAATTACTCTAAGGAGCAAGATGGAAAAGAGTGAATGGTGTTTTTTTTAAGTTATTCAAAAAAGAATGGCACCATGAACTGGTGGGTGTCTCCTCTTACTTCCTAAATCCCAAAGGCAAGTATGGGATCCTTTTACTGATCTCACTCTGACATCTTATTCCTGAAGACATTAGTTCCTAATGTATAAATGCATGGGGAGGAATTCAGGGTAGTGTTAAGTAGCTTGTTGCATTTCAGCTTGCCGGATAGATAGTCCCTCCTCTCCTCATGCACTGCTCTGGGGTTCCCTAACCACTCAAAAACCAATGTGGGGAGCACACATGAGTGAAAAGTCCCACTGCGCTAGCAGAAGACCTTCCACAGGCTTCTGTTATCAGGACTCATTAGCTGAATCCAGCTCTATGAGTGTGCCTCTGTTTTCTGTGTACCTTGAGTAATGAGGCAAATCAGGGCAATTTAGGGCAGACTCACATGTACTTGAATTGGACTACAACTTTTCAAAAGCTGTCTCAGTGCAGATCAGCGATCTGTTAAAGTGTCAAAAAGCCCTGTGGCCTCAGTTTCAATTTGATGAATTGGTTTAGCTTTTAATTGCGGACAGTGTATTGTTTTCTGAAGCCACTCCAATCACCACAATATGGTGAAAGGTGGTTGTGGTGATGAATTATAGGATAGATGAAATAAAACCATGTTGTACCCATGTGAAAATTATTATGGCCACTTAAAAAAAAAATTCATTGCACTGCAATGTTTGAAGCTAGTGGCAGATCTTGGGCTCTCATATCTCTGTGGTGCCCTCCCCCCACCTCTTGTCTTCCATTCTACATCACAGTTGTGGCACCTCCAAGGCTCCATACCCAGTGTGACTCCCTTAAATCGACCTCTGATGAGGCAGCTCCTTTATCCAATCCTGCATTCTTTACTCAGACAAAGTTTCTGAAACTATATGCAAAGAATTTCCTCCCAAAGCTATTTCCTTGATTGCACTGGAATTTATGTTCAAGTCTCCTTAGGATCACAACTAAGTATAAAACAGTTTTCTTGAGTATCAGCCAGGCTTTGTGACCACACACTGTCCCCAAAGTCAGGTGTTTATTTTCAAAGTCAAGAAAAATGTGCTTAAAAATAAATGTGAAAAACCTCAGAAGTTTTAATGTTTCCTTTCTGATTCTCTTTCAAGGCACGCAAAATTGGATAACTGCACAGTTAAGAAAATACCATTCCTCAGACAGCTTTGGGTTTCAAGAATAGAAAGTCTTTATTATCAGGGGGGAAATGCATCTGGTCGGTATACCACAGAATTCATGGGGTTAAAGGGGCATAAATTGGCATTTAAATATGTGACTCCTGTTTCAAGAACAATGCTTCAGTTACAACAGGGATGAAGAACCTGTGGCCCTCCAGAATTGTTGGACACCAGATCCCATCAGCCCCAGCGAGCACAACCAATGGTAAGGAGTGCTGGTAAAAAGGTAAAGGGACCCCTTGACTGTAAGGTCCAGTCATGGACGACTCTGGGGTTGCGTGCTCATCTCGCTCTATAGGCCGAGGAGCCGGCGTTTGTCCACAGACAGCTTCCGGGTCATGTGGCCAGGTCATGTGGTGAACCAGAGCAGCACACAGAAATGCTGTTTACCTCCGCGCCAGAGCGGTACCTATTTATCTACTTGCACTTTGACATGCTTTCGAACTGCTAGGTTGACAGGAGCAGGGACCAAGCAACGGGAGCTCACCCCGCCGCAGGGATTCAAACCGCGGACCTTCTGGTCGGCAAGCCCTAGGCTCTGTGGTTTAGACCACAGCACCACAGTTCAAGTCAATTAGGTTCCCATTCCTGACCTACAACCAGAATGTCTAAGCCTGTAATTCTATAGACAAGTGGTTCTCTGTGGGCCACACTTTCAAAACAAATCTTTGCTCAGACCACACCAATTTTTTTATTGATAAGAAATCACTGGAGAACAAAAATAAGCAACTCCTAGCAGTGCTTGATTTATAACATAAAACACAACTACTTTATAATATGATCACGGGACACCCAGAAATGCAACTGCATAAGAACATGAATCATTCCCAAAATATATTGATTTTCCTTGAATCTTCCCACTACACATGCCATCCTCTCCTGCCACATCATTGTGTTGCACCACACCCTTTGAGAACCACTGCTATAGACACTCCCAGGTAGGTGTCTATGGGATTGCTGGCTTAGACATTCTGGCTGTAGCTCAAGACTTGCTCCGAGCCCTATTGAATGCAGTAGGATGTATTATTGAGCAGACATACATCAGACGGCATTGCACATAACTTGTTCTGCTTCTCCCTTTATCATTACTCTTTCAAACCAAACAAACAACAGGTTCAACCACAGGAATAATTAGAGTTGAGGTCAGATCAGAACAAGAGGTGATATTCAACACAATTTTACCCAGAGTAGACCCACTGACATCAGTGGACCTAACTTAGTCATGTTAATTCATCTCAGTGGGTGTACTCTGAATAAAATTTAGCTGAATAGGTATTATCCGAGGAGTACAGTGCCCTCATTAGCATGTATACTCAGAGTAAGTTCCATTACATTCATTTCTCTAGCAAGTGAGCCTTTGACTGAAGTCTTACCCGATCCTAGACTTTACAGGGAGGACCTACTGATGATCATTTGGAAGGATGTTTCATTGCTAAGTGTGCACCAATCCCAGCCTTAAAGCCCTTTGTTCCACTCCTGCGTACTTGACGGGAAACAAAGCATTTCTGCCGTGCAACAAAGACAAATTGCTTGCTGAGCCAACAAGCTATTTTCATATTAACTTGCCAGAGGACACAACTTTATTAACTTTAAATGACAGGAGCACGTGGGAGAGCCATCTAAACAATGCAAATTGCAAATAAGACAATTGCCCTTTGGCTTTCATGTTTATTTTCACATTGTGGTCTCTTTTTTGTCCCCTTTCCCAATGAATGATGAATGCATTCTATTAAAAAAAATATTTGATTGGATTTGATTAAAGCTGTCTTTGCAGGCACCTCCTGTAACCGGCGTTTATTAGATTTCTCGAAATTCTACCATTGTGAAAAGTGGATTATATAAGGAAATGAAGCGGAGTGGGGGAGGGGCAGGTCTGAACTGCAGACATTCCTGCAGGGTGTTGCACAGCCCTCAGCTACAGGATGGAAGAAACTTAGGACACAATCATACACTAAACATCCACTGACTGAGAACCCTATATACACAAGCGGAACACCAAGTATGCTGAAGGAAAGGCTGAAATGGGGCACAGTCATGGCAGGGCAGTGGAGGCGCACACTTGTGTTGTATCCTACACCCCTACAATCCACAGTTAGACCTCCATCTGTGGCACAGTTTTTAATGTCACCTCAAATCCAGTGTGGGAAATTGTCCTTCCATTGACTTCCATTGAGTCCACACTGGCATGGTGCACCTCAGCACCCAATCACAGCACATCACCCACTGGTATATAAACCCAAGAGGAGGAGACAGCAACGTACACGATAAGGCAAATGGCATGGGATGATACTTCTCTGGCCTCATTTCATACCTAGACTTCCCAAGGGGTAGCTCTGAGCATCTTGCCACAAAAGGGAGACCTGCACAAGCAGCCTGACATTGCAACACGCATGGGGACTTAACACACTGCTAGCACTTCCTTTCTAAGAACCTTAACATGCACCTCGACCTGGGACCCCCAGCCACAAACTGGAGAGTCCAAACACCAGGCTCCACACCAACAATTGGGGATGCAGGGGCAGAGCTGGTGAGCAAAGGAAGAGAAAGCATTGGGGCCAAGTATGATTTGCCATGACTGTCTCCCATACCTCTCTCACACATACTGTACTATAGGTGAATACGTTCAGGTTATGTGCCCTGTTGAAGGCCAGGCACTCTCCTCCAGCTGCCACTACTGCTGTCGAAACAGTCAAAAGCACATTTACCTTAGAAGATCACAGCCCAAATGAACATCAACACAGCAATGCAAAACTATGAGAATTCAGTCACTGAAACCCCGCCCCCCATGATGATTGGTGGTGAGGAGTGGTTGAGACCTGAGCACTGACTGAGTACTTAGGTGGCCACTACTCCCTCCTCCCTCTCACTCCTCACAAGCACAGCTGCCGGTGCATCTGGGTTCAGGGGCTTCAGATGTGCTCCAGCTGCTGCCTAACGCTTGGCAAATATTCTGTGCCTCCCCTTTCCCTCCTCAGTGATAGCATCCTGGTGACCTAACTTGTTCCAGGAAGGGCCCAAGACAGGCATGTGACAGGTGAAGGTGGTCCCAGCACGGAGCTCGAGCCACACGTTCTCCTACTCTGGTTTCTGTCAAGCTGTCCATCTAAGGCACAGAGCCCTGGTGAGGTGATTGTTCGGCAATCTCAAAAAAAAAAAATCTTCCTCTTTCAGGATCTCCCCTATCCCAGTTGCCATGCAAAGCAGTTTAGAAATAGAGTGGATAAAAGGCTGTGACTTTGCCCTATGCGTTTTTATTTCTTGCTAGGGATATTAAGATAGGGATGCTTTCTCTTACCCTACTATGATCTGGCTTCATCTTGTTTCAGGATGGGATCCTGGAAGGGGAGATAGAGAATGGTATGGTCTCAAGGGCTGTGATCTCCCTTCTCTCTGCCCACTCAGGTTTCATGAAACAAGCCCATGGGTAGGCAAACTAAGGCCCGGGGATCGGATCTGGCCCAATCGCATTTTAAATCTAGCCTGTGGACGGTCCGGAAATCAGTGTGTTTTTACATGAGTAGAATGTGTCCTTTTATTTAAAATGCATCTCTGGGTTATTTGTGGGGCATATGAATTCATTCCCCCAATATATATATATATAATCCAGCCCCCCCCCACAAGGTTTGAGGGACAGTGGACCGGCCCCCTGCTGAAAAAGTATGCTGGCCCATGAACAAGCCCATCAGGAGGCACAAGTGGGGTAGCTGCTGGGTCAAAGTAGTCAGTTTGGGGGTGTGGGGTGCAAGAGGGGCAGTGAATCCTGCTGAATGCTACTTGGCAGGGTCAAGCCATCAGGCAGAATAGCACAAAGTGCATGGATTGGTAACATTCATTCATTTCTTTCTTTATTGATAGTGCTTTTATACTGTCCAATAACTAATAATCTCTGGGCAGTCAACAATAAAACGTAACACACAGGCATATATAGCTGAGACAGGATGGGCTGGGGAGGGGAAAAGAGAGCGCTGAGTGGCGGGATTTGGAGAGTGTTTTCTTTTTCCTTCTTTCCTTCCTACTGTACATGCCAAATCCTGTTTATATCCTGAAGGGCCAGTTTCATTATTAATACAGCTGCTTTGCACAATAGCAATTTCACACAAAACAGCTGTGTGTGTGTGCGTGTGTGTGCGTGCGTGTCTGTGTCTGTGTCTGTGTGTACCACAACCACATCCTCAGCAGCAAATGGTAGAAACAAGCACTGCATCTTTTCCTTTGGACTGATGGAAACAAAAAAAAAGGCTAGGTGGTGCTCAGGGAAGGAGCAAACTGAGGGAGTAGCAATAGACAACACCCAATGAGATATCTGCATGTGTAAAAAAAGAGCCCTTCCACATTGTGACCTCACAGTGCACATCAAGGAACAAGCAATTTCATGCTGGAGGTTTTTCCCCTTTATCAGATTTATAAATGGGGGATAAATTGGGGGGGGGGAGTATGGGCTTCAGAGGATGTTTTATGGATAGTGGCAACCCCCCCCCCCCCCCGACAACAACAACAACAAAAATCAGCGTGCAAGTAGCTTCAACCCCACATCAAGCTCCTGTGTGGATGAGCCCATGATGATGCATAAACAATCAGATTTGGCTACATGACGATGACACTGAAAGAAAACAAAGGAAATTCTACTCACACCCTGAAAGGGGTCAAAACAAAAGCTGGAAGGATAAAGTCCCTAATGCCATTTACAAAAAGTGTTTGTCAATCACACTCCCTCTGCTTGCATATGCCTGATTCACACAATCATTCCCCTTCCAAAAAAGGGGGGGTGATGGTGGAAGAAGTGTACCCCTTTCCAGCACAAGTCCAGCAGTCTGTCTAGTATACCAGGTGCAGGAATCCTGTGGTTCTGCAGGTGTTGCTGCACTACAGCTCCCATCATCCCTTGCCATTGGCCATGCAGGATGCAGTTTATGGGTGCTGTAGTTCAGCAACTTTTTCTACAGATCACAACAAGGCACAAGAAGGATGGAGACAGTGTTGCTCCTCACTAGCACCGTCACAGCATTTCCCAATAGCGGCCTGTGACACATGCGATAATTCTACAGGTGCAAGCCCTGCCAACTCCAGGAAAAGCTGGGGAGAGCTCCTGCCTCATACCTGGGAGAGTTGCTGCCAGTCAGTGTAGACAGCACTGAGCTATACAAAACAATTGCCTGACTTGGAATAAAACTTCACCATTTGAATAGGCAGCTTCCTTTGTTCTCCTACACCAAAAATGTACAGTATTAAACCCTGCTGGTTTCAGTGAGAGAGGATGCAAGCCTATGCCCCGGGGGTGGCTAAGTCCTGGTCTGATGCAGCCTTCCAATCCATTTTATTTTGGCCCCCTAAACCCTCTAATTTTGGCAGCAGCAAAAACAAAAAAAGGAGACACTGTACAGGGGCCCTGATGGGGATGCAAGTTGTCCCCTCTGTGATGGCCATCAGTTTAGGAGCTGAAAGGGGACAATACCCCCAGCTCATCTGCACAGAATAGCTGAGGAGAGACAGGCTGTGTGTCTATGCATGCAAGAATGTGCCACAGCCACACCAACTTTTGGCCTCACACAGGTTGGGGAAGGGTGAATATAGCTCTAATATTAAAAACACCCACTTACCAAGGAATAAACCTCAGTTAACGCAGGTGGCGCTGTGCTCTAAACCACAGAGCCTAGGGCTCACCGATCAGAAGGTCGGCGGTTCGAATCCCTGCAACGGGGTGAGCTCCTGTTGTTCGGTCCCAGCTCCTGCCAACCTAGCAGTTTGAAAGCACGTCAAAGTGCAAGTAGATAAATAGGTACCACTCCGGTGGGAAGGTAAACGGCGTTTCCGTGCGCTGCTCTGGTTCACCAGAAGCTGGAAACTGTACGCTGGCTCCCTCGGTCTATAGAGTGAGATGAACTCCGCAACCCCAGAGTCGTTTGCGACTGGACCTATCAGTCAGGGGTACCTTTACCTTTACCTAACAGCAGAGGTGGTGGACTCTCCTTCCTTGGAGGTTTTCAAGTAGAGGTTGGATCACCAACTATCATGTATGATCTAGTTGAGATTCCTGCAATGCAGAAGGTTGGGCTAGATACATACAATACTGTAGTGTCAAGCACACCTAACTTTGCCTCTGGATTGGGCCCACGTTTTTTAGAAGGACCTTTCGCACAGCATCAAAAATTCTTCATCAAAGGCTCCAGTTGCACAAATCCCTCATGACTGCATAAATGTGTCAATGGCAGAAGAAATAAAACGATAAAAGTATTTACAGGAACAGAGAGGCGGTTAATTGCACTAATTTCCCACAATCCACTGGCAAGAATGTTGTTAAGAGCTTTAAAACAGACAATCAGTGAGCACACACAACTAATTTCTTAACTCTGCCTTCTAAAAAAAAACACCCCTCTTTCTTTTTAATATTGCCAGATACAAGTCTGTAAAAATGACAGCCTACCCATGTTTTGCAATGCACATCCCTTTTAATGGAAGTTGATGGGCTGTTATTCTTACAGTTTGTTTTAATTTAACAACTAGTAGTAAGAGAAATCCTGAGGAAGGAACTAGAGACGGAACCGCCTGTCCTTTTGCAGAAATCATCGCCTTTCAGACTGTTTGAACAAGTGGCAAATTGGGAACTTTACATTCCTAGCATCCGAAATTCAAACCTGAAGACCTCTGTTGGCTGAAACACACATTCAATTCCAAATAGTCTGTTCCACTATTTATTCTGCATTATAAGTGGTGCATTCCAAATTTAAAGCACTCATGGCATCAATCCTGCAAATCAGAGTTTTGCCAAGGGCTGCCTTTCTTCTACCTCCTCACCCCACCCTCAAATCCCAAACGAGCCCTTGATTAATTGAGTTTTGCCAATCATGTTTGCACACCTCCTCTTTGACCCTGTAGATAAGGTTGAAGGGGGTCCAAGACAGATACAGAGTGAGGTCACTTTCAAGGCTGGGGCTGGAAAGGTCAGATATAACAAATAGAGTTGATTGCTCGGAGGGGGGAGAAAGTGGGTTCAGGGAAGGTAGAAGGATTAATTAAGGATTTCTCTACAGAAAGTTTGATGCATTCACAATATTTATCAGGAAGGACTGGACCTGGCTGCAACAATGTACTGAAGATGACTTTTGAGCTTTTTAATGCTGCAAATCTGAACACCCTTGACTTGGTAAAACTTTATTGGAATCAAGAGAGTTTGCTTCACTTCCAGATACATGCACTGCATATCAAGTTGTGAAGATAGGAAGTAGTTCCTAATACAGTAATACCTTGGGTTATGAACGCGATCCGTTCCGGATCGCAGTTCGTAACCCGAATAGTTCGTAACCCGAACGCGATGGGCGCCGGCATTTTGCGCATGCGCAAAGCGCGATCGCGCACGCGCCGCATCTGCGCACGCAAGCGCGGCGAAAACACTTCCGGGGTTGCAGCAGTTCGTAACCCGAACTGTTCGCAAACCGAGGTGGTCGTAACCCGAGGTACGACTGTATAACATGAGAAGGAGATGGGGCTGTGTGTAGGCAGAGCAAATGGAGTTATAGGGAGTGGGCTCCTCTCTTAGGAATGCAGATTTGTGGGATGTCTGAGGTTCAAAGCTAGCTGATGCAAAAAGTCTTGCAAAACGTCTTGCACAAGGAGTCACCATACTGAGTACAGTACAATTGGTTGTGCTCAGAGTGATGGTTAAAGGTGGGCTTGTGGGACAGGTGTGAAGATAAAGTGTAGGGCTGGAGACCAAGCTTTAAGCTTTAATTAAAAGGCCAACTAGCCCATACCTTGTTGTGAAAACACTGTGGTTACCCTTGTGAAAAAGTCAGGGCTGTAAGTAACTTTGACAGTTGAGGTAGAACAACTCAAGTCAGACAATTAAAGATGCAGGGCTGAGATACCTTCATAGGTTTGGTACCAGAGAAGATAAATACAGGTCAATGGGGAGACTTGATTGTAATAAAACCTCAAAGTGGTTTACAAAAAGATTATGCCAAGGCCTTTGACTTTTTTTAAAAAAAACAAGAGGCTCCAGGAAGATTTGGGCATCAAATTTGCCTTTTGTGAAGGAGATATTGGAGCTCTGAAGTGGGTTTTCAACACAAGGCTTTAATCTTGGTGGGAGAATCTCAGGGCAAAGGCCAATAGATTTCTGTGGTTGTGGAAAGGAATGTTCACAGATTTTATGGACCCAGGACAGTAGCAAGGTCTCAGAGAGAGTTTGCAAAGCATGATGGGGGGACGGACGGACTCAGGACTGGTCTGGGCAAAGCATCACACACATTTCCTTAAGAGTGTGCCCCACTGAACCCAAGCAAGTGTAGGAATACTCTTGCCATTGTTCAAAGGCCCAAAAGTAATTCTGCCCTCTATGACCTGTCCTGTTCTGGAATATGCAAATCCATCAGTGTTTCTCAACATGTACAAATGATATTTCCCTCAGCATTCAATAACCACAGCAAGTCCCATACACTTCAAATTAAAAAGGAGTGCTTCCAAGGCAGAAATAATAGTTTTAAGACCCTCAGCATTACCACAAATAATAATCAAAACCTATACATGTTTAGGCAGGAGAAAGTATTAGTGTTCATAGGGGTTAGGAATTCCCAAAGCATAGCTTTCTGCTGCACATAGTTGGATGCATGGCACTGAGTGACAGGAACCCTAAGTTCAGATCTCTGTACTGGATTCCCCTTAATTGCCCACACTATATTTCTCGAGAGTAGCAGTCTGGCCAGGACTGAATCCGGATTCACACAGGAGTAAGGAAGGGGAGGAGAAGGGGCGCCCAGTCCCTCTCCTGAGCCAAGCCAACGTTCAAGAGCAGCGCATCCTCATCCATACCTGTACCAGGCGAGTCCCCGGCCATAGTTCCGATCGAAGAAGTGCGGCTCGGCCCCCGCCGCCCTCACGTCCGGGTGGACCCGCAAGAACTCGAGCAGCGCCCTCGTGCCGCCCTTCTTCACGCCGATGATCACCGCCTGCGGCAGCCGCTTGGTGCCCTCTCCCGCCGCCTGGGGCTGCGGCGAAGGATCGCGGGGCGGGGCGGCGCCCTCTTCGCCTGGCGCGAGCGGGATCCGGGCCGGCTCCCTGGTGAGGACGCGCGCAGACCCGGCCAGGCAGTAACTGGCATAGAGAGACATGAGGAGCGAGCCGAGGACCAGCAGCAGCTTCCGCAAGGCGCGCCGGGGCAGGGGCTCTGTGCCAGGCGCTGAGGCGGGGGGCACCCCTCCCCGGGCCATGCTAGGCGGCCCCCCGCGCCGGGGCCATCGCCCCCTACGCTCAGCCCCTTAGCCCTGCCTGGCGGGGAGCGGGCGGCCCCATCACGGAAGGCTCGGAGTCCGCTGACGGGTTTGGGTGGAGGGGGTGGGGAGCAAGGACAGAGGGCGCTACTGGTTTTCCCCCGTGCGCGGAGCTTCACGGGCGCATCATCATCCCAGCGGTCAGGCGTTGGAGTCGGGCGGGGGTTGGGGTCTGGACACTTGGGCTTAAGCCAGGCCTTCGAGGGAGCCTCGCAGCAGCCCAGCCGCTGCGAAAGGGGCGGGTAGCATCAACTCCAGCTGGGAGACGAGTTTGGCGCATCTCCGGTCAAAGCGCAGCCAAGGAGCAGCGCGCCTGAGCGCTGGGAAAACACTGCCAGGCGCCTCTCGGAGGGAGCGCGGCGCATCCAGGCGGAGATCGGAAGCGCGGCCAGATCCGGGAGGCAGCCGCTAGAGGAGGATGCGCTCAAGGTTTCAAGGAGAGGATCTGCTGGAGCCCTGTCGCGGAGAGGGCTCTCCTCTCTCTGCCACAGCGTCTGTCGACCGCCCAGGCTGAGATCCCGGGTAATCGTTGCTGCTGATGGAGTAAAGAAGGGAAACCAGTCCCACCCCGGTCTGCTGGAGCTTTGTGCGCAGAAGAAGAAGAAACAAGCCAGTCCTGAGCCGGCAACTCTTCCCAAACCACCTCGGGTCGCAGATGTTGCCGTGCGCGGTGTTGTTTTCCCGTTGCTCCTCGCTCGGATTTTGCGCGCTCCTTAGCTGTCCAGCAGCAGCGCCCACCTCGCGCGGACGGGTAGGCGAAAATCCTCCCAATCGCCTGTCACTTTTCTTTCCTGCGGGGCTCCCTTTTCCCGGCTGCTCCAGCGGCTACCACACGTGGAGCTCTTGATTGTAGCAAAAACTTCTCCGAAAGGCACCTCCGAAGCTTGAGCGACGGGCCCAGGAGCCAACGGAACGTTGGATACGCAGAGGGGGCGGAGATGCCTTTAGGAAAGGACTCTGAGTGGAGGCGGTGAAAGAAGTAGTGGGGACACACCCCGCGCAGTCACTTGGGTTAGGGAGGGAGTTACTTTTGGGAGATGCTTCTCCAACGACCACCTTCGAAATTCAGAGCTGCAGAGGTATAACTATTGCCAACTTCAGAAGCACTTCTGAAGCCTGATCCTGCGCGTGTTATTTACCCGAATGTGAATTCCACTCATTTCTCTAGGTTTATGAAATCTAGTGGTGTAACGGTAAATTCTCAAGTGCAGACACCTTTCATGACAGATCCGCAAAACCACACAAAGCTATACAGCAAAAAATAATTTTTGACCACTGCAGATATTCTGACTTCAGTACTAAGCCTTCCCTTCTCTCGCCCTACCTCCCGCTGTACTTTACAGAAGAGCTCTGGTGGACTCAAAAGCTTACCCCCTATTTTGTAACATTTTAGTTGGTCATAATAAAAGGATTTGGGAATATTTCAAAAAGAAAGTGGCAGTGTAACCCTTAGCCGTGCATGCTAATGTAGCCTTAGATTAGATGGCGAGTTTCTCCCTGAGAAAAGCTTATTTGCCATGCAGAGGATTTGAAAATAGCCCTTCAGGAGATGATATTATTGGTCCTGCTGTGAAATAAGTGGTAATGGACGGATGCAACTACATAACACTTACTCGGGCTATGTGTGCTATTTTCTCCGAGAAAACTCACTGAAATTAATGAACATGACAAATTTAAGTGAGTCTCTCTGAGTAAAACTTTATCACCATGCATATAAAAAGTCTATACACCCTCGCATCCTTGCAACATCTCTAAATAGCAGCTTTATCCCAGTTTTACAGACGGGGAAGACTGAACCTATTGCAGCAAGTGTTTTGTGTAGAACCATTCAGTGATTGCATGGCAAAGCAAGAAATGTAAACCTAGGACTCAGTCTGGTGCTCTACGCCAGTGTGGTGTAGTGGTTAAGAGCAGTAGACTCGTAATCTGGGGAACCGGGTTCACGTCTCCGCTCCTCCACATGCAGCTGCTGGGTGACCTTGGGCTAGTCACACTTCTTTGAAGTTTCTCAGCCCCACTCACCTCACATGGTGTTTGTTGTGGGGGAGGAGGGGAAAGGAGATTGTTAGCCGCTTTGAGACTCCTTAGGATAGTGATAAAGCGGGATATCAAATCCAAACTCCTCCTCCTCTTCCTCCTCCTCCTCCTCCTCCTCCTCCTCCTCCTCCTCCTCCTCCTCTTCTTCTTCTTCTTCTTCTTCTTCTTCTTCTTCTTCTTCTTCTTCTTCTTCTTCTTCTTCTCCTTCTCCTCCTCCTCCTCCTCCTCCTCCTCCTCCTCCTCCTCCTCCTCCCTTGGTCATACTGCCAATACAGTAATCTCTGGCCAAGTGTAGGCAAAAGGTGTTGGAGAATTGGGCTCTAATATTTTAACATTAACCATTTTAACATTCTAGCTTTGTTTTACAGCAACCAGATACAAAGACAGGGAGAGATTATTTACTATCAACAGTTGTTTGGAAGAGGGGATTTTTCTGCACTCTCCAATAACCCTGCCAGTAGCACCATAGAGAACAACTAAGTTTGTCATAGGTATGAGCTTTCGTGTGCATGCACACTTCTTCAGATACACCGAAACAGAAGCCACCAGACCCTTATGAATAGTCAGAGGGTGGGGGTATTACTCAGAAGGGTGGTGGGAATGGGTGATTGGCTGATAGGAGTGGTAAACCTGTTGATGACTGTTTACCACTCCTATCAGCCAATCACTGATAGGGTGGATTTTGATTGACATGTTCTGAAAAACACATTAAGGGTAAGAGCCATTTGAAAATAGAATCAATTACTTTGGAGGTGGTGGGATCTCCCATCTTGGAGAACTCTAGACAGAGGCTGGACTACCATCTTTGGGGAATGTTCTAGCTCTGGAATTACTGCATCAAGCAAGGAGCTAGACCAGGTGGCCTTGAAGATTCAGAGAACGGCATTCTAGGATTTTTTGATCTTGCTTCCTGGCAGCAATCCTGTGCCTTTAAACGGTTGTGCAGCAGGTACATGAAAGTTAACTGGGAAATTGGCACAGTTGTTAAAGTCACAGGAACCACACTGGAAACGATGCAAGGTGAAAAGCAAAATGAGTGCAAAAAGTCACCTTTATAGTGATAAAAGTCCCAAGGTGATACTGCACTTACTCATAGATTTCACTTGTTCCAGCACAACACCCACATTCCCAGAATATTCTAACAGACTGTGTGGCACACACCTTCCTCCTAACCTTCGCAACTGTTGCTCAATGCTTATCAGGGTGGACATCCCCTATTAATCTGTCCCCCAGCAAAATTATACATCTGAGGGCACCTATTTCCACATATAGATCACCGTGGCTATACTAGGAATATTATTATTATTATTTTGTTCTTTTTACATTCCTCTCATCACTTAAACTGTTCTGCTTGAAGAGTGAATAACATATAGCAATTTCTTTGCATTTCAGCCGAAAATGCCCGATAGTGAGGGCATCATTATTTCATAGCCTGCAGGGAAGTCCTTTTCACTTGAAATGGCTTCCATAGATTTTAAGAATTGAAGACAAACGAAACACTTGACTCAGATCTCCTCGTGTTTATTTGCTGTTTGAATTTAGCTCTGATGCTGAACTTCAGTGGCTTAGAAAAATGTATCCAGTAATGAAATATTTTCTACTGCTGTGAACCAGCTGATTTCAGTGGGAGACCTGAACTTGCACAAACCTTCAATTGTACCCTTTGAATTATAATTCACAATTTGAATTATGGTGCTGGAGGAGACTCTTGAGAGTCCCATGGACTGCAAGAAGATCAAACCTATCCATTCTGAAGGAAATCAGCCCTGAGTGCTCACTGGAAGGACAGATCGTGAAGCTGAGGCTCCAATACTTTGGCCACCTCGTGAGAAGAGAAGAATCCTTGGAAAAGACCCTGATGTTGGGAAAGATTGAGGGCACAAGGAGAAGGGGACGACAGAGGATGAGATGGTTGGGCAGTGTTCTCGAAGGTACAAACATGAGTTTGCCCAAACTGCAGGAGGCAGTGCAAGACAGGAGTGCCTGGCGTGCTATGGTCCATGGGGTCACGAAGAGTCGGACACGACTAAACAACAACAACAATGAGGCAGTGAGGCTGCAACACAAATGCCCTTACTTGGGTGTAAGCACCATCAGGGGCATAGCAAGGGGGGTGTATGGGTCAGGGTGCCCCGGGTTCCACTCGGGGGGGGGTGACACTCGGCACCCCCCTACAAGCGAGCAGCCAGCCCCTGCCCGGTAAAGCCTCGCTCAGTGGCTGGCTGCTCACTCACTTGCTCAGCTGGCGAGCTTTGCTTCTTCCTGCTGGGGCGGAGGTGAGGGGCAGGCCAGGGAGGGGCGTCAGTGGCGGCAGGTGACGCCCCTCCCTGGCCCACCCCTCGTCTCCGTCTGTTAAAAACCTTGCTCCACGGCTTGCTTGCGGTTTGCCGGTGCCACCGCTCTAGCATCAGGATCCTCAAGGATCCCAGCGCTGGAGCAGCGCCCCGGGCAACTCACTCCATAGTGCGCATGTGCAGCATCACTACGGAGCGACGCATGTGTCGTTACGTAGCATCGTTATGTAGCGACGTTGCACATGCGCACTACAGAGCAGGTTGCCGCCCCGGGTGACCAAGAGGCTCCGTACGCCGCTGAGCACCATTAAAATCAGTTCCAGCTTCCAAGCTGGATCCAGAAGCAGCCCCAGACTATGAGCCTCTGTTTTCAAGGGGAAATGGCAGTTCATTCAAACCAGTCTGAATTTCATCCCTATGCTAGCAGTTCTATAGAGCAGAAGAGCCTCAGTCCTGTATACCTGAAGGAGCGTCTCCGTCCCCATCATTCAGCCTGGACTCTGAGGTTCAGCTCCAAGGGCCTTCTGGCGGTTCCCTCATTGCAAGAAGTGAGGTTACAGGGAACCAGGCAGAGGGCCTTCTTGGTAATATCGCCCACCCTATGGAACACTTTCCCAGCAGATGTCAAGGCAATAAGCAACTATCTTACTTTTAAAAGACATCTGAAGGCAACCCTGTTAAGGGAAGTTTTTAATGTTTAATGCTGTATTGTGTTTTTAATATTCGTTTGGGAGCTACCCAGAGTGGCTGGGGAAACCCAGTCAGATAGGCGGGGTATAAATAAATAAATAAATAAATAAATATTATCAACAGCAACAACAACTAGGGGTTTGTTCCGTACCAGTTTGGCATCTAAAATTTTTCCTTGCAGATCAAGGAATGTTTTGCAATATCCAGGGAAAAGACACAGTCAAGATGCTATCAGGACCTCCAGCACCTTGCTGAAAAATAAAACGTTGGAGATATATCTGGGCATTACTCAACACATGGAGGGCTTTTCTTTTAAAAAGAAAAAAGAAAAAAATAGAGGTCTTACCACAACCCATTGGAATGATGCCCTCCTGTAAGGAGTTATTTATTTACTACTTTATCCACTTTGTCCATCTCAGGCAGCTTCCATCAGCCAATAAGGGCAAGACTCAAACACAAAGTTGGGTAGCTTCACCCCACCAAACACTATATACCAGGCACCCCCAAACTGCGGCCCTCCAGATGTTTTGGCCTACAACTCCCATGATTCCTAGCTAACAGGAACAGTGGTCGGGGATGATGGGAATTGTAGTCCAAAACATCAGGAGGGCCGAAGTTTGGGGATGCCTGCTATATACTCTCCCTCCCCATTTGATTGCCTCACATATACTTTGGTTGGAAACATGTGTTCTAATAAGCAAATGGGGATGGGGAGTACATTGAGAATTTGGGATTTCCCCATGCAGAATTCACATGCCCTGTTCTTGAACTCCTGGCTGTTTGATCCACTACCAAATGCATGCCTACAAGATGATTTATAGTGTGAGTATGTGGGGTTCCCCCCCCACTGGTGTTTGGCACCTAACATGGGCACTGATATTCACAAAAGGCCAAGTCCCCTGTCATCATCAAAACAGGGATGTAAAATGAGACAAAATTGAGGTATCTTGAATTATTATTTGGTTTGGGGCTGTGTACTGCTGCACATTTTAAAAAATTATCACAATCTTTATTTCTCTACCATGATCTGCATGGGGTTAGGTTGGGTGTTCCCATGCAATTTAAGCCAGTGAGCGGTTTCCTTAGGCAAATGGACTGGTCATTTATATACATTCCTCTGGAAACTGGAAGGCTCTTTGGTTTTGCATTTCGGAGTCTCCCATCACTTAGACAGGTCTAGAGGTTAAATGGGGAGTTTGGGAGAGAGGGCACGGAGGCTAACACATCCTTACAACTGATTACAAGGTCAAAAGCCAAAGGCAACAACTCCCCCTCTGAAAACCGCACCAGAAGAAAACATGGCATTGTTTGCATCTGGGGAGAGGGGTAAGCTGAGGTTATGGAGAGAAGAGAGAGGCAGATTGATAAGCAAGGGGTGATCTGACCCCATATGGGTTTGAGCAACAAAAGCCCCTTCATCATTTAGAATGAATAGGAACAATGGCAGCAAATGGGGAGGAGCCAGTGCAGTGCGAGTATCTGAGAGCCCAGAGGAAAGGAGTCAATGGAGGCTCCTGTTTTAGCCAAATCCATTATTGAACCGGGTAATCTCCTGGGCATTCTCTCCTTGAAATCAACCAGAAAGTTCAAGGATTTTCCTTTCCTTTCTGGGGAGGAGGGTCTTTCCATTGTGTGTGGACAAATGTTGTTGGGTCGGCTGGGAATTGTGCTGAAATGGTATCTAACTCGTGTCATTCTGGGTGATCTAGCTGAAGCAGCTTCAGGAAACTTCGGCCTCAGGAGCTGAAAGCTGTGCAAATCAGGATTCAACTACTTGACTCTCCCTCTTTTGAGATTCCTCCAGCCTCTTATGGTTTCTTCTCCAACCCCTAGTCCAAATTTGCAAAAAAAAAAAAAGAGGTCCCATTTCCCAGGATATGTTTCACTCCAATTCATTTATTCAACAGTAAGGATACATCCAAGTTGCTTGTACACTATTCTGAGCACAGGTGAGAAGGTCATTCAGATGAAACAAAAAGTTGCACAGAGATGTTTGTAAATTGTAGCCCAGGGGTATGGAGGGGTTTTGTCTCCTTGGTCTATCCAGTCCAACATCCTTTTCCACAAAGGCTAACCAGACAACTAAGAAAAGCCTGCAAGGGGGATGTGACATTAATCCTCCCCTGCTACTCCCAAGAATCAGAGTCATATTGCCCCTGATACCCAATGTCACAAGTGAGAGACT
Organism: Zootoca vivipara; assembly: GCF_965207765.1. Classification (NCBI taxonomy): domain Eukaryota; kingdom Metazoa; phylum Chordata; class Lepidosauria; order Squamata; family Lacertidae; genus Zootoca; species Zootoca vivipara. The sequence continues at coordinate 36,596,888 of NC_142584.1, forward strand.
TATCCTCCCTGAATTCCTCGAAGTAGTCCATACAACAACTCTGTAAACTAGGCAGGAGCAACTGACACAATGGGACACTGCTGTTTACAAAAATGGGGTGGTGCTTAGCAATTGGGATGATTTGAGGGTCTTTTCTCCTTCAGTTTAAGCACAATGTCAATTCTGTAGAATCCTGGAATATTATTATGATTATTTGTTAAAGCATAACAGCAGAGGATTTTTTAAAGCTTCTTGTAAGTTTTTTTTTTAAAAAAGAAAATCCTATATTGTTTCGTTTTAACAAAAAAAATAAATCCAGCTGATAGACAGACCTTCAGAAGACCCTTTCAAAGTACTGCACAAAATAGCACTTTGAAAGGGGCTACTGAAAAGCAGAGATCAGCTGGTTGTCAGGTCCTCAGAAGCTCCTTTCAAAGTGCTGTGCAAAAGAGTATTTTGAAAGAGGCTTCTGAAGACTCTTGAGGGCATTGAGGTGTCAGGTGATTGATGGGTGGAGAAGATAGAAATCTGGTCTGCTGGGCTAAAAGGGTTTTCCACTTCTGCTCCAGGTTTATCCTTCCTGGTGCTTAATAAAACCCACTAGCTCCCCCTCTCGCCCCCCCCAATTTAGCCAAATCAGGCCTCCCCAAAGACTTTAAAAAATGGTATCTTAGGGGTCCCCCTACCCAAGGTCAGGGGACTGACCCTCTATTATCCCTTATAAGTCAAGCACTGATCCATCCTCTACTTCCCATCTCTTTCTCTCCCTCTCTGCCTTCACATTATCCGTTGTATGCAAACAAACCACAGATCATTCTTCTCTTCAAGAGACAAACCTTTTGAACAATGTACTTTGTGGTTTATCTTGTAATATGGAAATGCGGGCCACACATCCCTGCTCCCTTTCACTCCTCAGAGTCTGACAAATTAAGGAATTATTAGGATCGAAACACACGTCCCCTGCTTTCTTCTCATTTCCAAGCCAATCACTCCTGCTCATCATGTCGGAACAAAATTTATGTGTACTGCAAAGGTTTGCTAAGAAGGAAAAGCTCCATCCACAAAAGACTTTGCTTCCCATTCAGTCTTCTTTTCTTACTATCTTTTACTAATTCATGTTAGGTGGTGGCTGCCTCCCAGATGGCTCTTTGACTGGTGCCAGCCAGCCAGTTGGGATGTGCTGCCCTGCTCCCTTCCCAGGGAGGCTATCAGATGCAAAGTGTTATTGTTTGCCAGAGAAATGTGAGGGCAACTGTTAGAAGATTTTTTATTTTACTGTGGCCAGTGCACGGCTGGCAGTACCTTCTCACTGTACATAACACTCTGCTCAGAGTTATATGCCTATGACTGATTATTTTTTTAAAAAAACAAATGACATTCCTAAATAAAACTTATTTAGTCCAAAACTTCATGGCCAGACGAGGAATGTTCTGATTATACAACTTAAAATGTCCTCATCTGAGGCTAAGCACTGATGGAGAGACCTGGTGAAGAATGATACATTGCCAAGGTAGAAAACAGAGATATGGTCAGAGGATTGTCAGAATGATTGAAAGTAACAAAAACATCACTCTATGCTCATTTTGGGAATTCCCAATGGTATTGCCTCATGGATTCTTTGCAGAAGTGACCTAATGATTCATTCACATTGTTGGAAATACTACAAGTTACATCCAACTAAGGACTCAGCTACATTCATGAAGATAAAGTGCTTTATATGCGTTATAACACTGTGACACGACTGTGGAGTCCTTTCTTTTGCCAATGGGATTTCCCTGTATGAAGTTTACAACGCGTTTAACTAAGTTGCTTATTTGATGTGTCTAGATCCAGCCTAAGTTCTACTTAGAGAAGGCTCACTGAAGTTAATGGAGCCTGTTAGTTATGTCCATTAATTTCAATGGGTCCGTTCTGAGTAACACTATTGTTGAATACAACCCTGTGTTCAATGGAGCCCATTTGAGTGTCCACATGAATATTCAGTAGAGCCTCACATAGGGCAATTGCAGTCCAGAAGCACAGTCCATAGAGTGGACAGTTCTGCAAAGGCCAGCTACCAAGGTAACCTTAGCCAGGAGGTAGGGGCAGAAGCAGAATCTACAGAACCAAGGATAGCTCCTGGGTAGCAGAAAACTTGCTCCATTGTTTTATATCACCATTCCCTAACAAGAACACTCTTTTCAAGATTTCGGCCAATCAGTAAGCCATGCTCTCCATCATGGGATGATGTACATCAAAGGGAAGGGGGTAGATCAGCATGGAATGATCAGCATAGCACTACTATTAAATTTCTCTATCAAATGTGTTATGGTAAGGAAAATTGCTTGCAAAAATATGAGAAATGTCCATTAAATCCTGAGGAACTTTCAGAAAGACTCTAAAAAATGCAGACTGATCAGGAAATCTGAACAACTGAATTTAGGATGGGAAAAATAAGATAATGAGAGAAAGTGAAATTGACAGATTCATCTATTCCTATTCATAAGTTGGGAGGCGAACGTCTTAAGGAGGAGCCTCCTGTTTTTATGGAAGCTACTCAGATGGCTTAGACTCTTCTAGGCTCTAAATCTCACAGGGTATCTCTGCAAGTACAGGAAGCTCCCCACTTTGGATGTTTCTCTCCAATTTTGGAGGGTGATGAGGGTGACAATGTGGACACAGAGCTTAGTGTGTTTACCTGATGGTGCGCTGCTTTTACACATGAAATATCTTAAGAGTATCACTTGGACTTTTTGTATAAATGACCCCTCCCTCCCTTTTAAAGGTGTGTCCTGAGACAATTCTGGCTCATTGGGCCACCCTTTGGCATTTGTTTAGATCACATTTCATCCAGCGTTAAGCACCTCTGTTGGGACACTTTGGCCAATTACTTTTCTATCTCCTCGCACAATTTGTCATAATGAGTCAGCACCAAGAATTTATGGGGCTAATAAACTAATGCATCCAGCAAGAAAATCACTCCCTCTGACACATAAACTAGGGAGATTTATAGACCAATATCCTGTATGTTTCCAATGTCACCCAAAGACCACATTTGAAAACCTTGACATACTAAGTTGCATCTCTCCCAGTCCAACAGCCTGTCAGTACAACACCCAGCCCTAATTATAATTATGAGGGCATTGCAATTCCAAGAATGTGAGTATCACTCTATCACTCATGAGAAAGAAATAAAAAGTGATCTAGTACATTTGTATCAGACATGTGGGTTCAAACCCTTCTAGCACAATCCATCAGAAAAGCCTCACTAGCTACTATGCATTCTACATTCTAGTGGTTACTAAGCAAAGGTTGTGGCAAGTTTTAAATTATAATTCTATACAAGCAGTTTGAGGTTATTTTTAAAAATCCACATGAAAATTTGGCAGTATTTTAGTGCAAATTTCTCCTAATATACAATTTTTTGTATGCAGTTTTGACCCTAATATAATGCATTTGGGCATTTTATATTCACCAATATATGCATTATGCTGCACACCTTTCCCTAATATGCACAGTTTTTTAGACGTTATTTGGCTGGAGAACTGCATCACAAAATTTAGAGAAGTGAGGATTTTGATGGATAATTGTGTTTTGGTTCACGCATTGATTTAAGAAATGCAAATTGGGCAATTTCTCATTTAAATGTCAATAGAATCAAATTTCTTCCCTCTTCCACTGCACAATGTTGAGGGAAGATGCTTTAACTGTACACAGTAAATGGGCAACAACTGTGCACACTCTAATTGCACAAAGATTCAATCATCTTGGGAAGAGGCTTACATGCTCCTTTTATAACATGACTCCAGTTTTTAAGCATTTGGAGTTAAGATCAGTCCTATGACCTTTCACTTAAGGAGCCAGAGACAGAAAGTTACCCTAAGCAGGCCCCAGGGGTGTTTGGAAAGTACTGAGGGGGGGACAAAAGATCTCCCACCATCATCAAATATTCAGTGAGAAAAGTGCTCTGCAAATGCCATGAGTGGGCATCTGTCATGCACGGATGACAAGCACACATAGTGCCATTTGAGCAAAACTGGCTCCTTGATCTGAAATGGAGCCTTCAAACTTTGACACCTGGCACACTTCTTCAGGCAGAAGCAAACCTGTTATTCCTTTAAAAATGAATACACTTTAAATAATTAAAAAAAAGAGGGCCCCCAGAACAGACACCTGCCTAAAAGCCATCTCTAAGGCCAGATATCTGCAGTGTGTGTTGGGATGGGGAGCTAGATATACCGGTAGTTGCTCAATAGTGAAGGGAATGCACTTTGTAAATGCACAGAGAGGCCATACCATCTTTAGAACTACTTCACGTGTTTCAGCTTTCCCCATCTTAAACTGATTCCTGCACAGAAGCAGAGGTACTCCTGGTACTTAACAATTCTGAGCTAAAACTTGTCCAAATCCTTGTCATCTTCACTTATTGCACCAGTAAGAGCTGGATGAAAACTCCCTGAATGGACTATCTAATTCTTTGTCTATGATTTCAACCATGATTTCATGTGTATTGGGTTGATCTTTTAGCTTGCCTTGCAATGCAGAAGGTCTTAAATTCAAACCTCCTGTCTGGAACCCTGGAGAGATGCTGCTAAGCCAGTGTAAACAACGCTAAGCAAGATGAACCAATGGTCTGACTCGGACCTATGTCCCTGGCTAATGAAACCTATGTGCTAATGCCTGTGGCTACTTTTATTTTCAGTCTGTCAGTCAATGGCAGGCAAGAGCCTCTGTGTGGAACTCTAGGCAAGCTTTGTATTTTGAGCATTAGTCTGATAGCAACAGGCAACTACCAGCCAGCTGCGTGCAGCCAAGTTGATGGAATTCCATGAAAGTGAATGTGCAAGCTGGTGGGGAAGAGACAGTGTGATCCATTCCTCATTGGCACCCAGCATAGCAGCATAGGAATGCTCTAGGCTGGCCCAAGGGGGGTAGAAAGCTCCATCCCTTTGCGAATCTCCTACAGACTGGTAAACATTTTTGCAGGCTAGTAACTTTTGTGGCCTTATTTACAAGGGTGTTCATACATTCTGCTCATAGCTGAAGTAAGTTCAGCAAGAAAATCAGCAAGGAGGATTTCTTATTTTTTCTGATGCCGATACATTTTATTGTTGTTTTCTAACCTGCTCTATATCTTTCAAAACAGCGGTGGCCATCTGAGGTCCAGTCTCTATATTTACAAATTTTCTGCTGGCAGAAGGCAGAAGTCACAAGCAGTACCAAATCAGTAGTACAAAAGGAGTGTCTATGATACTCTTCCTCTGCTGTAAATCTCCTCCCTCTGCCCCAGTGCAATGAGTTTTCTCTGTCACTGCAAACAGAGAAAACCAACATATTTTAAAATGAAAACGAAAACAACCCTAGCCACATGATTAAATGGTCTTCTGCAGGGGCTGGAGGAATTCAACAGTTTAGGGCCACAAAATATTGATGCGATTTCATGCCTGATTTGCATATGCAGCATCCATGACTTTGTGTTCAATTGGTCGGTTTGTGCAGGCAATTGCGCACAGGAATGTTTTGAAAATCTGGCCTTTAATGCTTCATGAAATAAAATCACAATAATCATAATGTGCCTCTATGCATGGGCGAGCACTTATCTGAATGGCTGGGTGGCAAATGATTTTCCCAGCTGCTCCCAATCCTTTGTTTCGCGAGATTTTCTTTTCCATCTTCCCTTCTGAAGTCACTTCCCCCTCCTCTTCCTAAACACTTATTCTCATAGCCTACCATCTCAGATTAAAATAAAAAAATTCCTTCAGTAGCACCTTAAAGACCAACTAAGTTTTTATTTTGGTATGAGCTTTCGTGTGCATGCACACTTCTTCAGATACCTGTATCTGAAGAAGTGTGTATCTGAAGGGTATCTGAAGGGTATCTGAAGAAGTGTGCATGCACACGAAAGCTCATACCAAAATAAAAACTTAGTTGGTCTTTAAGGTGCTACTGAAGGAATTTTTTTATTTTACTTCGATCCAGACCAACACGGCTACCTACCTGTAACCATCTCAGATTAAGAAGCTCATAACTTGTACATTTCCCCATCAGTTTTACCACCTCCATTGGGCCAGCCCATAAAAGGATCCATACTACTGTACTCAGAAAAGCTCTGGCGGATGGCACAGTGAGGAGGCAATGGGGCAGTTAAGTATGCTTATTTCTGCCTTCACTGCCACTGCTCAGTAGTGAGCACTCAGTACTAAATTAAATTGCATTCATCTGGGGTTTCCCCCACTTGCATTCCAGCTTGTTTCATTGCCCTAAACTCTGCTGTATACCAAGGGGTCAAAGGGGCTCTTTAATATACTCCAAATATTGTTGGATTACAACTCCCATTACAAATTCCTGGCTGGGGCTGACTGGAGCTGGAGTCCAACACAACATCTGGAGGGCCACAAGTTCCTCACCCACAATATCTTTCCAAGCCCTGGTACATAACGGCTTGTATCTAGAGATCTCATGATTAGAACTCTGCACGTCTGGATCCAAGCCAGCATCCTTCTTTTGTTTTCTTTTTTCTAACTGGAGATGATGCTGTTTATCAAATTTGGGGATGCTATGCCAAAAGAGAAAAGAAGTGCTCTATCATTCTTGATTCTTGGCTTTTATGTAGGGAAAGGAAAGAACTGGCCAATTTGGCAAAGGGTTCCTCTATGCTCAGAACTTGGTTTCAAAGCTTTTTGATCCGTGTTCAGACTCAATCTGTGCTACCCACCGAGGAAAAAAGTGTGGCAGTTTACCACTTATGAAAATCAGCTCTGATAGGTGATTCACGACGGTTCACATGGATCTGCATTGCAAGATGAAGAAGCTACAGCTCACTGAAGGTTCTGAAGGGGTTCTAGAATGTAAAGTTTCATAATAAACATTTGGAGTTTTGCTGAAAGGTCTTTAGCACACATTATGGAAACATCATTAACTTTATGGAGCTTATTGTTTTCGTTTTGTTACATTATGCATTCATACGTTCAGTAGATTAATTTTGCTCCCGGGTCTCCATCATCTTTCATCACATATTATGCTAGAAATGGAGAGCTGCAATTGTGTCGTCTACTCCATCCCATCCCACAAATTTCCTGCCTATCTCTGGCAGATCCCCTCTAGCCCCTCTTGCCCTAGATGGGGCTAACAGATAGAAGCAAAGGTTTTGGAACAGGGCCACCAGGGTAAAGCATAATTTTAACTTGTGCAAGAACCATCAGTGATTCTTTTGAGCAAGGACTGTGTGTGTGTGTGTGTGTGTGTGTGTGTGTGGTAATCTCTAGATGAGCATTGCAACATCTCCACCATAGCAAAGGCAACATACTTGAAGCATGTTGTAAGCTTTTTCTCTGCTGCTTGAGTAAACCATTTAAGTGCTGCTAGGAATTGCTTTATAAACTCAGGACAGGAAGGGAATGATTGATGATTCCCCTCTGGACATGACACGGCTCCCACACTTCCCTGTATTTATAATATTTGTGCGTGTGCTGTACCTAGATCTTACAGCTACCGGTCCCGCTTGCTTAGTGTTAAGAATTTGGCATAGGCTGACATAGACCTCATTGTTGAGGGCCACCAAGGGAGAAAGCCATTGTTAGAACTCTCCAATACTCCCCCCACAAACCCCTCCCCTTGTGCACACCACGTTCCTCCCCCCCCACCCAATTGCATTATTTCTTTACAAGCCAACAAGAACAGAACCAAATGTTTCACATCTGCTCACGTCGTCCCTCCATTTGCATGAGAATCAATGGCCAGTGTTTCAATGAGCCACAGCTCACTGGTTGAGAATCGGGGTTTGGAGCCAGTTCAGCGAGACCTCTCATCCTTTGCCAGATGTGCCACTTGTAAAACACACAGGCACACACAAACCAATGCCCAAACTTGAAGCAATCACTTTCTTTTTGTGTAATCAGAGGCAGCTTGGGTTTGTTTGTTAAGGTGTCCTTGGAACTGCCCACTAATTTCCAGGTCAAGCCTTTCCTTTAACAGTGGCACCCGAGCTTTCTTGCTTTTAGGATTCAATCCAATGGCACATTCAGGGCAGCTCCTGTCTAATGAACCACCAAAGGTCATTTCAATAGCCTTTGAACTGCGAGCATAGCACTGGTGAATTTGGTACGGCATCGACAGAAAGAGGAGTTCTTTAAAAATGAAACAACAAACAAGTAACCATGATAGCATAAATTCGAACAAATGACATTAGAGTGCAAAGGATGCTTGCGAGACTTCTGATGTGAACTTCTTGAAGCTTTTGCTAACAAAAACATATCTGATTTCAATAAGGAAAGAATGATAAAAGAATAACAGTCAGCATTTATAGACCACTTCAGAGAATGCTCAGAACGCACCACATTCATTGGTTTGCTGCAATCCTTGGGTCAGCGTTATCATCCCCAGATGGTAGAAAAGAGGAAGAGAAAAAGCAACATGCCCATGTCAGCTCGTAGAATCAAACCAGGGGAGTTTCTGCATGTTCAGTGCCACCACTTGGCATCCTTGGGCAAATGGCAGGAACCTAGCAGGGCCCACTGCTACTGACATGAGCTGCGGTCTAGAGTCCTGCGCCTACTTCTTTCCTTTTCTTTTGCCAGTGCTGTCAGCACAGGATCCCTGCAGCTAGAGTCCCTGATACCTCCATTTAAAAGTCCCCCACAAGGCAACGCTGCGCATACACTACAGTGGTGTGGAGGAATGACAATGCCAGCGAGTCCAGCTGCCTGTGACTGATTGAGACTGATGCTTTCTGATGAAGCATTGGAAGGAAAAGCAGTTGATGGAGAGCATCTAGTCAAAGATGCAGCAGCCCAGTTCAGAACACATTTACTCCAAAGTAAAACCCTATCTGGGCATTCGGGTCCCTCATATAATGCAGGGTTGCCACATTTCAAAAAGTATAAACCAGGACACCCCAAAGGTTGTAGAACTTTTTCTAGGAAACCATCGAAATTGTTGAGCTTTTTTCTCCGATTAACTTGCCTAAGATACAACACAAAACGCCTCCTTTCGGAAACACTCCCCCCCCCCCCCGAACGTCAATTTCACCTTTGAAATCCCGGTAATGCCCGGGAAAATCTGGACGTATGCCAGCCCTATATAATGGGGGAAGATGGGAATTAATGCACTGGCTCTGCCCCTTCCCTCAGCCATGAAGCTTTTTCTACTTGTGTAGGCACATTTAATGGAGCAGTCTTTTTTAAAAAACAAAACAAAACAAAAAACCCCAACCCTATTCCCACTGATCCAGCATGTTTTAAGAATTCAAAGCTACCACAAGAAGGGTTTGTTGTGGATTCCCCCCCCCCACGATGTTTTGCTCTCTTCTTCTTCTTCCTCTCCTACTCCCATCTCCCCCCACCATGACTGGTCTTTATGAGTGTTATTTGACTGGCATAGTAGCGGATCAAAGGGTTAGTATTGACAAGAGCTGGTAAACTCCCTTTCAGTCTTTTGGCTGGATGACGCAGACATTAATTTGCGGCTCTAATCTGCTGTTTGCATCTGTGTCTCACTTCCTATCATGTCAGAGCTTTACTTAATTATTCCAATTCTAGAATCTTCTAATCAATGCAATTCAGATGTGCATAGGATTGCCCGTTTGTGATCTCAAAATCCTGCATTTTCTTCCAAATATTCCGAACCACTCCTGTATGGGGAGCTACTTCATGGAGAAAAAGAAAGCCATCATAGGATGCAATTTAAAGTGGCTTCAGTGCAAGAACTGTTTTATGCTGTGCTACTTAAGAGTTGTGAGACTGAACAAGTTGGATGAAAAGCCTTGAGTAGCTTGCGGTGATTGCATAAAGGTAAAGGCAAAGGGACCCCTGACAGTTAAGTCCAGTTGCAAACGACTCTGGAGTTGCAGCAGTCATCTTTTTTACTGGCCGAGGGAGCCGACATTTGTCCACAGACAGTTTTTCCAGGTCATGTGGCCAGCATGACTAAGCCACTTCTGGCAAAGCCAGAGCAGTGCACGGAAATGCCGTTTACCTTCCCGCTCGGAGCGGTACCTATTTATCTACTTGCACTTTGATGTGCTTTTGAACTGCTAGGTTGGCAGGAGCTGGGACCGAACAATGGGAACTCACCCCATCGCAGGGTCTTGAACCACCGACCTTCCGATCGGCAAGTCCAAGTGGCACAGTGGTTTAAACCACAGCGCCACCTGTGTCCCTGCGGTGATTGCATAGGGGGTCTATAAACCTAAACCAGCCTCCCTCTCACTTCCTGGTGCACTCCAGATGTTATTGGATTTCAACTCCCATTATCCCTGACTATTGGCTGATGGGAGTTGGAGTCCAACAACTACATTTGCAAGGGACCAGGTTGGGAAAGCCAGCAAGAAAGTAGGGAATCTGGTTCTACTGATCTAGACTGCTAGCCTTGGAGAATGGGATGGCGGACTGCTGCATACAATTCTGGAAAGGTGACTAATTGGGGGCGGATGTGCATTGAGATATACATCTGGATTTCCATTCAACTGACAGAAGCACAGTACAAACGCATGCTACCTGCCTTTGAATGTGCAGCTTAATACAGATATCACCCCAGTCTATACTGTATTAGTTTTGCTAGGATGCACCCAATCAGATGCATGATCCAAATCACACAAGATCATAGAATCATAGAATCATAGAGTTGGAAGAGACCACAAGGGCCATCCAGTCCAACCCCCTGCCAAGCAGGAAACACTATCAAAGCATTCTTGACATATGCCTGTCAAGCCTCTGCTTAAAGACCTCCAAAGAAGGAGACTCCACCACACTCCTTGGTAGCAAATTCCACTGCCGAACAGCTCTTACTGTCAGGAAGTTCTTCCTAATGTTTAGGTGGAATCTTCTTTCTTGAAGTTTGAATCCATTGCTCCGTGTCCGCTTCTCAGTAGTAGGTCTTGTCAGTGGGAGGCTATGTGTGAACTAAGTATGCTACCTAGGATTCTATGAAAGTTAGTCAGTACAGAAATGAAACAAGTGGGAGCCATAACAAAATGTTGCAGTGTGAAGTGCTCCTGTACCAGCCAATCTGCCATGCCTTCTCCCTCACTGTTCCATTCAATTCTCCCCATCCTGTTTTCCCACCCTCTGGGACAGACACTCAGCATTCCATGTGCACTGGGTATACTCAGTCCTCATCAGGCAGCTTCCTGAAGGGGAAGGGTATCACTTCAGTTGTTCTGTAGATCTATAGGCTTTGGTGTTTCCCCAGAGCATCCTGCCACCTCCCTGTGTGGGAGTGTGTGTGTGGGGGGGGTTGTTTCCCCAGAGCATCCTGCCACCAGTGTGGTGTAGTGGTTAAGAGCGGTAGACTCATAATCTGGGGAACCGGGTTCGCGTCTCCGCTCCTCCACATGCAGCTGCTGGGTGACCTTGGGCTAGTCACACTTCTTTGAAGTCTCTCAGCCCCACCCACCTCACAGGGTGTCTGTTGTGGGGGAGGAGGGGAAAGGAGATTGTTAGCCACTTTGAGACTCCTTCGGGTAGTGATAAAGCGGGATATCAAATCCAAACTACTACTCCTCCTCCTCCTCCTCCTTCTATTATTTCTCTGCATCTTTCTCTTATTTTGGCTACATAACCATTGACACTCAGCGTCTGAGTTTTCTATTAGAGAGAATGGTGATGAAATAAGTGGATTTTTGCAAGAGATATAAAACCCCACAAAATTCAGAGCAGCACATCTCCAACGAAAGAAAGCAGAAATACACGACAGCATCCCTCGCAAACTGGAGCCCTTCCTTCTGCAAAGAATGTGACCCTGAACAAAGGGGCTGGGGAAGGAGAGGAGCAAGGCCTGTTGTTAGGGCATCTGCTGCCTGCAGCATTTTGCTATAGGCTGTGCTGCCAACAGGCTCTGTGGAATCCTGAAAGAGGGACCTGAGAGCTGTTTCATGCTATTGAACTGGGACCCGAAGCAGAATTAATTACACTCAAATTGCAGCCCAATAGCAATCCGCTAATCAGCTCCACCAGAAGGATAATGATGTCTGTCACCAAAAAAAGGAAAAAGAAAAAGAAAAATCAAGCTACAGAAAGGGATGGGGGTGGAGGGTAGAAATGTAGCTTATTAAATTGGAATTTAAGTATAGTTTAACCCCGCCCCCCAAGAAAATCATTTAAATACAGCAATGCCCAATCACTTAATGGATGGGAGAGTGGAGCTCCCGCCTCCTTAAGTGGAACAAGTGCCTCTTGGGATCTCTGCAAACAGCCCATAATACACTACATGATCCAGTGCTAATAGAGCAGGATTATTAGTTGCACCATTCTTAGAGGGTATATATGCTAATGCACAAAAGCTCCTTTAAGCCAAGCAGTGAGCAAACACACATGAATTAAACCTCACATCTACTTCGCTCTATAATTCTGTCGAAGGGAGATGTGGCTTTTGGCAAGATTGGCATGTTCACACTGCAGAACATCTAGGGCAAACTGGAAAGAGAATTTAGTGGCAAAGCCTTAGCTAGTTCTTTGGGAAATCACAGTTCCGAGGTGCTTCTGTCAACCTACATTGCTTCCTGCAGCAAGGTATTATTCTTTGGAGTTGTGGCTGATTCTAAGGCTGTGAACACACCACACCTTTAAAGCACATTCAAATCACATTCTTTTCCTGGGCACCATAGTTTACCCCTCACAGGGTTACAATTCTCAGCAAGCCCTAACAAATGTCGGTGCCCAGCATTTTTTGAGGGAAAGAATTTGCTTGCAATTAGCTGGTAGCCTAAGTATCTCCCTAAAGCAGGGGTCAGCAAACTTTTTCAGCAGGGGGCCGGTCCACTGTCCCTCAGACCTTGTGGGGGGCCAGACTATATCTTGAAGAAGAAGAAGAAATGAATGAATTTCTATGCCCCACAAATAACCCAGAGATGCATTTTAAATTAAAGGACACATTCTAATCATGTAAAAATATGCTGGTTCCCGAACCGTACGTGGACCGGATTGAGAAGGCGATTGGCCCGGATCCGGCCCCCGGGCCTTAGTTTGCCTACCCATGCCCTAAAACATGACCACCCTTCATAGCTGCCAAGTTTTCCCTTTTCTCGTGAGGAAGCCTATTCAGCATAAGGGAAAATCCCTTTTAAAAAGGGATAACTTGGCAGCTATGCCACCCTTGTTCCACTATGATGAGACTGGTGTGACTGACTCAAAGTATCTCCCTAACATATGAGACAGAGATGGAGCACAGAAGTTCTTACAGTAAGAATCACACATAAAGGTAAAGGGACCCCTGACCATTAGGTCCAGTCGTGACAGACTCTGGGGTTGTGCGCTCATCTCGCATTATTGGCCAAGGGAGCCGGCGTATAGCTTCCAGGTCATGTGGCCAGCATGACAAAGCCACTTCTGGCAAACCAGAGCAGCACATGAAAACGCCGTTTACCTTCCCGTTGTAGCGGTTCCTATTTATCTACTTGCATTTTGACGTGCTTTCAAACTGCTAGGTTGGCAGGAGCTGGGACCAAGCAACGGGAGCTCACCCTGTCACAGGGATTCAAATCGCTGACCTTCTGATCAGCAAGCCCTAGGCTCAGTGGTTTAACCCACAGCATATGAATGGATTAATTCCTTCTTGTGTATATACTATATCACAGGACGTTATGCTATGAGGTGAGATGCTACTGTGAGGGAGGTGTATAGCACTATTGCATTATAGCACCTTAATGCACAATCTTACCCCACCACAGATCCTGTCTTTTTTTTAAAAAAAAGTATTTTAATACATGGGCAATCGCATCTTGCCAATGTGCAAGACCGCCCCCCTGCACCTGTGTGAAAAGGTTGAGCATCAACATTTCAAGACAAATGCTTTCCACAAATAATTAGAACTCACTAACTGCAGTGTTATGAACTCTGCTCGGTCCCACTGCCGGTAATGCTGTTACATTTTCTAGCAAGTCAATTAGCTTCAGTGCGCGTATCTCTGGTGGGCAATGGCGGGGCGCTTCCTTTCCCTGCATGGCTCACGGCTCACCATCAAAAATTCATGAACTCCCTTGGACGACATCTGTTTGCTGTTTTGCTTGTGGTGTTTGCAATAGCGACATGCTCTGTGGAGCACACACTGTCCCTTTCAATGCTATCGTCAGCTCGGGCCACGGCTCTCAGGGTGACAAAAGAAAGCAAACAAATTCCCCGCAGCCAAAGGATACCTGGAGGAAGCAGCTGCCGCTGCGACACATTTGGGCTGCTGCTGCGCAGTGTTCCTGGCACCCTTCAAAGCATAAGCAGGTTCTGGGCAAGTGAGAGCGGAAGGTGCTGCTCAGCCATTTGCAAGTATAGCCACATACTCCTTTCCCTTCCCTTTACAATGGAGCAGGAGAAGAGGGAGCGAAGCCTGTGACTGAGATCTCAATAGCACAGGGGTGGGACACCTCAGGCTGAATGAATATGGCTGTCCTGGCCCCTCTGTCTGGCCCTGGAGCTCTCCACAGACCACACCCCTCCCTTGCCCTGCTTTGCACCTTCTGTGAGGGTTTCTGCAGGCTGGAAAGTGTCATTGAGTTCCCAGGATGCATCTTGCTTGCTGTGATGGAGGACAGAGAGGAGTGTGTGTGTGCTAGCAAATTGTGCATGTTCAGATCTTGACATCTGCTACTCCACCCGCTTTTGCCTAGGACTCTGCCCACCACTAGCATGTAATACTAATACTAATACTACCCCACCCATTTGGCAGGGTTGCCCCAGCCACTCTGGGTGGCTCAAAAGGTTGCCCAGAAGGGAATCTGGCCCCTGGGGTTGAAAAGGGCTCCCACCTTTACCATCAGGTTATCTTGAAAGAAGGTAAGGTTGTCTTGACCGGATTCCAAAGTCTGACAGCTGCTAATTATTGATGAAGCTGATACAAGACGGTTCAGGGTGGGTAGGGAATGAGCAAAGCAAATGGAGTTAACCCTAAGGCATGGTTATAGTGGTGTATCTACCTGGATATCTTACCTACCTCTCACAGCCCACCAGCACAAAGCACTGGGGTAGGGGAGATACCCTGGAGCGCTGGAATCCTCATTGTATCTATGGCTTATCCAGTCAAGGTGGCCTGAGATATTACGTGCTCCCTCCATATATATAGCCAGTGAGCCATTGAGGTGAGATCATTCAGAATATCAGCTGGGGGCGGAAATGAGAGAGGGCTATTCCTGCTGCCTACTGTTTGTGGACTTCCTGTAGCTATCTGCTTTGTCTGTGGAACAGATATTGAACTATATAGGCTAGGGGTAGGAATCTCTGGCCTGCAGGTCAAATTTGCCTGCCAGGTGTTAAAATTTGGCCTGCAAGGCTGGTTTCCCCAAACCATGCCCACAGATGTGGGGGGCAGGTAGAGACACGACTATCAATCAGGTAGAGACACGGCTGCCTTAAAATGCACTCCTAATTTTGCATTGGCAAAGAAAAGCAGGTCTTGGCTCTCTACCACCCCCAAACCCTGAAGGCTCCTGGATGGAGTGAGTAAGGGAGCTTGCAAAGAAACCAGGGTTTCTTGGGAGACAGTTTGCAAAAACAAACCCACAGTATCCTGTTCCACAGTATTTAATGATTGGCATGCAATATGGAACATCTGAATATCTTGCAAAAGAGCTAAAATGTTTAAAAACATAGCCACCAATTTAATTTCATTTAATTTCTATTTTAGACAAGCGTTTCCCCATTTCATCTTCATCCTTCTGCCCAGGTCTTTGACTGGCTCATCTCATGATCCAGACATTCACTTGGCCTCAGCTTGCCCATCTGCAAAGTGTTATCACAGCTGCACTGATGCTCTCTTTGGAGTCTGCAATGTAATTGAAGGCTCCCAGGTGGAAGCAACAACCACTCATGGATCCATTACTCTTCACTAACTGATCTCTCTAAGGGAAAACACACACACACACACACACCACACTGCAGATAAAGAATGTGTGGAAGCTAATCACACACTCTTGGCACATTTATTGATACCGCAGGGTGCAGTACAATGATTTTCTTACCATAGGGTGTTGTATTTCTTACCATAATGTGAATACAAACCATCAGATTAATTCACTTAGTTTACCATTCACAATTTGTAATTGGGAGGGGAGGTTCTCTCCTTGTAATCACTTGCAGCATTGGCATCTTTTATTGAAGATATTGTGCAATGATGTTTAGGTGACTTAAAGACCTGCTTCGCAGTGCCCCGCTGAGATCTGCGCACTTAGCTGAGAGCACTGTCCTTCTTGTCCTCTTGCAGCAAAACCGAATCGGAAAGCAAATCCTATGCCTGTTTATTTGGACGCAGTGCCCCACTGTGCTCAATGAGACTTCTACCAAGGTAAGTGTGCATCGGATGTAGCAAGATCACCGGTGCCTGGTCCATGGATTTGCTGAAACGGCAAGTAGGGACAAGGCTGATGCAGAATCAGGCCAAGTTCTGCAGGTGAGCTGGACCAATGTCTGGAGGCAGTCCTGCGCTGGATGAAGGCCCTGAAACAAAGACGATGAAGATGCTTATGGAAAGTGGTTTGTGAGCCCAAATGAGCTGCTTCCCAAACTGAGGCAGTTTTCAAAAGCAGTTTGTGATTTAACATGGGGTTAATCCCCCCTGGATTGGCACAAGTCCTCTGTGAGCCTTAGGCTGCAATCATATATATATATATATATATATATATATATATATATATATATATATATATATGTTACCTTCAATTAAGCATCACTGAACTCAGTGGGATTTACTGATTAAGAATGCAGAGGGTTAGACTACATATATTGAACATGAAAGTGTATAAAGAAAGTGCTGCTAATGTTATCTTCTGCAGGGAGTTAGATGCATCCTCTCCATGTCTCGCCCAGCCTGACCAGTTTTGCCTGAAGTGGTTTAGGGTAGTGGTGGCTGGCAGGGTCTTTTTCCAGCCAGAACTCACCAGAACTCAGTTCTGGCAGCTCTCAGGTGGGTGCCATTCTAAGAGAACAAGGGAAGTGTTTCTGGTGAGTTCTGGCACCTCTTTTTCTAGAAAAATAGCACTGGTGGCTAGCTGCCCAACATTCCCACATTCCCCAAGCCACTATTTAAACCACAGATGATAGCGGAGCAGAGACAACAAGCTGAGACAGAGTCAGGACAAGGCAAGGGTTGTTTGCCTAGATGAAGTAAGCCCGATGATGAGCCAGAAATCCAGTAGCCTTTTCCTGGTAAACACAGCTATCCCATAGCAGTAGAAGGAGCAGGAGAGTTGTGTGGAGTAAGCGACCCCTTGACTTTTACTTTCCACAGAGAACCTGTGGCTTGCACTCTGGGAGCTTAAAAGGGGAGGAACTGCACATCCTCTATAACAGGAACTCCAATAAAATGCATAGTATGGATTAGAAATGTTTATTACAAGTCTGATGAGATGCCAGCATGGCTAAACACCAGTGTAAAAGGGGCAATAAAAAGTAGTAATTTTGCCTATGCGGGTGGGTAGGGGGACATTTTTCAGGAAAATATAAAGTTCTGAGAAATTGTTGGTTTTTACAAGCCCCACTGCGGCCTCCATCATCCTAGGCCACTGGACTTTCTGACTGGCACTAATGGGACTTGCAATCCAAAACATTTGGAGGGTATCGGGTTAAGGATGGCTGCTTTTCTAAATTAGTCTTTTGCTGCTCCAGCATGGCTGTTCTTATATTCTTAATAATTAATTGCCTTGGGGCCATATGCAATGCCTTGGTAAACATTTGCAAGAATCAAAAGCAAATTCTTGCATTGTGCATCTTCTATCATGGACAGAACATCAACGTGATGTTAGGAAAGTAGTGTATGTTATTGCAAGAGAGTGGATTGTGCCCTTTTGAGGGCAGGCCCTTCTTTTGCATCTTCTGAGCTGGTGCAGCTACACTCTAACTCCCCCAAATTCTCCCACAAAGGACAAACACTTATTTGTCCAACCAAAGAACATACTGCAGTAATGCATTGCTTCCCCCACAGGTAACAAAAGGAACAAAATTGAAACAATTTACCTCTGAAGGACTTCAACGAAGTACTGTACAGGAAAACTGCCTCTCCCCCCCCCTCCAATCTCCCATCTGGATGCTGATGATACAATATTAATAACCACACTCGGTTAAACTGGGCATCCCTTGGGAAGCAGAGTTTCAACTGGGCAATGTCAATAGAATTGATGTTATCCCCGTCCTGTTGCCACTGACAGCAGCTGGCTTGAATGGTGTGTGTGAGAGAGAGAGAAAGAAAGAAAGAGAGATGCTGTTGGTGCATAAAAATATTTTCTTATGGTATTTGTGAGGGCAAAGTAATTTCTGAGGGGAGGAAAGAGAGGTAAGGATTAGCAGTGCTTTCAGTGGAGCTCGAGCCTAAGGGAAAGTAGCAATACGGTAGTCTCTCACACACACATGACAACTGCCACATCGTGTTTAAAGGTGACATTTTCTCCTGGATTGATGCCATTCAGACCAGAAAACTATGCACGCTTGCCTGGGAGTAAGCCCCTTTTTGCACACAGTGAGATTTACCCCTAAATGCATAGGACTGCGTTGTTACTCATTCTTGAGAATCTAGGCAAAAATTCATCAGAATAATTCCATTCCCATTTTATCCCGGACAGCATCCTGGTGGTCTCATATGCTGAGTTTTGCAGCAATCTCTGCAGCCTCCTCTGCAATTGCAGCAGAGTCCATTCGGACGTGAGTTGACATGGTACTGTCTCACCTGGCTTAGAGGTGTGGCTTGTGTCTAGGCATGGAAGAATACATCGTTTTCCATCGTGCCCTGTATTTCATAGAATCATAAGGTTGGAAGGGACCCTGAGGATCATCTAGTCCAACCCCTTGCAATGCAGGAATATGCAGCTGTCCCATATGGGGATCGAGTCTTCCACCTTGGCGTTCTCAGCACCATGCTCTAACCCAGGCACCCCCAAACTGCGGCCCTGCAGATCAACTCCCATGATCCCTAGCTAAGAGGACCAGTGGTCAGGGATGATGGGAATTGTAGTCCAAAACATCTGGAGGGCCAAAGTTTGGGGATGCCTGTTCTAACCAACTGAGCAGCAGTGTTTCTGTTCCACTGCAGTTTCCCTTCCACTCAAAACTATGTCAGTAATATTGCTGTCTGCTGGGAGAAAGTATGTAACTTACATAAATAAGTACGTAAATGACATAGTTACTTTGGGCAGGAATCACCTAATCATCTCCATCACTGTAAGCCCTGCTCAATGGCATCCTCTTACACAATGAGGCTTTCCGCCCTCTTTTCCCTCCCCATGGTCTCTCCAAAATTGGCTCAAGAGGGATCAAGAGAACCCCCAGAACAGTGTGCAAGGGGAGGAGCAGGAGATCATTCAATCTGGCAAGCTGCAATGCTTGCACAGATGGAACATTTGTAATAACCCAGCGTTGAATTCAACTCATTGTCATTACGCTATTCCACCCCATTCATTTCAATGCAAAGTAAACGCAATGCAAAGTGTGTGCGGGTGGGGGGGGCAGTCAATCACATATTGTTTGCAGACTGAAAGCAATAACAGCAGATACCAACTGTATTCACTGGGTTGATTTCTGTTTCAAAAGTGAGACGAATAAGTGAACATCAGCAATTTCTGTCCTCTTTCTGCTTTTGCTGGAATTCTCCAAAGGAAAGAGTGATGCATAACAGACTTTTTTTTTAAAAAAAATGTACAAGCAAGAATCCACAGCACTCATCCACCCCTTAATTATTTTAAGATACAGATTAACAACAACATTCCCCACTTTCTCCTAATAATTGATGGTGGAGGAAAGTGGATCCCTTTTGCTTTCCCAACAACAACAACAACAACACCTTCTGGACCTATTTGCCTGCAATTTGGCAGGCTTAATCTACTCTGGAGGGGCCCCTGGGCCCCTAAATTTCATCCACTTTGGTCAAATAGGGCAAAGATATTGCTTTTAGATTCTCCATTCTAGTGAATGGGGCACACAGAGCTCCATTTTATACAGAGCACACCAGAACCTGAAACATAGGTTGAAGTGGAAAGAACACAGATCATTTTTAATGCACAGATACAGATACAAGCTGAATCTTGGGGCCTGTACACACCCCTAACAAATACCTCCATGAGACAGCCATCGATGGGGATAAATGGGGAGGCAGACAGATGGATTAGCAGACGGGTTTGCTCACAATATGAGGATAAATGAGATTAAAGAGCAACCCGCTGAGGAGTCCCCTTTATTCTAATGAGCAAGGACTGGTGGACACAGTCACTTTATATTTTCCATCCTTTCTAAGAGTGATTTGCAAATCCCGCTTTTCTCCAGCACCCAGGGCTTTGGGAGGCCCCGGTGTTCACAAGCCTACAAAGCACCAACAGGGTCGGGAAAGCTGAAGAATCATTCAGGGGAGAAAAAGCTCTCTCCTTGTTCCCCAGGGAATTCTTCCCCTCTCGGCTCCTCTTCCCTTACCACCCACCCCGTTTCCCAAGAGTACTGCATGTTTATCCAGCTGTCCCTGGGCTCAGCAGCATTTCCTACATGTTTCCATCACCTATAGCCTCGGCTCTATTAAAGCCACATCATTGAGAATAACTCCTTGTGCTGCTGGACGTATGTTATGTGTGTGTGGAGGGGAGGGGAGGCTGCGGAGCACCTGCACTTTAGGACTCTTGGAAATTACGTGCAGGGAAAATGGAAAGGAGGCGCTCCTGGGGAACTCTGCTAAATCAGGACGACATTTCAACTCAGTGCAAACATGAAGTGAAAACAGAGGAGTGCCACGGATTTGGCCAGTGAAAATCTAGACCTGAAATAGTGTATAACTATAACCCCTATAGTTATAGTTATAAACTGTGGGTTGCCATCTGATTTATTCTGATTTTAATCTGATTTTAAGCTGTATTTCAGTCGATTGCTGGACTTTATGTTTTAATGTATTTTTTTAATTTTTAATGTAAATTTTTAATGTAAATTTAATTTACTTTGATGTTAGCCGTCCTGAGCCCGGTTTGGCCAGGGAGGGCAGGATATAAATTATTACGGTATTATTATTATTATTTATTTTTTTATACCCCGCCCAACTGGCTGGGTTTCCCCAGCCTTTCTGGGTGGCTTCCAACAGAATATTAAAATACAATAATCTATTAAACATTAAAAGCTTCCCTAAACAAGGTTGCCTTCATCATCATCATCATTGCTTATTTACATATCAGTGACATTTCCACCAGAATGTAACGTATTTGAATTTGCTTGTTTTCCTTCTTCCTTTCCCATCCCCTTTTCCTTTTGCATCTTCTATTAGGTTGTATACTACTCCAGCAGAGATCTGATAGAATAATTTGTAAGTGTTGTAAGTGTTGTTGTTACTATCGGTAGTAGTAAAAGTGGTGGCGGTAGTCAACTCAATGTTAGTAGTAGTGGTAGTCAACTCAATGTTACTCGGGGTTGACCCAATGAAATTAATGAACATATATAATATAGTCTTTTCTGAGTAAACCACCCAGTATTAGCATACAGCATCTGCTTTCTGCACAATAGTAACGTTGCACTGTGTTCTCCATACAGTGCCTAGAAAACAAGTGTAGTAGAACAGTAGATTATTATTAGCCCCCCCTCTTTTTTAGGTATAGTATTACTAGTACATACTTGCTTGCTTTTTGAATCCTGTGCCTGTTTTTTCTATTGTGATGAACAATAGTTATTAATACTGTTATAATAGTAGCATCATGGGGTGTTTTCAGCATGCTTCGGTTTTGCATGGAGCTCTTACACATTTAGGTAAATGGCAGTAGATGCCCTTTGTGCAAAAACAGAGCATCTGTTCAACAAATCTCCTCCCTGCCCCTAAGAAAAAAAACAGACTTTTTTCATGGGAAACAACAGTGGAAAGTACGAGATAATAAGCAATCCCATAAAATACCTGCACAAATTTTGTCAAAACAAATTGAGATGATTGACCAGTAAATGTTTCATCTGGAAGAGGCTGTTAGCAAATAGCACAGATGGAGTTCAGAGAGAAAATGAATCCTGATAACAATTTACTGACCAAAACGGAATAAAAACAGGGTCTACTTTGAGGAGAAAGGAACAGAGAGTTTTGTTTTTCTTAGCCAAGTTTTTGTACATAGCAAGGAGACATTCAGTCTAACACTCACAGGAAACAACTCCCTCACAATTACACAGCCAATCAGGGCACACGCTACCTCAGCAAAGATCATGTCACTTTGCCTGGTTGCAAAGCAACACCTCCATCGCCCACCCTTGGTTAGGTGACTTGCTGCTAACATTATTAACCCTTAAATTAGAAACTGAATGATCCCTGCTACAGCACTTCCAATAGTTGCCAGCATCACAGAATGAACATTACTCTATAAAGTGTCACAGAAATAAATGCTGGATATGTTTTCTACTGATAAATAAGATATGATTAGCCGAGAATGCATTCCCCATCTCTTTTGTCTCTTCCTAGGACAGACTCTGTGGTTTTTCTCTTATGCTCTTTCTACTTCAAGAATGGGAACATGGATTCAGCTTTCAAGTTGTCAGGTCCCATCACACATCACAAGACATATTTTTATACTCTTCCTTTCAGAATTTATTAACATTTCATTTTAATATGTCAGAACCTATATTGATGTAAAACATGCAGAAATGCTATACAACCCCCCTTCTCTTCTTCTACATTCTGTGGGAATCTCTCAGAACACCCTCTTTCACTTTTCCTGAAAGGCTGCGCTTTCACACATGTATACAGCAAAGCAGCTCCTTTTTGCCCATCCATTTAGTGTCTCACTCTCAACATCTGTGCAATAAAGCATAAATCTTTACAATCCACCTTACTTCTTGTCTAGGCAGTATATTCGGTTTGGGATTTATGTTGTTTTCCACTTATAGAATGGAATGCATATACAAGTCCCCCGAGGAGCATAGAGTTAAGGGCCTTATTCTGTAGGCTTTGCATGTCACCACACAGCAGGCTGCGGGAAGCACAAGCGAGTTGCACTTCTTCCTGCCAATCAGTACGACATATGAAAAGGAACTTTGCAAGCTGCTTTGCATCACAGGGATGCAGGCAGAAAACAATTGCTGCATCGCAATGAAGCCAGCTAAGATGGCAATCCTATCTATACCTGCTTACCTGGGATTTACTTCTGAGTAGACCATTACTACAGGAACCATTACTAAGGAAAAAGCCTCATGGAACACAGTGTGATTATTTGCCAATCCAAACGCATAAGCTTGCACTGCACACTGCATTCCAATACATGCTGACTGAACAGTGAATCCTATTGAATTGAGGGAGGTTTACTTCTGACTAAACTTGTTTAAAATCGCATAGAGATGGATGCATCTGCCGATATTGGTTGCTCTTGGCTTCTCATTTTTCTGATTTAATTTCAATTGCCACACTGATGCAGAAGTTTGCAGATTTTTAAATCTTAAAAAAAGTTCTCACAAACATTCAGCAGCATTAGTAGTGTACGTTCCTCCTAATTCGCTCATTTTTTTATATTTCTCCTAATATAATCCATTTTGTATGTTATTGTACCTTGTGTGTGTGGTTTTCTCCTTTCTTTTCCCAGGACACGTTTCCCTATCACTTTCCAGTTGGAGAACTGCACTGCAAAATTCACAAAAGCGCAAATTTCAAAGGATTGTTGTGCTTTGCTTTGCATATTGTTTTTGGAAGTATAAACTGGGACAAATGAGCTCCACAACCCCACCTCTAGGACTGCATTACATGCATAGCTGCCAAGTTTTCCCTTTTCTCGCGAGGAAGCCTATTCAGCATAAGGGAATTTCCCTTTAAAAAAGGGAGAACTTGGCAGCTATGATTACATGTTAATTATTTAGATGACGTCTTCTTTCTTTCTTTTTAAAGGATAGCTCAAAGGTGTTGAATATTCACTGAAGATTTTGCACATGTCTGCAATGGGAAGTACCGAAATTGGTTTCCTCCAGCTTGCAAAAGGGGAACCTGGAGAAGAAGGGAGCAGCCTGGGGCAGGGAAAAGGATAACAAGCCAGGGCATCTGGGTGGAAGCATTGCTGTACGGGATTACACTGCAGAGCTGTTGTATAGGGAAGGGGATTACAAGCGAGTGCAGCTGCCATTAAGAGAATCTGGGTCATGCATGGGGATAAATGTGAGTTGGGTGGGGGCTGTAGGATGTATCATGCCATCCAAATTTTTATATATAAATAACTGATTTAAGTATTCAAGTGATAGCAGAACTAACTTCCAGACCATCAGTCCATGGGAATCCTATGAGGGGTGATGAAGACCCAGAGACATCTTCAATGCATAGCTGTCAACTTCCGTATTGGAAAATAAGGGATCAGCAGTGACGCAGCACCGGAAGTTGATTCGTGACTTCCGGTGCTGGGCTGCCCGTGTCCGCATGTCTGGGCACCAGAAATTGCTTCTGTTCATGCCCAGGCATGCGCAGAGGCAATTTTCGGCAACACTCGGCAAGTGAGCGAGCAGCCAGCCGGGAGCCGGGACATTTACGAGGTATTTTACAATACAGGGTTGCAGCTGGAAATGGATTTAAATTCGGGGGTTTCCTTCCAAAAACAGGAGGGTTGACAGCTATGCTTCAATTTCCCCTGCTTTGCTCTTTCCGCAGAAAGGAGGATAAGGTGGTGGGGTTGCTCTGCCTAAAGCCAGCCTAAGTCTGTTCTGCAGAGACTGGAAGTTGTTCCAAAGTGAAGCTACTGCAGATGCAATGGATGCCTGCTTCAGCAGGGTTGATGCCTTGTCTTTGCCATCACCCCTTTTCAACTGCGGTTCATAATCAAGCCTCAAAAAATTAGAAAGCAGGAGGCAGCATGAAAAAGCTACCTCCATGCTTCGTTGAACTAAGCACTCAGTAGGGATAAAGGCAGCCTTCCCCCCCCCTCCCACAGACACACATATTCCTGAGCAGAAATGAGCTTGAATAGCTCAGCAGCAGAATAGTAGGACTAGCATGGCTGATTGAAGGAAACAATATGGTTATAAACAGAAAAACACCTTTTACCAATCAGGAACAAATCTCTCTCTCCCCAAGAGTCAGTGGTTTCGTGATGCTTTGAAAGGAACTATGCACCATTTTTGCAAACGTTTTCCACAGAACCAAAAAAATGCTTCCATCTTTCCCCTTGTGTAAGTTGGTCCTCACTGTCAATTGCGCTCTCTCTCTCTCTCTCTCTCTCTCTCTCTCTCTCTCTCTCTCTGTGTGTGTGTGTGTGTGTGTTCTTCCCATTCTGCTTCTTTAAATTGCCTTGCTACCAATTGCCCTTAAGGTAAAGGTAAAGGGACCCCTGACCATTAGGTCCAGTCGTGACCGACTCTGGGGTTGCGCACTCATCTCGCATTATTGGCCGAGGGAGCCGGCGTATAGCTTCCAGGTCATGTGGCCAGCATGACAAAGCCGCTTCTGGCAAACCAGAGCAGCACATGGAAATGCCGTTTACCTTCCTGCTGTAGCGGTTCCTATTTATCTACTTGCACTTTGACATGCTTTCGAACTGCTAGGTTGGCAGGAGCTGGGACCGAGCAACGGGAGCTCACCCCGTCACAGGGATTCGAACCGCCGACCTTCTGATCGGCAAGCCCTAGGCTCAGTGGTTTAACCACAGCGCCACCTGGGTCCCACCAATTGCCCTTATTTGCCCTCAATGGTTTCAAAACTGCTTTCCATTTTCTGCTGGCTAAAATTGCCCACACTCTCAATTGCCCTCATTTACCCTAAATGATATCGACATGTCACCACATCTGATGGCTTTTATTATCCCTGACATATATGTAGAGTAGCACCATCGTGCTGTATGCTGCAACTTGACACCATCCCATTCACTCCATAATCCTTGATAATGGAATCACCCATGTGCCTAACTTGAGAAGGAGAAAGAACTACCATCTAGATGGGAAACAATAGCACCAGGTCAGGAGTGAGAGTTTCGAGAAGGTGAATATTCACATAGAGAAACTGCTTCTCGGGGTGGGTGGGTGTTAGTCTAGCCAGTAAAATAACTAGTTTGACTTCCCCAAATTTGATATTGATGAACATTTGGCACGGCTGTGCTTCCATCTGTTGATCATCATTCTCGTTTGCATCTGTTTATAGAGTTCTTTGGGTTATTTAGCCATTATGATTAGTTAACCTGCATGATGCTAGGATCCTATGCATACTTATTTGCACTGAATACAAGACTTACTTCTTAGTAAAGAAGCATGGGTTTATTCTGCAGCCATGCTTAAGTGTTAAAGTATTTTAAAAATAAATAAAATCCATTATCATAACACAACTCTGAAGAGCCCAAAACCTTCTGCCACGGAAAAGAAGAGCAGCTGGCTTCCTTGACCTGCCTTCAGACTATCATGTTCTTCAGGGATATTGGACATGGAAGTCCAATATTGGGCAGACCTCACTCGACACATCTGGCTGGAATACATCCCCGGAGAGATAATAAACATGTGGTTTATGCATCACCACCTGTCACAGGGATGCTCTCTAGCCCAACCCATGAGAAGCAAGTAAACCCACACACCAGTAGATGGTGCTCCAGAATGTGGAGTGGAGTTCCTGGCCTTGTGCAACCAGTAAATCTATTGTTGTAAACTTCAGGCAGAAAATGAACAGGGGAGGTTTTGGCAACAGTGGGAGGGGGGGAGATGCCCTACCACTGTAACCTCAAAATTAAAGCTGCGTGCAAATGGTCCCTCAAAATTCCCTAAGCTATTTGGGTGGGGTGGGAGGACCAGTTGAACACATTTCTCCAGAGAGGATATAAATTCTCCAATAGTTTACAGCAGCAGCAAAAACAACAACTGTGTTGGCAGCATGGCCACCATTTTGCACCTTCCACAGTACCCTGGAAATAGCATCACTCCAGCGCATTGGAGTGGGAGTGAGGAATGGCAGTCACTACCATAAGAATGAATAAATGGTGGCATATGTTTGGAGAAACTTCTGCAAAGTAGTTTCTGGGAGCATGAGGTAAAGAAAAGATTTTGATATTTTCTCAGATTTTTTTTTTCCAATGGGAGAGTTGAACTTGGGAGGGCTTCCCTGTTCCATTTCTTTGTCTTTCCATTCTATGGTTTGCTCCGCTCTGCATTCTGCTCCTCCTGTAATCCTGAAACAAATCCCGAGTTTACAGAATCTCCCCATTCCTTCAGTTCATGTATGTATGTCTTGTCCTCCAGTTTGTGTTACCGATCTGCATGCCCTCATTCATAAAACACAGCACCAAAATAAAATAAATAAAAAGCAATCTGGATGTGATTTTATTAGGACTGCATAAAGGTTCCTTTTGTGGGGTGTATATATGGTAAACCATATATAAAGAATCGTGCAACCAATGGTACAACCACACAAGATTGTCCTTGTGTTTTTTTTGGCAGTGTTTTATGAAAATGCACAGCTCCACATGCGCAGCATTAAGTTTCCACACAAATGGAATATGGGCGCAATCATATGAAAAGTCACATGAAAATTCCTTACTTGTACCCCCAGTGTAGAGCAGAGCAGCATGACAGCAGGTAGATTAAACTTGGCCCCAACTTTATTGTCTGCAAGTCACACAGAGTTTGGCATGGGAGTGGGCGAGTTCTTGATTCACTTGGACTTTGCCTGACATGTTTCACCCATGCATTATGAACCATTTCAAATAATTCTATTAAATTTATGTTGCTTTTATGAGTGTTTTATGTGCACCTCTTAGATTTTTTTTAATGATTAAGCAGTATATAATTCTGTTAAATAATTAAATGGGGCAAGAATCCGGCTTTCTAACTGCCTGACTGCTGTCAAACCAATTACCCAGCTTGCCTGAAGAAAGCCCTGGCTGGGGTCTGAACAGGCCTCCCAGTTTACAGCCTAGGAAAAAAAAACAGAAGGGAGAAGTTCTCCCTCTGATCCCTGTGAGGCCAGCCAGGCCAGCTGATTGTTCACCAGGCAGAGCAAGAACCATGATGCATTCACGCAACAAGCCAGATCCTTCATTGTCCGGCCATACCAGTACAGTGGTACCTCATGTTACGGATGGGATCCATTCCGGAGGCCCGTCCGTAATGAGAAAAACCCGCAACTCGAAGTGTTGTGTCTCTGCAGGCACGCGGTGCGATCTGGTGCTTCTGCGCAGGCGCGAAGTGTGATTTAGCGCTTCTGCGCATGTGTGAGCGACGAAACTTGGAAGTAACCTATTCTGGTACTTCCGGATTGCCATGGGACACAAGATGAAAACACACAACCTGAAGCGGACGTAACATGAGCTTTGACTGTAAATGGGGGTTCAGAGTGTGGCGTTAGGAATGGAGGAAGAATCTAATTACTGTACATTGAATTTGGCACTTCCAATCGGATTGCACATTGCCCACATCCACTGTCTCTTGAAGTGACTGCCTGCTTGCATCTAAGCTGCACTATATGAATAAATTATATACAAAAATATGTATATTGTACATGTGTCAAGCCTCATCTTTATGCAGCATACTTTTAATTCATTAATTTAATGTAATATATTAACGTATATTTTTATACAGTTATATAAATGTACATGTGCCAAGCCTCATCTTTATGCAGCATACTTTTAATTCATTAATTTAATGTAATATATTAACGTATATTTTTATACAGTTATATAAATGGTTGCATATATTGGTTTGAGTGCTGGTCGCGTTAGGAAATCTGGAGTGCATATGTATATAATGGGGATATGCACTGGATTTGGCCAAAGCCTAAACCAAATTGGGTTGATTTAGTGGGATCTGGGGATCTGGTTGAGAAATCCCTGGGTCACCAGAGCCATCTTGAGCTGTCAGGGGCTGGGGTGTCAGAAAGGAAGAAGGAAAAACCTTGAAATTAAAGAGGGGACCTACCTGACTTGACCTACCTGTGTCTTCCCAGGAGAAGGTAGGGCTGTGGGGTATGGATGCTCTTGCAACTTTCCTTTCGAGAGGGCCTCTGCTTCTGTCCTAACCCCTCAAGCAGCACCACACAGGATGCAATCCTCCACACAACAGCTGGTAAGTGGAAAATTTGATCCTGGGGGAGGGCAGGGTGCTGCTCCAGAAAGTTTTTTTTTTCCTTCAGGAAAGGTGCTTGTGGAGGATCAGCAGCATGCAGGGTGGAATCCCCCACTTACCAGCTAGTAAGCAGAGAATCCCATCCTGCCTTGTGCTTTTCCTTCCCTGCAGGGAAATCACTTGCAGAGGATCATCAAAACCAAGGAGTGAGATGGGAATTAAAACAACAACAACATTGAGCTTTCAAGAAAATGCCACCCCTGCTTGTAGTTGTTTTGTCAACTTGTGGTGCTATGTGCATCATTAATTTTAGAGAGGGAAGGCATAAATGAACCGATGCGAATACTATAGCCTCCTATATTTTAAAAGCCATTATAAACTAGTCAGATTCTTAGGTCTAGCACTAGAGCAGAAAGGCTGAAACTCTAGCAGTCAAACAATTAAGGTGGTTGGCATTAAGGCAGACGTGCGGCTGAAATGGAGCTTGAAGCAAGGCTTGCCCCATGCAAATGCAGCTCACCAGGAACATCGATATTTTTAAAGGTTGCAGGTTCAAGTCTCAGCATAGTCATAGACTTGCTTGCTGTCATTGGGCAAATCCCTGCTGCTATTTTAGCTCTTCCTGTGCAGAATCAGAACATGGCTAGGTTTTCATGATGGACTAGACAGACAGTACGAAGAGATGTTTCCATGAGGAATGGAAAAAAGAAAGGGATCTGCCCAAGCCCATAGACTGTGGAGTATAATCAACTTATTTAACTTATATGCAGAATTCATCATGCAAAAGGCTGGGCTGGATGAATCCCAAACTGGAATTAACCTCATATATACAGATGACACAACCTTGATGGCAGAAAGCGAGGAGGAATTAAAGAACCTTTTAATGAGGGTGAAAGAGGAGAGCGCAAAATATGGTCTGAAGCTCAACATCAAAAAAACCAGGATCATGGTCACTGGTCCCATCACCTCCTGGCAAATAGAAGGGGAAGAAATGGAGGCAGTGAGAGATTTTACTTTCTTGGGCTCCTTGATCACTGCAGATGGTGACAGCAGTCACGAAATTAAAAGACGCCTGCTTCTTGGGATAAAAGCAATGACAAACCTAGACAGCATCTTAAAAAGCAGAGACATCACCTTGCCGACAAAGGTCCATATAGTTAAAGCTATGGTTTTCCCAGTAGTGATGTATGGAAGTGAGAGCTGGACCATAAATAAGGCTGATTGCTGAAGAATTGATGTTTTTGAATTTATGGTGCTGGGGGAGACTCTTGAGCGTCCCATGGACTGCAAGAAGATCAAACCTATCCATTCTTAAGGAAATCAGCCCTGAGTGCTCACTGGAAGGACAGATCGTGAAGCTGAGGCTCCAATACTTTGGCCACCTCATGAGAAGAGAAGACTCCCTGGAAAAGACCCTGATGTTGGGAAAGATGGAGGGCACAAGGAGAAGGGGACGACAGAGGATGAGATGGTTGGACAGTGTTCTCGAAGCTATGAACATGAGTCTGACCAAACTGCGGGAGGCAGTGGAAGACAGGAGTGCCTGGCGTGCTATGGTCCATGGGGTCACGAAGAGTCAGACACGACTAAACGACTAAACAACAACAACATAATCAAGGTGACCATACATTTAAAGCACTATGATACTGCTTTAAACAGTCATGGCTCCCCACCCAAATAATTATGGGAGCTATAGTTTGTTAAGGGTGCAAGAGTTGTTAGGAGAGTCCTGTTGCCTTCACAGAGCGACGACTCCCAGAGTTCTCTGGCAAGAGAGATTTATTTGTAGCTCTGGGAGGGGAATGGGGATCCCTTAACAGCCTACAGCTCCCAGAATTCTTTTGGGGAAGCCATGGCTGTTTAAAGAGGTATCATAATGCTTTAAATGCATGGTGAAAGCCTCTCCAGTGTCCAATGGGGCTGGGTGCACACCATTGTTGCATTGTGGTAGATGCCTCAGATAACCTCGTATGTCTTTTCATGCTCTATAGTCCCGAGAGCCGAGAGCCCAAAGTCACGTTCAGAGAGCAGGCTTGTGATTTCAGTCCCAGCTGCCAAGGCTGTGCACAGATCAGGCTGAAAGGTGTTTAATACGCTGTAATATTTAGACATACTTGGCTCCGATGTTTATGGGGGCTGTTTGTAGCAACATGTAACATGCACTCATCCCCCAAGTATGCAGCTCTCACATAAAATTCACACAGATGTGCTGGAAAACGAAAGAGAGGGAGGCTTGTCAGCCCGAGAGGAATTGGGAACAAGGGCTCCTCTACAGCATTCTGGGCGCCCTTGGAGGAGATTGCAACTCGCCCTGCTCACTCCACCTCAGCTGTGGCAGTGTTTATGGCCTGATTATTCTCACTTGCTCCCACCCCCATCCCCTGACCCCACCTTTAGGTCCCACAGCCCATTGCACAGCACTGTAAAAAAAAAAAAAGACGCTGGTAAAATATTTTACGACCTCATTCTTGGTTTCTGCCAAGGGGGCTGAACTCCACAGTTACCTGATTGCTCAGAGGGGTACTAATCAAAAGATACTGCAGGTCCGGATCTCATCTCTGCACCTGAGACACAGTCAGGGATCAAGAATGAACTTGGTTCCTGAGGTAAGAGCAGAAGTAGATCAAAAGCAGCCCACACAGTTCCTGTCAGGAATGATCCGTGATCTCCTGCTCATCTGAATTTGAGGCATCATGGTGGGAAAACTGATTTCACTGTTCTAGCCCCTTTGGCTATAACAGGAATGAGAAAGTTGTGGCCCTCCAGGTGTTGTCGGGGTCCAACGCCTATGAGTTGCATGTAGCATGGTCAATGGCTAGGGAGTTTCAGTGCAGTTGCATCTAGAGGGCCACAGGTTCTCCATTCCTGGCTTATAACCTCCCAGGACCTTTTGGGAAAGGAAGCAGGAAAGGGACTATTAGTAAACTATATTTGGAGCAGAGGAAATGCACTTCATCTCACTGTAGATTTTGCTTCTCTGAATCTGTCTTAGTTGCCTGTTTATAGTCTTTTGCTCTCTGTGTGTGTGGTAAGATTCTGCACCCTCCCTTGAATCTGCATTTCTTCCAAATTTTGCTGGTGTGCCTACTTCTCTTGTTCGGTGTCTGCACTGAATTCAATCTTGTCTTGCTGCTCTCCCACACTTGATTCCACCCTAGACCTATACTTGCTAAATTACTTTCCAAAACCTGATTTCAGGGCTCAACTTAGATTTCTGTTCATCTGACAAACAATCCAGCTATCCTATAGCACCCGCTCCAATACACAAACCCAAGAAAAGAATAAAAAAGTGTGTGATGCTTTCCAACATTTGCTCTAGGTCGCTGGAGAGGAGAGGAGGCCATGCAGAAATCCTTGTCCAATCACAGCATCGGTCATTGGCAGCCAATCAGACTGGCTGGCATCATGAGGCTCAAGATCCTACCAGGGCCGTCCACCTTTTCTCATAATGCTGTATTTGTGGCTGAAATCCTCCCTTCTCTGCCAGATTAAAAACATAAAACTTCTCTCCTGATGGAATCTAGATTCAAAATGTTGGTACTGAGGAGTCATGACGGAGAGAAATAAACAATGAGCCTGTCAATGTTCCAGAATTGTGAGCCAAAGTGCATCATAACCCAAAAGGTCAAAATAATGATATATAAATATAAGATACTCAAATTGAAGTTTTATTTATTCCTCTTATAAATTTTTGAGTTGTGTAAATTCCAATGATTAGATCACTTTCGATACAAGGAAGGAAGCAGTGAAGCATTTTCAGCTAGGGTGAGGCTCTGGCAATCTTGACGGCCTTCTCTTTCCTCTATAAACGCTGCAGCTAGCTGGGGGAATTTTTTTCACACGGATTGAAAAGTTGTGAGGCATTCTAGAGGCCTACAGAGACCTCTCCTTTTGCAGATGTGAGCCTTGCTTGCTGCCAGAAGCCAGTTTGGCCTATCGTGGGGTGTAAAGAAAGAGAGAAAGCAGGCAGCTGTATTTGGGGAAGTTTGGCTCCATTCTCTGTAGAAACATTCACTTAATGTAAAGGTTGACTAGAAATTGGTATTTATTTATCTGGTGTGTTTATATCCCACCATTTAGATCAAAACCTTCAGAAGATGGCTTAGAGCAATTAGCTAATAAAAAATCTGTAAAACATAAAGACAACATTAAATGCAAAGCAGTGAATTAACAATTAAAACAACAACAACTGGCTCAAACTTAAACCAAAGGAAAAACCAAGATCAATTTGAGAAACTGAGCAAAACAGAACCTTCTTAAAAAGCCACTTGAAAGCTACCAAGGTGGGTGTCCTATGGGAGAGGGAAATCCAAAGTTGTAAGGTCACCACTGAAAAGGTCCTGCCCATGGTAACACCAATCTAGGTAGTGTTAGGTGGTCGGCCAAAGAGAAGACGGAACCCAGAAGATTCATATGGGTTCATGAAGTCCTTCAAGTAACCCGAATTCAAACTATTTAAGGGCTTGACTGTAATGGTGTGGGGAATCGAGAGTGCTTTAAATTAAGCCCAGAACCAAATAGACAGCCAATGCAATTGGTGCAAAATCAGTATGGCATGATCCAAATGCCCGGCTCCCACAAGTATTCAGTTGAAGTTTCTGAACATCAGTACACAGAGTGCAGTACAGTAGGCTAGTCTGGATAAAACCAAGCTGCTTATCAGTGAAGCCCATCCTGCTTCCTCCACATAGAGATGCATCTGGAAAATCAACTTACGGTGATAAAAGATACTCCTAGGCACCACCACCACCTCAATAGATCAGAGCAGTGTGCATCATCCAGAATATTTGGTTTGGACCACAACTGAGCATTTTGTAAAATCCAGTCCAGAACCAATTTACAGACGGCTCTGGCTAGTGGGTGTGAGTCCGCACAATCCTATGCACACCTGTACTAGATAGCACCAAGTCCAGAAGAACCCAAAGAGTTTTTCCCTGGCTTTTAAGAAGGACTGCAACACTATCCAAAACTGGTTGCAAAGCTCCATCCAGATTAGCGCAGCACTTCCAAGCCCTTTGTGTTTTGCTTCAACTCGTTTATCTTCATCCATCCCAAAGCTACCTTTGAACACTCAACCATGGATTCCATCACTTCCTGGGATTGGCAGGTGGAAAATAGAGGTGTGATATCTAAAACTGTGACATCACAACTTCAAAAGGAATTTGGGGAGGAGACTGACTTCACGGGGGGCACATCGTATTCTAAAGACCTTTCATGGGTGATGTGAGGGACAAGGGATACAGGGAAGTCCCTCCCATCTTAAGTTCCAGCCCATCCCCAAGTGCTGGAGAGAGTAAGGAGAGCTCTGCCTCCAGCGGAGAGTCAGGAAGTGGTGTCCGAGGCTCAGGCAAGGTTGTGGAGCCCATGCCTCAGGTGGGACAGGAAGTTGGACGCACGGGGGGGAGGCCAATCCCCCCAACTCCCGAATTGCGACGCAAACGTAGGGGGAAGAGGTTGGGTCTGCCAAAGCTTTGGTGCTGGAAGAAAACGCGCCAATCGCCATTCGGAGGTTCTGACACCTCACCTTAAGGATGCATTTTTACTGCTCTGAACACTGTAAATAATCAGCACTTAATAAAAGCCTTAAAAGACCATGCTGGAGTCGTTACTCTAGAGTAGCCATATCAGGCCCTCTGACAGCAACCTCTGAATCTTTTTTTGGCTACTTTGGAGTGCAGCGATGAGCGCTCAAGAGGCTGAGCATTGGAGGCTGGAGGCCGAAGCAGCGAAGCAGGAGCTACGGAACCTCACAGCGCAGGCACAGCAGCAATTGCATGCCGCTCAGGAGGAAGCGCGAGGGGCGCAGGAGGAGCTGAACAAGCTGGTGGACCAGGTGAGGACAAAAGAGGAGACTGAGAAACAGCTGAGAGGTAAGGTCCTCAAGCAGATGCACGACAACCCAACGGCGGGTCATTTCGGAAGGGACAAAACCACTCACCTAGTCATGAGACACTTCTGGTGGCCAGGGGTGCGGGAGGATGTTTGGGATTATGTAAGGGGATGTGACACCTGCCAGCGAGCAAAGGTGGTCAGAGCGCCACCAGCAGGTTTGCTGGAGCCATTAGCCACACCGCACAGGCCGTGGGAAGTAGTGTCCATGGACTTCATCACAGACCTGCCGTCGTCCAAGGGCAAGACCGCAGTGTTGGTGGTGGTGGACCTCATGTCCAAAATGTGCCACTTTATACCGTGTGCCAGGGCGGTCTCGGCAGAAGAGACGGCCAAACTGTTTGTTGACCACGTATTCAGACTGCATGGATTGCCTTTAAGAGTTATTTCGGATCGTGGCCGCCAATTTGTTTCCAGGTTCTGGCGGCGGCTAATGAACCTCCTGCAGGTGGAGGTCAGTTTGTCTACGGCTCGGCACCCGCAGACCAATGGACAGGCGGAGCGGGTCAACGCCATTCTGCAGCAGTACCTGAGATGTTACGTCAGCCAGAGGCAAACGGACTAGGTGGATCGCCTGCCACTGGCAGAATTTGCCTACAACAATGCGGTGCACGTCTCCACAGGGGTGTCGCCCTTTAAGGCCAACTACGGGCGCGACCTCAGATCTTTCCCGGAGAGGGAGGGGGAGGAGGAGGAAGAGGGCCCACAGGCAGAGGATTGGGCAGAGGACCTGGAGACGGTGCACCAGCAGCTCAGAGAACACTTGGAGAGGGCCAAGGAAGCGTACAAGAAGGGGGCAGATCGCCACAGGCGACCGGGAGAGGTCATCAGGGTGGGGGACAAGGTTTGGTTATCCTCGGAAGGTCTTCCCACCAGGGGGCGATGCAAGAAGTTAGCACCCAGGAGGCTGGGCCCCTTCACGGTCACGCAACAGGTCAACCCGGTAGCTTTCAGGCTAGCACTGCCGGAGGACATGAGAGTGCACCCAGTGTTTCATAGATCCCTGCTGTCGCCGTACAGAGAAAGTACCAGGTTCAGGGACAGCGATCAGCCTCCAGAGGGAGGGGGGGAGACGGGAGACGCCCGACAGCTCAATGAGGCAACTGAGATTTTAGACTCAAGGAGAGGGGTGAGAGGGCTGGAGTACCTGATAGCATGGGAGGACACTCCGCCGTCCCACAATGAGTGGATACCGGCCACGGAAGTACCCGAGGAATTTTTAGTGGAAGAGTTCCACGCCCTGTTCCCCCACAGGCCCAAGCCCTGGCACATGGAAAGGGAGGGAGAGGGGGAGGGGCGGGAGGAAGGGATCGCAGGCAGCAGCTCTCCATGGAGATGGGAAGCGGAATTTGAGGATACGGAAGAAGAGGTGTGGGTTTCACCGAGGTCGACTACGTCAGAGGCAGGAGAGGACTGGCAGAACATTTTTACTCCCACCAGCTCTGACGCCACTGACTTCTTGGGATTCCCGTCTTCTCAGGGGGAAGGAGAAAGATCGCAGGATTGGGGGGAAATTTTTACACCCACAGGCTCGGATGCCACAGACTTCTTGGGGTTTCACTCGTCCCCAGCAAGCAGAGAGCCCCTAGGGAGGGGGGGAGAGGAGCCTGGGAGGGGGGTGGATGTGAGGGACAAGGGATACAGGGAAGTCCCTCCCATCTTAAGTTCCAGCCCATCCCCAAGCGCTGGAGAGAGTAAGGAGAGCTCTGCCTCCAGCGGAGAGTCAGGAAGTGGTGTCCGAGGCTCAGGCAAGGTTGTGGAGCCCATGCCTCAGGTGGGACAGGAAGTTGGACGCACGGGGGGGAGGCCAATCCCCCCAACTCCCGAATTGCGACGCAAACGTAGGGGGAAGAGGTTGGGTCTGCCAAAGCTTTGGTGCTGGAAGAAAACGCGCCAATCGCCATTCGGAGGTTCTGACACCTCACCTTAAGGATGCATTTTTACTGCTCTGAACACTGTAAATAATCAGCACTTAATAAAAGCCTTAAAAGACCATGCTGGAGTCGTTACTCTAGAGTAGCCATATCAGGCCCTCTGACAGGTGAGTATATGTTATCTTAATTTTAAATAAAATATGAGGTGCTGGTGGTTTGTTTTCTTCCTTTTGATTCCCCCCCCCCCAAATATCAAAAGCTAAGTCATTTTTCTGAAGGAAATCAGCTCTGTGTGCTCACTGGAAGGACAGATCCTGAAGCTGAGGCTCCGATACTTTGGCCACCTCATGAGAAGAGAAGACTCCCTGGAAAAGACCCTGATGTTGGGAAAGATTGAGGGCACAAGGAGAAGGGAACGACAGAGGACGAGATGGTTGGACAGTGTTCTCGAAGCTACGAACATGAGTTTGACCAAACTGCGGGAGGCAGTGGAAGACAGGAGTGCCTGGCATGCTCGGGTCCATGGGGGTCACAAAGAGTCAGACACGACTAAACGACTAAACAACAACAAAGTCATTTTTGAGCAAATAGAATCTAGGTTCCAGCAGTGTTCATTTCTTCAGAAGAAATAGGAATGGCAATGCAGCAGGATGACCAAGGTGATTTCTATCACAGCACCAGGTAGGGATGGAATGGAGCCAAATAAATAGTGTCCTCCTAAATTTCTTGGGGTTGAGAAGACACTTCCCATCTAATATCTTCCTCAGAAATGGGCAGGTCATTTGAATCAGTAGAGTCTAGATTTATTCTCTAAAGGCCAAACTATCTCTACTTTCAGGATAATAGGGATCACCACCACCCCTCAAAGAGACATGCCTCAGAGGTCCAAACTGCAATCCTAGCCGTAGCTGATCTGAAAAGATGAGAGACAAGGTTACTAAGAGAAAACTGTAAGCATCAAACCTCCAAGCAACTTGTCTACATCTCCAGATTACATAAAAGTATCTGTAATAACATAACCAGATGGCATCATGACTGCATCCATCTCTGACACTGTAGTAACTCTGGCATCCCGGTCAGACTGGATGTGACTGATTATAACTGCAAAATGCAAAGTAAATTGGTCACAGCAGGCTACCAAAGGCTCCAACAGCTGATCCCCTGGGCCTGTAGGAAATAGATCCTTCACTACTGGGGTGTGTGTGGGTGTGTGGGTGTGTGTGGGTGCGCGTGCGTGCGTGCGTGCATGCAAATGCAATGATGGCAGAGAAGCAAACTTTCTTTGCTGCTGTTGGTGCCACAAAGAGGCATTAAAATGGGGTCTAGTTTATATTTGATCACGCTTGCCTTGAGATTTCTGCCATTTGCACTCCAGCTGCAATGACAGCCCGGTCATTGCACTCATCTCCTTGGAATACCAAGGATCCCAAACTGGAACTGGAGAAAAATTCCTAGAAGGTCAAGATGTGGTTGAAAGTGCTACTCTACCAACACCTATACAGAACCTGGACTGGACACTATTGAGCTGTGTGAAGATAGCAACTTGAAATTCTCTACCCAATTTGTGGGCAGGGAAATTCAGGAAACCAAATAATCACACGGCTCCACTACTTTGCATTGCCCACAATGCTCTGGATCTGGTATTATTCTGGGGCATGGGGGTGGGGCACAAGATAGCAGCCACCACACACAAAAATGGCAAAAGGCTTTCAGAATTTTTTGAAGTCTTGAACTTTGGATCAGAACAGCACTAACCATCTCAGGTGGCTCAGTATCTATTACCAAATGAAGCTTTCTTTTTATATCACCTGCACACCTCTTTTAAATGCTGGCTTTCCTTTTGAGCAAAGCAAATGTTGCAAATTGCATAGCATAGCTATTCTGATAATCCACATTTGCTGGAATGTTTTACCACAAGCAACACTCCCCAAACAGAAAACTCACGTACTTGAACTCTAATAATTCATTTGGCAAAAAAATTAAAGGTATTGCTTATCATATGCTTCTTTGTCCCTGCCAATATCCACTGCAGTATGAAACACAGAGGTACAAGAATTATAATAGCCCCCAGCATAAAAAATGGGGCCCATCCTTCAGCGTGATGCATCTTTCCTGGTGAGTAGTTTCCTTCTCTTATCAGGCAAAGTGAAATGATTAAAAGAAAATGATTGGAATACCCTGCATCTCCATGAGAGATCAGAGCTGGTCGTTTGGAAAATAAGTAATGAACATCATTTGTTAATGTCACTGTTAAGTGATGAATTTTCTTATGCCCAGCACCCCAGAAATATGTCTTCTTTATCCTAAGTTTGTTTTTGGATCTGTTAATTTAATTAAATCTCTACCATCAAAGCTCCATAAAAGGTGACGAAGCATGAAAGGTGCCTGGTTTGTTGTACCGGATAATTAAAAATGGGTGGGGTTAGGTGGAGTGGAGGGAAAGAGAGAGGGTGGCTAGGTGGAAGGATGAGAAGTGAGCTTGAGTCCTTCTCTGCTAAAATTGACATGTCTTGGAGCATCACTGTTCGGGCAATGCCTGCGGATCACAAACCACTTACTTTAGAGTGCAGACGGATGATCTGTGGCCCTCCAGACATTGCTGGATTCCAACTCCCATCAGCTGCAGTCAGCATGGCCAATGGTCAGAGATTTTGGGAGCTGGTGCCCAACAACATCTGGTGGTCCAGATTTCCCATTCTTGCTTTGGAAGTATTGCCAGCTGTAAGCCATTTGTTTTAAGTATAGCTGGGTTAAAGAGCTGTCCATGGGTGCCATACTGAGGCCTTGACTCCCAAAAGCAGCACATACACAAAGGGTGAAGGGGCAGTGGTTCCCCAAGCCCAATGTTAAACATAATACTGCAGCCACTGGGTCAGTGCCAAGTGAATAGCCTCTCTTCGCGCACACCCCAAGGCCCAGGCGCTCCACTGAGCCCATTTCTGAATTCAGCAATGTACTTAACAAGAAAGAGCTGACAGAACTGCAGGCTCCGGGATAAAGGGCAGCCCCTTTTAAAGCCTAGAAAACATAGCCAGGCCTACCAAATACAAAAGGCCTCAGTGAAGACAGGAGTTCTCTGAAATTGCTCCTTATGCTCTGTCCGGGGTCCTGAAAGACCTACCGGTACCTCCAACTTCCTTTGTTTACTGAAGCCCTGCCTGGCCTGTTTCCTCTCCCTCTGCTCCGAACCACTTGC
This sequence comes from Zootoca vivipara, assembly GCF_965207765.1. Classification (NCBI taxonomy): domain Eukaryota; kingdom Metazoa; phylum Chordata; class Lepidosauria; order Squamata; family Lacertidae; genus Zootoca; species Zootoca vivipara. Next base: position 36,636,718 of record NC_142584.1, read on the forward strand.
TAGATTGGCAACTTCCCAGTCTTTTCATGGGCCCCACCTCACCAGGACTGGACAAGTCAAGTTATGGGGCTGAGAGAAAAATAAATTATTTGGCAGCTTTCTTTAAAATTTGAGGGATTCTTGAGACAGCAGTGTCTCCCCCACAAAACTGCTTTTGGTTTTGACAACTGACTTAAATGGCTGCACCAGGACATCACCATTAAAAAAAAATGGAGAGAGATGCTGTGGCTGCTACAGCTCAGATACATAACTGCTTCTGCCCCACGAGAGTACATGATTAATGGTGGCAGCCTTTTATTTCTAATTGTGGGAGGTCAACCATGACTCTGAAATCTCAGCCACCTATACAAAGCTGCCTAGGAAAGCCCAACATGGTGGGACAGTGTAGAGGAGTCACCCTCTAGACACTGATGTGCTTACTAGGGCAGTTTGAGCACTGGGCATCTGAGATAGAGGGTGTTGCTGGTGCACTGGCAGAGGCAATCCAGTGCTCCCACCAGTGCACCCGCAGAGCCCTGAGCTTGCCACCCAACTGCCCTACCCATCCCTGTCCTGCAAGCAGCAGCGACGCCCACTGTCCCACCACGCAGGCTGACTCCTGCCACTTACTGGAGATCCGGCTTTAGTCATAGGGAAATCTACACGAGAAAGCCACATTCACAGGGAAAGTTCCACCCGTGGTGCCCAATTGAAAATAAACCCAGGGTGTTTTCACAGGTGCTGCCCAGGATGTGTTTAGTCTGGAATGTGTCACTTATGAAGGCTTAGAGCAAGGTAGAAATCTGAAGCAGGACCATTCTTTTAAAAAATGGAATATGCATTGCAGCTAATTTAAGTTGATCTATGGGCAAGGATAATGTAGTGACCAATTTAAGCATCACTTGTGATGTCTCTGCTGTCTAATGTGTTTGGACACTAAATCAGCTGCATGGATATATTATGACAGTTCCCTTTTATGCTTTCTCCTTTCTTCTGCCAAAAGAAGAGGCATCTGTGAAATCTGGACTGTGCAAGCAATAGAAGGGCCTCAGCAAAGGCAGCAATTAGGACATTGCTGCTAGTAGTGCTATATTCTTAATTTTCATCTCAGTCTAAATAGCTTTGTCCCCATGGGTCTTTCACGTGTTAACTTTGGGCAGTCCAAGGACTAATGTAGGTGATTTGCAGCTACTCCTCCATTCTCACAATGCACATAGACAGCGGATCCTGACTAATCTGTACGGCTGGCTGGGGATATCTTCCAGTGATTTCAAGCATGCACAATATGCAGTTTTCTTTACAAGAGAATCATCTTGCTCTTCGACTTGTGTACCGGTAAGACAAGAGCACCAGAAAACACTGCCTTATGTACCCTGGGGTCATGTCCACTGCTTGACACTATTTGGTAGGGAACAACAGTCACATGTTCTGCTTAGTCATGGGCAGGCAATCCTGCCATCTTCTGTAATGCAAACACCTGCAGCTAATCTTGGTTTATAAAATGGATGTTTATCTCAGATGCAGGAAAACCCTTCATGAAGACATGATCTTATTCAGGAAAGATGGCAACCTGATGATTTTTATTTCCTTTCCCTCTCACTAAAAAAAGCTCTTTTGGAGTAAGATAGATTAATGTGGCTGGGTGGTATCTGCAGAAATAAATTGCAATCTTCCCATTTATTATATATTTTCCCTTTGCCTCTGTTTTCTTCACAAACAACTTGAGATTAACTTTCAGCCAGCTAGCAGAGGGATGCATTCTTCCTCTGCCTGGCTAGCTCCACTTTAGAATTCCTCTCGTGGCACAATAAATATGACCATTGTACAATACATGGATTTATGCTCATCTAGTCCCAGTACTCGGCTAGATTGGTAAAGAAAAGGGATTTTATATGCACTGTATATGCAATATAACAGTGTGACACCAGATGGCACTGTGGAGTCCTGTCTTTCCATACCAGATTTCCCTGTATGCGTTTACAACGTATTTAACTGAATCGCTTCTTTGGTGTGTCTAGATCCAGCCCTAGATAAGTCAGTGAAGCACAACTGGTGCAGATCTGAGTGTTTTTACTAAAATGGTGAAGAATGAGAGCAAGGGTAGGAAAACTGGGACTTTCTGTTGGAATTTTGCTTTTATTTTCCAGCTGGGGTGGGGGTGGTGATCCAGTTGTCTTCAGCAATGATAACGTGCATAGCAACTTACTCAACGAGAAGGAAAGGAGCACCCAAGGAAAGATGTTGTAACTGCAGGTGCTGTCAAATGTTGATCTGCTTCTGTTGGGTGCCATGGTGACAATTAACTATTCTTTGATTCTCTAAAGCATATTTTGGGCATGGAGACATGAAGAGGAGAACGAGACTCTGGAAACAGAACAACTAAGCAATAGCCAGGTCAGCCAGCTTGATGTCTTCCAGGCTTCATTTCTGACTCTTCATAAATTGCTGCAGTCAGGTTGAATTTCAAAAGGTATCCCATTTGGACCACAATAAATAGATGGGGATTTCAGGTTATGAGGCAATGGAATTTCCCTTTTTCTAAGCCTTTTAGGAGAGTGAAAGTCATCAAGGCATTTCGACTTCATGCACACATTGGTGTCTGCAAGCAGAACAAGGGGACTTTTATGGAGACTATGATTGCATCCAGGTGACAGCACTTTCCCACTGGAAGAGGGAGGATGTACATACACAAGTGTCCAGAGTCATCTTTTCTGGCAAAAGAATGACTAAATTCTTCAGCAATGTTTCTGTCTAGTAGGAAAAGAAGGTAGAGGGGAGTTTTCCATTTCTAATTTTCCATTTTTATTTTATTTTATTTTTCCTTTAGGAGAATAAGTTTATTGTGGGATTTGAACAGGAAGCAATGCGTCAAGCGTTATGCCTCTGAATACCAGTTGCTGGCTATTACAGGCAGGCAAAATGCTGTTGCACTCATTTCCAGCTTGCGAGTTCCCCACAGGCATGTGGTTGGCCACTGTAAGAACAGGTAGCTGTCTTAGATGGACCATTGGCCTGATCCAGCAGGCTTACCTTCTGCATGCTTCTAGCCTTCATGATAAAGGCATAATTGAAGCCATGTGAGTAGTGTATTATGTTGGCTTGTTATTCAGATGTATACAGAGGCACTATGGTTGGCATAGTCATCTACCCACTCCTATTTCCTCCAGGATTTTCTCTGTAGCCCCACCCATGGATTGCCCCTAATGTAAGCACAAGCTAAGCCTGAGCTTGGCCATCAAATCCATTTGAGTGCTGAACAACTAACTGCCTACAGAACAACTAAATGACTACAGACCTATTGCATTAACATCTGTAGTGATGAAATGCTTCGAGAGATTGGTCCTTCAACACCTTAGGACATGTTTTCCACTGGATTTTGATAAACATCAGTTTGCCTATAGGAGAAATAGGTCAACAGATGATGCCATAGCTACAGCCTTTCACCTTGCAGCGAGTCATCTGGAGAGACTTGGGAATTGTGTTAGAATGTTGTTTATTGAATATTATAGCTTGGCTTTTAATACCATCCTTCCAGACACTCTTATCAAAAAGCTGATGGACCTGGACCTTTCTTCTACCATCTGTGACTGGATTAAATACTTTCTGAGGGATCGGACACAAACAGTGAGGATTTGGCCTGTTACATCTACCTCCCTGAAGCTCAGCAGTGGCACCCCACAGGGTATGTGCTGGTATGTGCTGAGTCCCTACCTGTACTCTTGTATACATATGACTTGTATATCAGATGATATATGAATATGTATTTCATCTGATCCATCCACTGTAATTATTAAGTTTGCAGATGATACTACCATAATGGGTCTAATTACAGGTGGAGATGAATCGGCGTAAGGGGGGGGGGTGGTTAAAAAGGTATCTACATGGTGCTTAGAGAATAACTTGCACCTAAATATTAGCAAGACAAAGGAGATGGTGTTGGACTTTCAGAGGAAGAGAGGGGAACTAGCCCTGTTGTATATCAGGTGTGTGTGTGTGTGTGTGTGTGTGTGTGTGTGTGTGTGGAGAGAGAGAGAGAGAGAGAGAGAGAGAGAGAGAGAGAGAGAGAGAGAGAGAGAGAGAGAGAGAGAGGGTCTCTTCCTTTAAATTCCTGGGAGTTTACCTTAGTGAAGACCTCACTTGGAAAACAATATAACTCGGGAAGGCCCAACAGAGATTCCATTTTTTCAGGGTCTTGCGAAAGAACCATGTTAAACAACAATTGATGACCTCCTTCTACTGGTCCACAATAGAAAGTGTCCTCTCATATTGTATCACAGCATGGTATGTTGGTTTGACAGCAAAGGACAGAAAGTATTTTCAGAGGGTGGTGAACACAGCACATGATATCATGGGCTGTCCCCTGAGCCCGCTAGATGACATCTCAAGGGATCGTTGCCTTAGGAGAGCAAGAAAAATTCTCAGGGATGATTCACACCCTGACCAGAACCTCTTTAATCGTCTACCCTCAGGCAGGAGATATAGAAGTATAACCAGTCGTACCAACAGGCTAAAAAACAGTTTCTATCTGTGGGCTGTTAGGCTGCTGAACAAAAAATAATATAGTGCAACTGACTTTCGGGGTTGGTGTGTTGTGCGACAAGCACACAGAGTGCAATGAGACTGAGTGTTTGTGGGGGGAGGAGGCTCGGTTAATTTCATTGTACACAGGTTGTACATTGACAATAAAGGTATTATTATTATTATTATTATTATTATTATTAGACCCTAAATATATATAAATGAGGTGTTCAACCATAAAGATTTGCTTCAATGTGGGATTCTCCTACTAGTGAAGGCCCTTGCCAGCCATGTCTCCCAGGTCCCATTCCAATGTGCTGCATTAGAATATGCAATCAAATGGATTCATATAATAGACTGGTTTACTTTGCCTTGGTTTACAACTCTTGAGATGTTCCCCAACTCAAGGCACACCCTTCTTTAGTGTTCAGGGCAGAGGCCATGGGGGTGCTTCTTAATGGAACCCATCTGACAGAACATCTGAGAGGAGATAGTGGGCCCGAGTTCAGTTAAGATGAATTAGAGCAGGCACCCCCAAACTTCGGCCCTCCAGATGTTTTGGACTACAATTCCCATCATCCCTGACCACTGGTCCTGTTAGCTAGGGATCATGGGAGTTGTAGGCCAAAACATCTGGAGGGCCGCAGTTTGGGGGGTGCCTGAATTAGAGTCTTAAGTCAGGGCCTGCAGGGGTAGCTCAAACATGACCCAACCTTGGGTACTAGAACTACATTTAAAAGCATGTGCACACATCAAATGAAATTGGGCTTGCGACAGATTCAGAGCTCGCAGTGATTACGTTTCCTCAGGAAAATGAGAAAGAAATCTGGGAAGGGGAAAAAACCCCACAAATGCAAATTTAGATTTAAAAATATCTGGAGTGTATTCAAGCTCCATCTGTAAATGGAGAGACCAGCTGCTGTGTCTCCAATCTCCAAGCATGGAATATACACACACAAAATGTCCTTGCTTGTAAATGTTTAGAGAAAAACAGTTTGCAATGTTCCCTTCCAAGATCCGTTTTGTATCATCTGGATGCCTGACTGAGAGAAGGGGAATTTTGCCAGTTCTGTATGTGTACCCTAGATGAGTTTAGGTTCATGGCTTCACAAATCTCAGTGTGAATTTACCTCGCCAAACCTCAAATGCACATTCTTGCATAGGATGAAAGAAAGCTGAAGTTGCACCATCGAAACTACATCTGGTTCTCAATCCAGAATTTCTAGTTACTGCCATAATCTACCTGTTAGACTGAGTTCTGCCACAGACCCTGTTGTCCAGTGTAGCAACAGATAGGCTACAGCAGAAGACTAGCAGCTGAAAAGCAGCTGGAGAAGGACAGAGGGTGAAGACAGAGCTGTTGAGTGGAGGGGTCTGTTTCTCGTTCTCCAGACCCCCCAGGCAGCTCAACAAACTTGCTGCACCTGGAACTGGATTTGGAGAGTGCAGCTGTGGGCAGCCTGAAGAAGTACCATCCACTTTGGATCTGCCCATATAAAGCAAATCTAGAGTGAGAGACTAGGGTGATGCTCGCTGTTTCCAAGAACTCTTCTCGTGAGACTTTTGTGGATGAATTCAGAGTTTGTTTGCACCCTGGGTGAGAACCCAAAGGCTGAGAGGGAGGATGTGTTGGAAGGAAAATGAATTGATATTGATTTATATATATATATATTAGTAATTTGGTATTAATGTAACTTTTTATATCTAACTGTGTATTATTGTAATATTTTGTTTTCCTGTTGTTGCTTCAGGTTTTTTTTACTGCCGGAGTGGTGCATGCTCTGGTTATCTCCCACTTGGACTACGGCAATGCACTCTATGTGGGACTACCTTTGAAGGTGACCTGGAAACTACAACTAATCCAGAATGCGGGAGCTAGACTGGTGACTGTGAGCGGCCACCGAGACCACATAACACCAGTTCTGAAATACCTACATTGGCTCCCAGTATGTTTCCGAGCACAATTCAAAGTGTTGGAGATGACCTTTAAAGCCCTAAACGGCCTTGGCCCAGTATACATGTAGGAGTGTCTCCACCCCCATCACTCTGCCTGGACACTGAGGTCCAGCTCCGAGGGCCTTCTGGCAGTTCCCTCACTGTGAGAAGTGAAGCTACAGGGAACCAGGCAAAGGGCCTTCTCGGAAGTGGCACCCGCCCTGTGGAACACCCTCCCATCAGATGTCAAGGAAATAAACAACCATCTGAGTTTTAGAAGACATCTGAAGGCAGTCCTGTTTCGGGAAGTTTCAAATGTTTGATGCTTTATTGTATTTAAAATATTTTGTTGGGAGTCGCCCAGAGTGGCTGGGGAAACCCAGCCAGATGGGCAGGGTAATAATGATGATGATGATGCTTGCAGATATATATCCTTAATATATTAAGTGGTATAGAAATTAAATAATTAAACAGACAGGGTGAATTGGTACTAAAAGGCTAAGAATGTCATCTTTGGTGAGAGCAGGAGCTTCAACAGATTAGTCTTGTTTCCACGTGAAGGGCATAAACTGATTGCAACGTTTTGACTGAGGAAACAATCCCCTACTCCTCTTCCAGTTTGCTAGGAACTTTTGGACTGCCACCCCCCCCATCCCCACTTATTGCAGATGTAATGTTCTATTGCTTTTCTCCTTCTTTGTTCTTTCTGCTCTGTTAACTTGTAGCATGCAGAAGGCTGCTCTTCCATTTCATCCCAGGACTAATTCACAGAGCAATTTGCTCTGCTATATGAGTTGGGGAGCTTCAGGCTTGGGAGTCAAATGTGGCCTTACGGTCCTTTCTACCTGGCTCTCAGGAGTCTCCTGAACCACATTCTCTCTCCTCAAGCCATGGGAATTGTGTTCTGGCTCAGAATAAACCAGGTCAATGGAGAAATGAAAAGCTATTCATGGCCATTGGCATCCGCGGGCTCAACGCCGTGGGTGGCTCTCTCTCTTGCTAGTGAAACATAACACTGTGTGCGACCCAACAGTATGTCAGCTAGGGCAGCCATGGGGTTGGGCCTCTACAGTACTCCTGTTGCTATGATATATCATTAATGATATATCATTAAAGGAGACAGGGGCAGGGAGAGGGAGAGGGAGATGGAGAGAGATCCCTAGGCTGCAATGTGAATGGCCCATTCCACCCTTTTGTCCAGTACAGCAAAATCTCCATCTCATTTGACTTTTCCTTCGCAGTCTAATTTTGATCTGTTGCCAATGGATTATGCCTCCTTTTGCGGGCTGTCATTCACAGTGAAGCTAAGTCAGTAATGAAGTCTGTTCAAATTTCCTGGGACTCTGATTGTTCTTCTCTCAATTAGCAAAGAATGCAAATTATTTTCCCTGCTGAGGTTGGGGCTGGGGTGAGAAAGGAGGTGGGGAGAAGAAATGGAGAACCGTGGGGCAAGATGGGCATTCTGAGCAAGGGAAGGGGGGTGCCCCCTGCTTCCTGACTGGCTCTTATTTTGCTGCATGGACCATAAAGCTCTTTAACGGTGGTGACAGGCGAGCTCTGACTGAGAATTAATAACCTTTTAACTCTGCTCCATTAATGAGTGAGGTTATGGCAAATTCTAGTCCCTTTAAGTCACATTACCGCCACATTCATCAGTCATTAACCAAATGGACTCACAGTTGCCCTGTGAGGAGCCCCTTGTCCAGGAGTGGGTTTCCAGTGGGGGTGGGGTGGGGGACAGCAAAAGATGCTTCATTTGGGGACAATTAGGTGACATCTAGTGGCAATGTACTGCCCTCAATGTGTCAGGGAGGCACTTGATGAGGCCGGCAGACATGTCAGAAAATTGCAATGACAAGAATTCCCTGCCGTGCTGGGCACGCACACAGTCGACTTGGTTCCAGAAACACCAGTGTTGTCTTCCTCTTCCCATCACATGCCTCCCTCCCTCCCACTAACCATTTGATTTTATCAAAATGACATTAAGCCATCAAAGGGTGTGAGCCAACTTAGCTTCCTTAATGTCATTTGCCATATTTTGGTCCTCTTACCACTTCATCTGCAAAAAGAATGCAATACGTGGATTCTCCGCCGTGGTTCAGTTTGTCTAGGTTTTATTTTTTTAATTCCTATTCACAATGGATAGGGGGTATTAGTTTGAAATGCCATACCTTCTACATATGTCCATTTCTTACTCAAACTTAAATGTGTGTCTGCTCATGAACAACACCCAGGTATGCCAAGAATCCCAGAGTGGCTTGGCATACTCATTCATTTTCCAAGAGCAGAAGTATGTATTTCCCATCTTATGGTTTTCATGACTGAGGGGGTCAAACCTGTGGCTGGCAGGGCATGATGGAGTGACATAGCTGCCGCCATTCCCCCCCCCCCAAATTTCTCTTTCCCAAGGCTTCATCTGTTTAACAACAACAACAACAACAACAACAACAACAACAACAACAACAACAACAACAGCAACATATCCTGGTTTTGAGTCAGAATGTTTTCTGCAGTTAACTGTAGTGGTAGTGTTTTTCATTTAAGACTTTGGTTTGGTGCAGTTTGGACAGTGCTTTTTTGGGGGGGGGATGCATACCCCTAAATTTTTTGTGAATCTTTGTACTTTTGTCCATTTACTGTATTTATTTCCCCCGATTTGAACTATAAAATGGTGATTTTCTTGAGTCAAAATGAGAGTACCCCTATATATATATATGAATGAATGAAAAAAAGCACTGAGTAAGGATATTGGTCTGGATGTGGAGGATCCCTACCCAGACCAACCTCTTTCCCAGGGTTACTTTGAAAAAATGCTCAGCCAGCCCAGAGTCCTTTCTGCAGAGTAGGACAGTATCATAGATAGTACTAAATGACATGCGGCACAAACCAACTGACTAAACACAGCTCTGCCATATGTAACATTGAAGCCTCGTTGCCATTGTCTTCTCCTCTGACTTAGCTCTGCAAACTGGAGGGTTGCAACTGTGCCGTGGGTTTTTGTTCTGAACATACAGAGGACCTCATTACTAGTTGGCCTCTCCGCTGGCCCTTAACATTGTCCCATGTCTATAGTGTAATGCTTGACTGATGTAAGGCAATACAGTAGCCCTGATAGACAATGAATAATATACCCATTATTCTTGGGCATGTTACATAGATGGAATTTAAAAAAAAAACTGGAATCACCATACAGAAGAGGTTCAGCTCAAATGAAGGCAATAGTTTGGCTCATTATTCTTTAATTATGGAAGTGAGTAATTCGGGTGAAAAGAAGGAACCCCCCCCCACACACACACACAAAGGAGGTGATATTCCAGTTCATTGAATTGGTTCAAGTTTCCTTATGTGCTGTGTTCACATGACAATTTATTCAATTTCCCCAATGTTTCCTGAACTGTTAATTTCCACATTATATTTGAGCTTTCACACATTGTAAAAGCCACTTTCAGGAACATAGTGCATGTTTCATACTCATTTCTGTTTTATTTGCAAACAGATTGGCAGCAAATAGCAAGGAAATGAGAGCTAAACTTACACCATATTCTGCCACACTTCCAGAAGTGCCTTTTACATTGTGTGAAAGCTCAAATATAATGCAGGTATTAACAGCTCTGGAAATGTTGGGGAAAGAGAACAAACTGAATGTGTGAATGCAGCCATAGTAATTCAGGCTGGAGTATTGTTTATGGGTTTTTCTTGCTGTTACGGCTATTTTTTCTTTCTGTATTTATTATGATTTATGTGGAAATTGTTCGGTTTTGTTGTGTAATTTTTTATGTGATTGATTTATCATTTATGACTACTTTTTAAAATTAAACATTTTCATGATTTTAACTGTAAATGCAGCATACAAATAAAATGATGATGATGGTGATGAAATGGAAGCCAGGTGAGAAGTTTTTCCATTTAATTATCTCATTGTCAGTGCTATTTTTCTAGAAAAAGAGGTGCTGGAACTCACCATGAACACCTCCCTCATTCTCTTAGGATGGCAATGGCACCTACCTGAGAGGTGCAAGAACTGAGTACTGACGTATTCCAGCTGAAAAAAGTGCCCTGCCCATTGTAGACAAAGTTGAAAAATAGGGGAAACTTCAGACTCTGGTCATGTGTCATATTTGTATTCCCTCGGATCCTGAAGGACAGTACAAAAGGAAATCTATTTATCTGCCTATCTACACGCACACAACACACACTTGTTTTATGTGGGTGTTATGGTAAAGTGTCATTGCAATTAGAACATGATGACATGTTTTCTAGATTCCCACAATGAAAAATTAGCTGCATCCAACTGTATATTGCAGCTATTCTACCTTGGTCATTATTCTTTCTCCCTTCTGTGCCTGAAACCTAATGTCTCTGTTGTTCCTGGTATCACTTTCAGTCAGCCGTATAATCATGTATATTATTTTTCTTCTATTGTCTCGCCCGCAGGCTGCTTTCCCTAGCAGCCCAATATGAAACATTTGGAATGCATGCACAATGATAGCTGTACTTTGAGACAACTTTGATGAATTCCTGTTCAAAATGTGCTTACATTTGGTGCTAGTGGAATAAAATTTGCCCCCTCCATTTGAATAGAATAAAAAGTTTTCATTCTTGTCTTTGGAAATCTGAAGCAGCAGAAATAAAAGTCTTTAAAAAGTCACAGTTTAGGGGATGTTGATTCTCTCCCCCCCCCCTTTTTAGTAGATCTGGATTCAAAGAATTACATGATTTGTTCTATTTGCCCAAGTGAGTTTTGGGTTGGTTTTATCTCAAGCCTAACACCTCTACTTCATAACACATCATAATGAACTTTTAAAAAAAGAAAGAAAGAAACCCGAGGACACAGGCAGGCCATAGAAAACGAGAGGGCCATGAGACTGACCCCCACCCCAACAAGTAACTGTTCCCCATCCCTCCCCTCATTTTTTACCCCCTATGGTTGCTTAAAGGAAAGATGCTTTTCAAACTCAAAACTGGAAATGAAAATAAGGGTGCAATCAACAGGATGTACAAAAGAGAAAATCTGTTTAGGGTAGGAGTGTTAATATGAAATATGCCATTGTTTTGCTTTCATAAATCTAAAAGTGGTACAAAGCTTGCTCCTTTCAGCTGTTCCAGGTATATATATATTTTCTGGTGCTGCACCGACTGAGGGAGATTTCAAAAGCAGTTTTTCGACTCCAGTCCCCATCAGCACAAGCCAGCACATTCAATTGTCAGAGATGATGAGAGCAGGAGTCCAACCACACCTGGAGAATACCAGGTTTGGGAAGACTGCTCTATGTCAGTGCTAACCTTTCCATGAATGTTTGTGGTTCCATGAAATTCCAAATTAGGAGCATGGTCTATCTCGACAACACTTCTGAACAGATATTTTCCTTTTGTCAGAGACAAGAACCCAGGTGGCAGTATCTTTCATACTTCACTGTGTTCAAGTTAAACAGTGAGAGATTCCAAGCTAATAATGATGATGAAGATGAAGATGAAGATGATGATGATGATGAAGATGATAAGGATGCCTTATTTGGTGGAAGACATGTGTAATTAAACTTCTGTTATTTATAGTGCATTTCTCAAATAACCCAAGGAACTATAACAGAGCTCTACTGTTCCTGGCACCCTTAAACTATAGTTCTCAAGATTCTTTGGTGAGGGTTATGTGCTCTAAATTGTGTGCACATAGCCTGACAATCTAGTTGGCCAGACAGCCAAAATCTCTCAAACTGGACAGCTACAACTCAACTTGTAGTGGGGACAGGAGCAATTCATAGAATCATAGAGTTGGAAGAGACCACAAGGGCCATCCAGTCCAACCCCCTGCCAAGCAGGAAACACCATCAAAGCATTCCTGACATATGCTTGTCAAGCCTCCGCTTAAAGACCTCCAAAGAAGGAGACTCCACCACACTCCTTGGTAGCAAATTCCACTGTCAAACAGCTCTTACTGTCAGGAAGTTCTTCCTAATGTTTAGGTGGAATCTTCTTTCTTGTAGCTTGAATCCATTGCTCTGTGTCTGCTTCTCTGGAGCAGCAGAAAACAACCTTTCTCCCTCTTCTATATGACATCCTTTTATATATTTGAACATGGCTATCATATCACCTCTTAACCTTCTCTTCTCCAGGCTAAACATACCCAGCTCCCTAAGCCGTTCCTCATAAGGCATTGTTTCCAGGCCTTTGACCATTTTGGTTGCCCTCTTCTGGACATGTTCCAGCTTGTCAGTATCCTTCTTGAACTTGTGGTGCCCAGAACTGGACACAGTATTCCAGGTGAGGTCTGACCAGAACAGAATACAGTGGTACTATTACTTCCCTTGATCTAGATGCTATACTCCTATTGATGCAGCCCAGAATTGCATTGGCCTTTTTAGCTGCTGCATCACACTGTTGACTCATGTCAAGTTTGTGGTCTACCAAGACTCCTAGATCCTTTTCACATGTGCTGCTCTCAAGCCAGGTGTCACCCATCCTGTATTTGTGCCTTTCAATTTTTTTGCCCACGTGTAGTACTTTACATTTCTCCCTGTTAAAATTCATCTTGTTTGCTTTGGCCCAGTTCTCTAATCTGTTAAGGTCATTTTGAAGTGTGATCCTGTCCTCTGGGGTATTAGCCACCCCTCCCAATTTGGTGTCATCTGCACCAAACTTGAATGACAATTTTGGTGTCATTCAGTTGTTCTTCTTAGCAGTGTCAACAGACCTAGCTTAGGTTTGTCAGGGTAAGCTGGGATGTGTTTCCTTGTAGCTCTTGGTAGAAACATGTAGGCTTTTCCAACTCCCTGGATTTTGCATATCCAGTTTGGGTAACCTTTTATACACATGACACTATGACTTCATTCATTCGCATGTTTGCCCCAAGAAGATGATAAACTTTGTGGTAGCTTTGTGGTGGCAGAGTACAAATTCCACAGCATTGCATCTTCATGATGGGTTTAAAGCGGGGACCCTTGGACCCTTTCAGAAACCCTCCCTTTTGTTTGTGAACTGTAAATGCCCACAGCATTATGCATGTGGGGTGAATTTTCAAGAAGGGGTTATGTTTTCATGCTTTTCTTCTTTCGCAACTGTTTTTTGAGACTGTGAAAATAAAGAGCCCCACAGAACACCTGTCTGCTCCAGGCATAGGAAGAAAGCACTGATGGAACCATTTGACCTTGGGTAAAAAGAAATATTTTTTAGGGGTTGGGGGGGGAGCTCTTTTAAAGCTTTCAAACAAAGTCAGCTTGTCACTTCTCACAGACTTTCTAATTCTTTCCAGCTGTAAATCAATCATCCCATTAACTCTTCTCTCCTGGTCTCCCACTAAGTTATCTGGGGATTGGCTGCTCCATTTTTGGCAGAGCTTGGAGAATAACGTATTCCTTGTACATGGACTGTGATGTCATGAGCACTCACTTACAGCTTTCAGCAGAGCTCCTTCACAAAGGAGCCCCTTCTTTGCGTGCTGCAATTACCCAGCTATTAAAGTATATTACGTTAGAGTTCTTATGTTTTAAGAGTGATATCACCGCTTGCTTTAATGTCCACTCGGTGGGCCAATTTGCACTCACTTCCTTTGACTCTGTGTTTGCTGACTACATCCTTGGCTTATGCAGCTATGGATAAAGCAGCTATTGAAATGCACAAGTGGGCACGCGCTGGGGGGGAATCTATTGCTCAGTTTGCAAATGAGCGTGGGCAAAGATGGTGTAATTATAAAACTTGAAACAGCTCCTACACAACGCAGTCACCTATAAGCAAATCGACTTCTGGTCTTACCGCCTCTCTTGTTTCGCTTGACTTGTCCTCTGACTTTTATTGAGGAGAACTAATTTATAGATCATGTTTGCCTGAACTTTGCCAAGCAGGATGCAATGTACATGGAAGTAGGTATTTTGTTCTATCACCACGCCAAACCGGTAAAATGAGTTAAACTGAAAGACGGCGATTTCCCCCAATATATGATCCCGCCTGGATTCTGGTCTCCCAACACACACAAAAAGAATCCCTTGTGAGATTAATGAAGCTCTTGAGGTTAGGGACTGGGAACCTCCAGCTCTCCAGAGGTTGCTGGATTCCAGTGCCCATCAACCCAACCCACATGGCCAATGGCCAGTGGCCAGGTGTACAGTAACATCTAGAGAGCTACATGTTTCCTATCCATGTGGGGGAAAGGGATCACCCCAAATCCCCCAGAGAGTTTTATATCTAAACTGAAATTTGAACTTGGATTTCAGACTCCCAAACTCTCCATGCTTGCTAGACTGGTCATTTCACTGTTGCAGCAGCAGTGAAAGGAACAAACAGAAGAAGAATACAGTACTGAGACTAAAGCTGAGCTGAACACTTTCTTGGGATACCTTTTGGCCTGAAATTTGGGTGCCGGGTAGTGGCGCCAAAGTTGCACCAAAACTCCCCCCGCAATTCGCCCATGCAGCCCTGAGCCAAACGCTGAACAACCAAGATACAAGCAATGTACACATGTGGTGAATCAACTGTTGAGATATTTTGGATCAATGTCCCAACATTCTCGTTTGAATGGAGAGAAAGATTTATTTGTCAGGAGAATAAAGAAGGCACATATCTGTGTTTGCCTCTAGTACATCCGGGAGCTAAACACAATTAAATGTATTCTATTTGAAATGAGATGGAACCCAACAGACTGCTTCTGAATACTTTCATATTACTTGAAGTCACCAGGAGTGCAGTTCTACCCTGGAGGAAGCTGACAAATGTCCAGGTGGTTCCCCAGGTAACTGTGACCTCTCCTGACCCTTATAGTTTGCATTAAATTCTCATATTCTGCAGTACATTAACCACGGAGTCTTTGGAATTTTTGGCCTAAGGGATATTCAGCATCTATTGCTATTTTCCCATGTTGCCCGTGAGCTGCCCTGTTCAGATCCAGGAGACAGACTTTTTCATTAGTCACTTTCTATTCTAAATGGTGCCTCTGAATGCTTCAAGATGCCAGCAAATAGAGCCAAAGTACGTTTTTAATTGTTTGGGAAGGTAGCATTCATCTGGACGTTCACTTGCCAAGCTGAGGAGTTTTAAGAAGAATTGATTTCAACCAGCAAGAAGGTCAAAGGGAGTTCTACAAAACAGAGTTTTCGGTTGACCCATTTCCTGATCCAAGTTATTTAACCTCTTTATGGTTCCTAGATAGAAAAAAAAAACCCACTATCTGCCAAGTTCTCCAGGCAGCTCAGAAGAATGAATGAGCAAGTCCTAGCTCAGCTGCATATCCATTTGGGTGGCCGCCTATATTCAGCACACTAAACCACAGGGAAATTAGTAAAAGAGGAACTTTTTCTTGCTTTCCAGATTTATACACCACTTCACAGCCAAAATCTGCTGAAACAAGGTACAATCAACTGAGATTAAAATACAAAAGATAATAAATCAGGAACAGCGGTGGACTTTGGTAATATGGCATGCTGAGCGAAGAAAAAAACTGGCATACCCCCTAAATATTTCTTAGTTTTGCAATACTTCCTTTTGGTACAGTTGCTTTTTAAATGGATATTATTATTATTATTATTATTATTATTATTATTATTATTATTATTATATTTTGCATCCCATTGGCTCGGTGCGCTGTGCATGGGAACCATCTGCTCCACCGTAAATAATAATAATAATAATAATAATAATAATAATAATAATAATAATAATAATAATAATAATTTATTTATACCCCGCCCATCTGGCTGGGTTCCCCCAGTCACTCTGGGTGGCTTCCAACAAAACATTAAAATACAGAAATCCACCAAACATTAAAAGCTTCCCTAAACAGGGCTGCCTTCAGATGCCTTCTAAAGGTCTGGTAATTATTGTTCTCTTTGACATCTGGTGGGAGGGCATTCCACAGGGTGGGTGCCACTACCGAGAAGGCCCTCTGCCTGGTTCCCTGTAACTTGGCTTCTCGTAGCGAGGGAGCCGCCAGAAGGCCCTCGGCGCTTTTTCTTGCAGTCCACTTCTCTCCAGTGGATCTTAGTAAGCAGAATCAAGATTACAACAGGTGTGCCTGGCACTCTGGGCTTTTGAACCTCAGCAACCCAAGAAACCAACCCAACTATAATATAGTATGTTACTTAGCTACAATTAGGCGACACAATGGAGAGCATAAATTGGCTGGTTCCCTTGAAATATTGGTCTAATATGAGTCTAATATGACAACCGAAGTGCCTGGAGACAGGCAGTCAGGTTGTGCATCCATAGCAGTGACCAGAGGAATGACCGCTGGGAGGAACACAGAGAGAAGAAGAGCCATGGTGCATCTGCAGCAGTACAACTGGATGCCTTCATCTGCCCCAGCTGCAACAAAACATGTCTCTCCCCCGTATCTGTCTCAACAGCCACACTAGACACTGTAAGCTTCCAACAGTTTGACTTCACTTCCAAAGGCACACTCCTCCAATGTCTCCTGACATTGGCATACAATAATAACAATGCTTTATTTTTATTTATTTTTAACTGAGCTCAGATGTTCATAGTACTTTATTTAATTACCTTCTGCTCTTCTTTGGATGATTCCACCCCCCTTCTTTGTGAAAAGTCCTCCCTTTTTGTAAAGGTGGTGTCAGCTTGATGTTTACAGTCCTTATTACATATGTACAAGAAACAGCTACAGTTCAGGATTATGCGTCCGAACCTGTTGAGTCAGATTCGGGGAGTGGCTTCCTTCAATTCCCGCATCAACAAAGTAGGTGGGGGAATCGCGTGAGACGTCTTTGACCCTTACGTTTCATTTCCCTCCTTGTCTGTGCTGATTTGAAAGCCCCCTCCCTTCCTGTGTCTGAGCTTCCTCCCTAGCCCTCTGAGTGGATGCAGGGCTCTGCAGCATTCCTGAGCCCTTCCTCCTCATGGATAATCTCCGCCCTCTCTTCCGCTTCCTCTGTCTCTGGGCGGTTGAAGGGCTCCACAGCATCCCCAAGCCCCTGCGCCTCCTCTTCTGTCACTTGCTCCTCCGAATTCTCCCTGACACTTTTGTAGTTGAGGGGGAAGCTCCTGCACCAGCCCTTTAAGTGTTAAAAAAAAGACTTTGTAAACAACCTCATAATTCTGGAAAATAGCTTGGTCCCTGCTGCCTTAGCTTCCTGTAGGAGTGCTAATACTTGCTTCTCCATGCTCATATTGGAAAGGCTGAGTGAAGCCTATATTATGCTTTAGAATTCACTTTCCTTTCCTTTGGCTTGTATCTGGGAGCTGGAGTTGACCTACTGTTCCCCATAATAAATACCAAAACTTAATTTAGGCAAAGGCAATCCATTGCTTGGGTACAGTATGTTAAAGGGAGCAAAGTTCATCAAAGTCAGAGACCCCTGGATTTGTAATGAGTTTAATCTGAGGATCTAATACCAAGGCTGATGGTATTATTAACCTAATGACCTTGCCAAGTGAACCATGAAGAAGAAGAAGAAGAAGAAGAAGAAGAAGAAGAAGAAGAAGAAGAAGAAGAAGACAAGGAAGAAGAAGGTAGCCAAATTAGGGCTAGATTAATTAATATGATGCAATGCTTCAGATTAGGGTTCCAGACAAATTTGAATCCCACGAGTTTCCAAAAATAAACACACTGTATGGCTTTTCTTGAAATTCTGCACCTGCTTAGATTGTTGTGGTTGGTTATTTTTCAATACAGAGAGTAAGTGGGGCCATGGTCACAGAACCCTTAGCATGCTGGGAAATTCATGAGAAGATTCTCTCAACTCAAATTTGCTTCACCAGAATGACCAAGAACATTGGGAAATAGTACTAATGATATTAAGAGTTGGGGGAAGCCTGGGTGGACAGGTATGTCTTTCAATAAGTGGTGAAAACATCTCTTAGTTGGTATTGGCTGTGATGGAGAGAGTATTCCACATGGAAGGCACATGCCCACAAGATATATCACTGTAGGCAATGGTATAATCCTTAGACTTCAGTGACCTGGCAGATTTTGTCTTAAATGCCTAAGGTAGTGGTCAATGTGGTGCTGAATTCAGAAATGTTCCCATTGGCTTAATCTTTGTTATCATAAATCTTACATTTTGTTTGTTTCAAGAGTGACTGGTTCTCCTTTACATCAGCAGCCTGGAAAAAGGGAGTCTGGGAAATCACTGCAGTGGAAAACATGCCAAACCAGGAACAAATAGGTTTTACAACATGGAGCGGCTGCTTCTGAACCCCCATTCCCAGATTGAACAAAATAAATAAACAGATGATGCCATGGAAGTGATCAAACACAAATGCTTTTAATGTGAATTTATTGGACTGATGTTATGTTTCAAAAAAGCCTTCTACATCTGCGGAGTTTGGCTGACTCTGTTTTTTCAATTATGTAATATGTTATTAATAACCAAATGCAAGATAATTTATATGAATTTGCCCAGGTTTCTTTTAAGTCTCTGTGTGATCTGCTGGGGGAGGGGGTACAGAAAGCAGAATTTTCCAACAGCACTTACTCAACTGCACCTCAGTTAAGTTGGTAGTAAAACGTTTACAGTACTGACTTTTCCTGCAAGAAGTTTAGAATCCATGTTAAGCACTGCAAATACTGACCCTGCCACATGCACTAATTAGAGGCCAGACCTCCTGCCTCCATATATTCAAAGCTCATGGGTGGCTTAAGTAACAGTGGCCTTGATCCAGCTCTCTTGGTCCTGAATGGGAGGACATATTCCCATCCACATCAAAAGATGTACTCGGCTGCTTCAATGGGGCCCAGATGAGCATTATAACGTGCAAACCCATTGAAGCCTGTTTCTGTGGGCAGTTCCCACTGGTGTGGTGATAATTTACAACATGTACTGTGGTCCAATCTTTTAACATATATGCGGTTACTTTCACCGGAAAAGATACCATAATTTGCATGAAGGGGGGGGAAATGAAACAATATTTCCTGATAGATATCCCTCCCTCCTTCCTTCCTGATTGTTTCAGTTTCAGTTCTATTTCAAACTACAGTACCATAAAAAGCTTCTGATTGCACATGAGCGTGGGAAGTCTATTTTCCCTCTCAGTGAGTCATTTTATCATTATCAGAGTCTCCCGAGCACTTCAAAGCCATTGTTTACACAGGCTCAATTGAAAGTTCTGGTTTTGCCATTTAAAGTAGCCTTCCACAAACTGGTGCCTCTCAGATGTTTGGGATCACAAGTCCAGTCAGCCTCAGTCAGCAAGGCCAAATGGCTGGAGCCTCCAAATGGAGCATTTTGTGGTGTGCATCCTATTGATGGATAAAGGCTTGGTGCAGGAAAGAATGAAAGAACCATCCTCTGTTCCTCCCCTATTGTCAGGGGCTGGCAGGGTTTGGGATGCAGCCGTGGCTCTACCCTCCTGCTTAGGGACTACTCTAGCTAGTTATGTTCAGGCTGAACCATTCACGTGGTTCTCATGCAAGGACTCCTGATTATTACTATATAAAAAAAGGTAAAGGGACCCCTGACCATTAGGTCCAGTCATGACCGACTCTGGGGTTGCACCGCTCATCTCGCGTTATTGGCCGAGGGAGCTGGCGTACAGCTTCCAGGTCATGTGGCCAGCATGACAAAAGCCGCTTCTGGCGAACCAGAGCAGCACACGGAAACGCTGTTTACCTTTCCGCTGTAGCGGTACCTATTTATCTACTATTTTAGAAATATGAATAGCAGCTCGGGAGAAGCAACTTAACCCACAAGCTGCCCACGTTTTCCTGAACCATCCCACCATAGCTGTTATTTTCCCTACAGAGAAAAACACACAGAAAATATAACATTTTCCTGAAGGTGTCAATAGCAGCTTGGGGAGATGAATTTTACCTAAGAAAATAGTGGGGGGGCGGGGGGGTTAGCCCACGTCTCTCAGGGTCACGGGAAGACCAGTCACCTGAGGGCAGCCACCTCCCTTTGTGAAACAGAAAACATCTAACTTCATGCTTCAGTTCAAAAATTTCCTCCCACTTTTGTCCCTCACCCCCTGAAACAAACCATCGCATGATAACCTGACGTGCTTTTCTTCTCATTATCTTCAGATTCCAATTAGCTGCAGCAACCCAAAGCACTAATAGTGCCTAATACTATCACATGGGATGAAACTCGAAATCATTAGATCACAGAGCATAATACATTTGGAAATTGGTTTCTGCTTCTGGTGGTTTCTGAATATTTCACTTTCTCTTTACACATGCACACACAACGTGTTTTCACAGCTTTCCCCATAACCTTAGGGATTCAAATTTTTGATTTCGATTTAGGCCACCGCCCTGCTTTAGCGAACAGAAAAGTTCAGCATGTGCTTTGACTCACGGCGTCTGAAACCAATGGAACTGAAAAGTGTTCTTGGCTACATTGCACTCTTTCAAGAAACTTCACCAGGGAGGAAAATCAGACCTGGCTTACAAAGATATAATCAGAATAAAAAACTTATAAGGCTTTTTAAAAAATGAAGTCATCCTCCGACAGAAGGGGACTTTGTGTGTCACATGTAGCCCATGGACTTTGCTCAGAGGATTTAAGTGTGAGTCCAAACAGCTCCAGCCATAGGGCTGCCAAAAGGCACTGAGCCCCCCCCCCATCTCAAATCAGCTGAAGATACAGGCTTCAACCCCTCTCCAGCCCTTGACTTCAACCAGAAGACTTCATCGTTCATTTGCGCCCAGATTCGACCTATGTACCAGAATGTTTTATCTCAGAATTGGCAGCCCTAGCCGCAATCCCAAGCATATGTTCTTCAGATGAATTTCCCTTGAAGTCAGTAGGAGTTTACGGAGGAAGCTGAACAACAATCAATGCTAATTGCACAATGAAAAAGTCTACCAAGCCTTTTTTGGCACCATAACAGGTGAGATGGGCCTGTTATCATCTGGTTGTGTTTATAAATCTAAAGTAAAATTTCCCCCCAGCTCTGAGCTTTCAGGTGCCTTTTGCCTTCTTCACTTCGAAACTTAACCAAAATTAGATCCAGAGAAACAAACATTTCCATTTCCAAGCTTTAAAATAAACACATATGAGGCATTTGCAATTCTGTACTGGATACATCTATCCAAAAGTCAGTCCTCTTGAATTTAATGGGACTTTCTCTCAGGTAAGTGGGCATAGCATTGCAGCATCAATGTCTTTACCTGCCTGCCACCTGAATTTAAATCACTGTGTGTTTTTCTAGGAAAAAGGGAGCTAAAAACTAAATACTAGTTCTATAGTTCTATAAATTCTATAGTTCTATAAATTCAATAACATTTGGGAAGCAAAGTGTGTACATATGTGTACACGCATGCACACGCACACACATGTACTTAGTTGTAAGCAGTGGGGGTTTTTTTCAGGCAGAAGTCACTGGAACTCAGTTCCGGCACCTCTCAGGTGGGCGCCATTGTCATTATAAAAGAACAAGGCAGGCATTCATGGTGAGTTCCGGCACCTCTTTTTCTAGAAATATAGCACTAGTTGTCAGAAGACAAAACAAAGAAAGTTAGGGTAAATTCCTGCAACGTCAGTCCCATAGATATATTTGAAATATTTCTCTGTTTCTGCCAATGCCATGTTGACCACTTTACTCTGTGCTTGTACCCTTATATGCTCGTATCCTGCATACTGCCACCACATAAAAATCCGCTTGCCGCAGTTACAATTTGGTGCTATTGATGCAAAACACAATATGTCTACCATGGAGAAGAAGCTCCTAGAGCAGGCACCCCCAAACTGTGGCCCTCCAGATGTTTTGGCCTACAACTCCCATGATCTCTAGCTAACAGGAACAGTGGTCAGGGATGATGGGGATTGTAGTACAAAACATCTGGAGGGCCGAAGTCCTAGAGTGACTGCTTGCCCAACCAGTTTCTAGTCTGTATGGGCTGTAGCAGGTGGGTTGGGGGGGGAAGCTGTGGCCCTCCAGCTGTTGTTGGACATCCTGGCCATTGGCCATGCTGGCTGGGTCTGATGGGAGTTGGTGTCCAAAATCATCTTAAGGGCTTTCCTCCTCCTCCTCCTCCAGCCCTTACACTACGCCACAATGGCTGCAATGTATCATTACAAATCCATATGCAGCTTTCATAACACAGATGGGCAGGGAGTACCTGGTTGGTTGGGGTCGAGGGGGAGAGCAGCGCTGCCCGTGGCTGTTTGATGATTTATATGGCTTCATTCATGTGTATTGTTCAAAAGTGTGTCACCTTCAAAAACAACCTTGTAAAACTACTGTTAATATCCACCATGAGCCCTCAGGATACGAGGGGTTATAAATTGAAACAAACACACACACTCCCCAGTGCTTGCTACTCCCGTAGCTGAATTTCAATCAATGCCATTTGCTCAGCCGCCATAATTCAGTTCGCTCCATTTAGACATTTAGTGGAGGCCCACCGCTGTCTCCCGAAGTCCCTGATTTCATTTGGCCTGCCGTTGCTCAGGCTTTTCGGAATGGATTTTGTGATCCGGGGAGGGCTCACAAGAATGGATGGTCTGTCATCCCAAATCCAGAAGCCTAGCCCGGGCTTGATCATCCGTTTGTGTGCAGCACAGAGGAACTCTGCCTCATAATAATTGTCATCTTTAAGCTATTTTTAGCCGGCACACCAGCCGACCATTGGATATTATGCTGTAAAGTGAGGATGAATGATGGCAATTGATTATCACAAGCTGTGTGGTGCAGTATTAAGGCAAGAAGCCCCAGCTGCGTCCTCTCCTGCCTCCTTGGCAAGATGAAATATCCTGTTCCAATCCCTCTTAATTAAAGTGGGTAGAACACTTACAAGGGGAAGGAAGAGGTTACACTCCGTAAACAATGGTCTACTCAATTAAAAGAAAATGACTCTATAAAACCCAAAGAATGGGAGTCAAATGCCTTCATTTGTCCGATGCTGCCTTCTTTTTCAGCAGCATGAAAAGTCTTTCTCCACCACCAGCTTCGCACATCGGTGTATCTCACAGCAAAGAGACCCCTCTGCATTTGCTCCTGTTGCTTGTCAGGATAGTTTCCTTTGCATGTAATACAGCAATGCATGATTTGTCCAGGAAGCTATAAGTTCCACTGCACATAGAAAATCCTTTTAAGGGTGCAGTTAAAATGTATGTGTACACTCAAATGTGGGGAGCATAGGTACTCTTGTCAAAGAGCATTTATTGCCTGTGGCTTCCTGTCAAGGGTACATCCTGAGATGGATTAGGGTTTCCCTCTGTGTCATGTGTGAAATAGCTGTCTTTTCTCTGTCAAGCAGGGGGATTTGTAGTCCTCCAGATATTCTTGGACTTCTGCCTTTTTGCCCCACAGCACCCCCTGAACTTCTATAATCCATTATAATGAAGAATGCTCCACATCATAGAATCCTGATGTCCCATTGACCTGGGAGAGACAAAGGCAGCCTTCTATAAACTGGTGACGTCAAGATGTTACTGGACTACATCTCCCATCATCCCTGACCATTTTAGTTGGGGCCACAGCAAAGAGTGTTGTCTAATACAGGCATCCACAAACTGCAGCCCTCCAGATGTTTTGGCCTACAACTCCCATGATCCTTAGCTAAGAGGACCAGTGGTCAGGGATGATGGGAATTGTAGTCCAAAACATCTGGAGGGCCGAAGTTTGAGGATGCCTGGTCTAATCTATGTCAAACAATGTGTGCCTTCTAGTTCATGGTTAGTAGCACATCTGCATGACTGTCCCTCCATGCTGTGACCCTGATTCAAATCAGGACAACCCCCGTGACGGCTTTCGGAAGAAGAAAATAATATTGAATCTCCAATGTAAAGTATAATTTTGCTAAAATCTCCTATCTTGAAGGGAACATATGGTGAAACGATCAGCTGACTGGTTAACTATATTGCCAAGAATACTCTAGCAGTGCTACCACATATCTCTGAAAAGTGAATACACTAGTGTATTGAGCTTCCTAGGTAATTTGGGTGCAATCAATGGCCACACAGCAAAACGATCAGTATCAATTCAATACTTGCCTCATGCTTGGTAATTCATAGCTCTCATGCAAATCAGTTTTAAGTGGCTCAAAGTCAGTGCTCAGGTGATAGTGGGCGGTGAGAAGGGCCTCAGCCAGTAGCTAATGGCATGTCGGTGAACTGCTGCTCACCTCCAGTTGGAAGAGTAGGAAGGCCGGTGTTGTGCAAACACAGTGGCAGAAGTGCTGGATTGACTCTGCTGGTTTGTTTGCACCATGTCAACCTCTCCACTACCTTACTTTTTTTTAAAAAAATTTACTCCTGGTAATCAGTGGTGATGCAACTGACCAGGGTTCAGATGAGTGATGGTGGCCCACCATGTCATCCACTGCTGGGCACAGCCCCATAGCTTTTGTAACAGTTCACTTAGTATGGTTTTTTAGAATACTATGGGGAAAATTATTTTCTTAAATCAGGGAGGTGTCTCAGGGAGTGAGAATGGTGGATTTCATTAATGACCCCTCACCTTTACTGCCATAATTTGAGGACAGCCCTTACCATGTGTACTCCGAATGTCCATTGATTTCAGTGTGATTTGCTTCAAAGACAACAGGTTTAGGACTGCAGCCTAAATCCAGCATATGCCATTTGGCCAGAGCGTTTCTTCTTCCTTGTGAACCAAAGACACCAAGTGGGGATAAACATTGGTGATTCATAAAATTCCAACTACCTTTTGCAGCTATTAATCAATTACATTGTATGATCTGCATCTCTACCCATGGAGTTTCCCCCATCTGGGTTTCAAAACAAAAGCGAATCAGGGTGTGGCAAATGGCAGAGTCCCCAAGGTCCAATTAGCTAAGGCTTGGACAGGATCCAGCCACTCCTGAAAAGGCACTGGCTTGCATTTCTGGCACAATGCACTGTTTGCCTATGAATACGCATGTAAACTAGATGCAGGAGGACTTGGACTAGAAATAGGCTGGGGACCCGTAGGAGCAGGATGTTTGTGTGCCTGTGTCTTTGCATCCAAATATACTTGGAGGACGGGAGGGGGGGGGGAAGCTTCTTCTCTTAGTTGGAATGCAAACTTGGTACAAGGGGCCACCTCCAAAGGACAAAGGCAGGCCACTGCTGCTGGCAGCTGAAATAATATTCCTACCTGCAAAATGGAGAAAGCACATTTGGTTGGCGCTATAGCAGCTCCTCGGGATAATCTCCGTGTCTTGCTAATGGTTTTTCTTTTTCTTCTGGTGAGGGGACATCATTCACTGGGGATAAAAGTCAACCATGGAGTTGTGATTACGGCATGTTGCCAATGCTGATGTTTGGGATCATTGCTGGGGTAGTTTGGAGACAGGAACTTTCTAAAGAGGCAATATATACACAGATACAAAGAGGCTGTGCCACTTTGGAAGCTGAACACCAGTCAAGTTACCAGCAATGAGTAAAAGCTGCATTTTGGAATACTATCCAAGGCTCCCTTGAAGGTTTGGGTCAGTTTGAACCCTTTGCCTTCTTTTTTCATTACAATTTCCTGGAGAAAGGACTTTGCCAAACAAAGCTAGCTGAGACATTGTGTCATTCACCCAGGCATGCAGGTGATCCTAGCGATCACTGGGTACATAATGTGTGAATCAGCCAACCACTGCTTTGTTTTGTTTTGTGTTTTGCTTTGTTTACTGTAATCACAAGCAATTTCCAGAATCTCATGCAGTCATGTAACTAGGAGGGCCATTAGGAGTCCTTGGTACAACCTGAGCAGTGGTGGTGCAGTGGAAATAAGGGGCCATGTAATATGTTGACACTAATTAAAAGAATATTAAAATATGCCGTGTATTCTTTTCTTTAATTGGGCTTGCTTTCAGGGGAGAAAACCCAGCTATCAGCATATTCAGACGCTTAGGGCCAGACTAGATGGCACATTAAATGTGTGATCACAGCTGCAGGGCCTCCAATCAAGATGGTGACCACAACACCAGGGGATGGGTTAACCCTTACCCCTGTGGCCTTTCTCCAATTAAAACTACCCACCCACAACCCACCATTTGCTATTTGCCCTGGGAGAGAAACTGATATGGGAGCAGAGGGCATCTTTCTTTCCAGGGCAAATAGCACCACTGGGAAAACAATTATGGAGAGAGGGTTAAACCCCCTTCCCTTCCCGACAGTCTGGTTGCCATCCAGATTAGGGAGCTGCTCTTCTTTAAAATATGACAACAAATTTAATGTATCATTGAGTCTGCACTGTAGTCTGGCATCACCAGGGGACAATTCCCATTGAATTCAATGAGGTTTATTTCTGAGTAGGCATGTCTAGGAGAGCACTGTGGTGAACTGCAACTTTTCATTGGCTCTGAGCTGATGTAGCAGAGAAATTCACCACTTCATACTGCTGATGGGGCGATGGTAATCCAGAGCAGACCCTATACAGATCTACTACAACCTTTCTTAGCTGACCCCCAGAGTTCCATCATTCCGATGATGTACCAATCACTGCCCATGAGATTCATTTTGTGGATAAGCTGTTAAGTGCTTTATCTATTTGACACAGGCTTTCTCTCATTAGAGACTTTTGAATCTGTGAAGTGATTGTGATGACATTGCTAGTTGCAACATCGATCTCAGTAGAAAATCACCCCTTGCAAAACATGGCAGAATCTGCTTGCACAGGGTTAGGCAAAGGACTGTTGGTGTGAGCAATTGCAGGGCAAGTGCATTAGTCTGCTCCAAAGAGAAATGTTCGGGAACAATAAGATGAAAAACATGTTGGGTGAAAACAGGCCACAATTTTGTTAATTATAGCAAGGTAAGCAGAGTTGGCTGTTAGGGTGCCAACAGGTTGGCGTGCTGAAGGCAGCAGTTGGATGCAGATGGAGCCTAGGTCCAACAGTCCAGGCCAGGAACCAGCCGAGGTTGGGTATCAGTACTGGGGGTCAGGAGAAGCCAAAGTCAGGAGCAGTCTGCATTGAGAACCAGCTGAGGTGGGTATCAGTACCAGCGGTCAGGAAAAGCCGAAGTCAGGAACACTGGAATCAGGAACAGGATGAGCAAGGGCAACCACACGCTTCAGCACAGCAGTTGCAAGTGCTGCCGAAGGGAGCAGCCAGCCTTCCTTAAGTAGCTGGCTCATCACCACGCCTCTTGCGAGCTGCAGCTGCCTCCAATTGTTCCCTCCATTTCTCAGCTCTTCACTCTACAGCTGTGAAGGGAGGAGGGGAGGGGGCCTGCCAGCTCCTCTCCTCACAAGGGCCTGATTCTGACTCGACTCCTTCCTCCTCCTGTTCTGGTCTTCCCTCTTCCCTATCTGATTCTTCCTCTTCTGAAGAGTGCCGTCACCAGTCTTCTCCAGGTATGAATTTCTCCATTTCCCCAGACTCTTCCATGGTTGCCGCTTCGCCTAGGGGAGCTTGCCACCACTCCTGCTCGTCTGGCGCAACCCTGACATTGGCATGGCACTGTGGCAAGGATCTAGCTGTGGCAAGGTGCTGATAATGCCAAGGCTTCAGGTTTAATCTCATAAGGGACAGCTGCATATTCCTGCATTGCAGTGCGTAGATGATCCTCAGCAGATGATTCCAACCCTATGATTCTATGATATTCCTTCTTCACTTTGAATGTCCACTGTGATGTTTGAAGAAACCCATCTCTGCATGGTTGCTGAGGAAAGCCCATGGGAGTTAACAGTGAGGAATGAGGTAAAAAGGTAAGGGTGAAGGACCCCTGGACAGTTAAGTCCAGTCAAAGGTGGCTATGGGGTACAGCGCTCATCTCACTTTTCAGGCTGAGGGAGTCAGCATTTGTCCACAGACAGCTTTCTGGGTCATGTGGCCAGCATGGCTAAACTGCTTCTGGTGCAACAGAACACCGTGACGGAAGCCAGAGTGCACGGAAATGCTGTTTATCTTCCCGCCACAGTGGTACCTATTTATCTACTTGCACTGGTATGCTTTCAAACTGCTACATTGGCAGAAGCAGGGATAGAGCAACAGGAGCTCAGCCCATCATGCAGGTTCGAACCACTGACCTTCTGATCGGCAAGCCTAAGAGGCTCAGTGGTTTAGACCACAGGGCCACCCACATGGCACAAGTGGTGTCAGGCCAGGTCTAACCCAAGCTATGGCTAGGAACCGTGTGTCACCTCAGAACCCTACAAATCTACAAATGCTGTTTCTGGCCAAGCTGACTTTTCACTGTTTGATAGGCCAAAACATCGTAACTGACCGGAAAGCAGCAACCACTTAAAGCCTCGGTGGAAGACTCTAAATTGAGGGTGGGTTCATGGCAGAACTCAGTGAGGAAAAGAGTCCTGTCTGGTCTGTTGCAGCCCCTTTTCTAAATGCTGCTGCTTCACCCATTCCTAAGAACTTGTGAGGTCTCATGAGTATAATGGGGGACAGGTCATACCTGTCTGAGACATCAGAAGAACATGCCACAGCAAAACAATAATCCTGAACCCATATCAGCCATTCATGCTTCTTCTGCCATTATCTACCCCACATGTGCTTTTCAGGGTGCAATGAGCAAATTACAACACTGGAGCCTTTGGGGGAAATGCATACATTTGGTGCCTGGGCTGGGGACCATGCAAATTTCTAGCCTTGGCAATCAATCAGGAAGAAAACCAAATAAACAGACCTACGCAGTTATGCTTTCCGGGGGGAATCCAGGCAAAGCCTGGTGCAAACCTGTTTGGAGGAGGGATGGATAGATAGGAGGAACACCAAACACCCCTGTTGATGGGGTTTTAATAGACATATTATACAGGAAACCTGGTGTACATATTCTATATACTGAAACCATTCCAGCTCATCTCCAGTGCCACACACACATTATTATCCTTTTGATTTACAGCTGTCTGGATTTCACATGACATGACAGTATTTTATCAGCTCTGGGAACTTGTGTAGATAAATGACTCAGCCTCTGAGAGGTAAACACATGTCAGCCAATGACAATTATTTCTTTCATTAAGGATGAAGGTGATGGATGTGGTCCCAATTGTTCAGTTTGGGGGGTAGGCACTAGTAATCCCATTATCACCTAGATGGGAGAAACCAGCAGATCAGTGTAGGTATTAAGATGACTCTGTGAAGCACCATTAAAATGACTGCATAGAAGGCTGCATTGGTAAGGGGGTAAGCTGCACAAAAATGAAGAGACCGTTAGCTGGGCTGGGACAGGGGGGAGCTGACATTAAAAGATGCCCTCCTGCCCAATGAAGAACCCCTCAGTGCCATTAATACTTTTCATACTCAAAGTGGCAGGCATGTTTGCCCCCTACTCATTTTATCCTCACAACAAACCTGGGAGGTAGGTTAGGCAAAGAGGCAGCCACTGGCCCAACATCACCCAACGAGGGAATGGGGAATCTGTGGCTACCCAGATTTTTCTTTTTCTTTTTCTCTAGAAGGTTTACAATCCTGTCAAATAAAATACAAACAGTTGCAAAGAAGAAGAAGAAGAAGAAGAAGAAGAAGAAGAAGAAGAAGAAGAAGAAGAAGAAGAAGAAGAAGAAGAAGAAGAAGAAGAAGAAGAAGAAAGGTGGGTGATGGTGAAAAATTTAAAAACTTACCATCTTTAAGACATTCTCAACCAATTGAATTCTATAACATAGCAGACAATAAACTATATTTGGTACTCAAGTTACAGGTAGGTAGCCGTGTTGGTCTGGTGTAGTCGAAACAAAATAAATAAATATTTTTTTCCAGTAGCACCTTAGAGACCAACTAAGTTTGTCATTGGTATGAGCTTTTGTGTGCATGCACACTTGTTACTACCTGTAGAACTATGGAAGGCACCACATTGAGCCGCATGAAATGGAAGTCCATTGGGTATTTGAAGAAGTATGCATGCCCACGAAAGCTCATACCAATGACAAACTTAGTTGGTCTCTAAGGTGCTACTGGAAGAAGAAGAAAATTATTTTGTTGGCACTCAAGGTTGCCTTTATCCACCCAAAGCTTGCTTGATTCCAATCAGGCTCATCTGATGATGGAAGTCTGTTGGAAGATTATTCCACAGCATGGGACCAGCAACATAAAATGCCTGACTTCTATTGAAGCCAGTTAGACTTCTAAAGCACAGGATACAGCTAACTACATTCCTCTGGATGATCTCAGTGATTGAGCTGGGATATAAGGGCCCAGGCGACCCGTACATCATCACAAGAGCCTCAAACCTTGCCCAGTAGCATATGGGCAGCCAGGGCAGATGTTTTTAGCAGAGGTGTCACATGCCGTCTGCCTCCTGCCTCTATCAGCAATCTAGCCACAGTTTTCTGCATTAGCTGGAGCTTCCAGAAGAGGCCCAAGGACAGCCCCACACAAAACACAATGCAGTAATCCAGTCTCAGGGTTACTAGTGCAAGGAATCCAGTGGGAAAGTTATCCCGATCCAAGTACGGCTGCAGCTAGTGCTGAACCTCCAAGTGTCCCTATTTTTCAGGGACGTCCCTGAGCGACTCACATGCCGTGCACCCAGGGGCAGAGTGATCCATCCATGGGAGTGGAGTGATCCACCCGAGGGGGAGCGCAATCCACCCAAGGGGCATCATGATCCACCGGGGAGTCATGGCACGGTGGTGTAATCCGCCGGGGGGGGGCTATCGCAGCGTGGTGGCGACCCGCCCGGGGGGATTTTGTCACACACACCCCTGGGATGACACCCGGGGGGCCGACTCCACTGCACCCCCCTTCCTATACCGCTGCCTGGTTTCTGATTTGATCCCAGAATGTCCCACTTTCCCTTAGGATGTCCCTATTTTCATTGGGAAAAGTTGGAGGGTATGAAATTACCCAACATTTCATGAGGTATATATGAGCACAGCTGAACCTTCAAGGAACTTGATGCCAAGCCATTTAGGGCTTGAAAGGTTAATATCAGTGCTCAGAAATGGACTAGAAACCAGTGCAGATGGAGAACTGGTATGATGTAACCAAATCAGCCAGTCCCAGTTAGTTGTCTTATTGCCAGATTTTGAGCCAATCCTTCTCAGACTGTTTACAAAGGTAGTCCCGTATGTAACACATCACAGTTATGAGTATGTGCATATGTGTTTAGGACAGAGGGCCTGAAGAGGAAGAGTCCTCCCAGAGTTTCAGAAGTCCCACTCTTCCTGAGCCGCCTCCTCTTCATCTTACACTCCTCAAAACAACTTGTGTCATGTTACTGCTGCACTGAGCAATCCCAAACTCTCATATATTTGTGCATGAGAGCGTAAGAGATCTCATACCTTGTGCCAAGGACCCTGATGCTTGTATCTATAAATGAATTCTCACACCTGACTAGCAAACAATTAAAACAATTAAAGCCATCCTGTTAAATCTCACAGATCTCAATTATCTTCTCAGCGTACGCTGCATATTGATCAAACGTGGCAGATAAATTTCTCAAACTATACAGAGGAATGGCAGCATAGTCATTAAAAACCTTCCTCAATATGTGATGTGTCTGGAGGACAGCATCCTTTTGTAGTTGGGCCAAAAGAGACACACACAAAAATTGTTGTTGTTTTCTTTTTTTTCTTTAAAAATGTATTCCGGTGTGATTTATGCATCATGCCTGGAAATAGCAGGACAAATAACCTGACATGTTGGTAAATCGCCATTTTCTTTTTATCACTATAATGCAGGGATGGAGGAGAAATTCACTTGGTCCTCATTTTTTAGTGAACTAATCTAATCGCATCTCAAGAACCAATACATGAAACATAATTATCCTTTGGATTTCACATCTCTGAATTTTGCAATATAGTTCTCAGCATTGTAAAGGTAAAGGTAAAGGGACCCCTGACCATTAGGTCCAGTTGTGACCGACTCTGGGGTTGCGGTGCTCATCTCGCATTATTGGCCAAGGGAGCTGGTGTACAGCTTCCAGGTCATGTGGCCAGCATGACAAAGCCGCTTCTGGCGAACCAGAGCAGCACACGGAAATGCCGTTTACCTTCCCGCTGTAGTGGTACCTATTTATCTACTTGCACTTTGAAGTGCTTTCGAACTGCTAGGTTGGCAGGAGCTGGGACCAAGCAACGGGAGCTCACCCCATCACAGGGATTCGAACCGCCGACCTTCTGATCGGCAAGCTCTAAGCTCTGTGGTTTAACCCACAGCGCCACCTGCGTTCCTCTCAGCATTGACAAAGTACCAAAATATTTTTTTTAAAAAAAATTACATATTGTAGGATAAAACACCTTTAGAAATGCATACATTGGGATAAAACACATACATTTAAATATGCATTTCTCTGATAAAATATTAACTATGTATTTAAATCCATATTTCTTTATGAATTCAATGCAGCTTTTTTATTTAAAAATTTGCAAATTAATGGGGCAGAGCAAACTTATGCATAAGCACATACAAAATGCACATGGGTTAAAAACCTGACTGATCCATACATCTTTTCAGTTTCTCTCTCCCACGCAAATATATACACTGGCCTCTTATTAGCATGATCCATTCAGACCTGAGTACATATAAGTGATTACATGGGGGAAATGAAAATGTTTGTTGTTGCAGTACATAATTCCTGAAGCTCCAGTAATGCACAAAGGGGGAATGAAAATGAAAATTTTGGACCTCACTTCCTGCTTGTGGGTGTTCCAAAGGCATCTGATTGGTCATTGTGCAGGATGTGGAGCCAGACAGCAGGTTGGTGGTCTG